>NW_018407060.1:0-431 GCF_002113885.1 Mizuhopecten yessoensis
AAAACAAATATAAGCTGAAGTTTGGATAGGATTTCTGTTGTTCATGATCACCGTGTAGGACTGACACCGGATATAGCTAACACCGAATCGGGCATGGAAGCTAGGCGCAGACAAGCCGCAGGATGTTTACCAACATTTCTGGTATTTTCTAGTAGCGAAGAGACAAATGAAGGAGCACAACAGTTATACAATAAACAATGATTCATGTGATGTAGATGATTTGTAAACTATTTCATTCGATCTGAAGATATTGGTAAGAAATGACTACAAAGTACCGGTACAAAAATCATTTAAAAAGAAAGAAGATGAGAAAAACTATTAAAGTTTGCCATAAACAATGATGAAACAGACATTAAGGCATATGTAGATGATACCGGGATAAACAAATAATGGTCATATGTCTAAATGTAGTCATTACGATGTAATTGACT
>NW_018407060.1:1824-1944 GCF_002113885.1 Mizuhopecten yessoensis
TCCCCCTGGGGAGTCAGCCCAACCATTTGTAAAATTTTGAATCCCTGACACCTAGGGATGCTTCCAGTCAAATAAGATTGATATCCACTTCTTAGTTCCAGAGAAGAAGTCGCTTAAAGC
>NW_018407060.1:4912-7833 GCF_002113885.1 Mizuhopecten yessoensis
TGCTTAGCAAAGGAATACCCAAAACTGGGTTGTAAATAGTTGAGTTATTCGGGGGAAGGGTTTTTGAGGAGGGAGAAGGAATGCAGTGAAACTGGACTGGATCGATCGTCGGCGACCATATAGCTCAATTGGTTGAGCATCTGTCTAGAGTTCGGAGGGTTCCGGGTTCAAGTCCCGGTCTGGCCGTTACATTTCCTCTTTTACACATGGAAGGTTTATAGGGTTTGGTGTGTCTTCGGTGTCGAAGACTTTTTTGAAGGACGGAGGAAGTAGCAGAACTGGACTGGGTCCTTTGTCGGCGACCAGGTAGCTCAATTGGTTAGAGTGTCGGTCCAGAGTTCGGAGGGTTCCGGGTTCGAACCCCCGTCTGGCCGTTGCATTTATCTTTCTACTGTTACACATCTAATAAACGTTAATGCCAAAAAAATACATCATATAAAAATAATGAGGAAAACTATAATGAAAATTACTTTAAGGAGAATGTTACTTTTGACATGTTAGAAAGAAAATCATCATCTTTCTAGTTATGCTAACTTTCCGTAAACGGAATTGCTATGTTTTTGATGGTCAAGCGTGTAAAACTCCGACAGCTTCAAATGATATACATAATAGCCAAGCCAAAATCTTACTATCATATTGTTGTACTATACAAATTTATTGAAATATCAATTTGAGCCGGACAGGTTCGGCCCATGCAACACTTAAAAATTCGTAAAATTGGCGGGGAAATCTGACGTTGCATGTTTTATGACAATGTAATTAAGCTGATTTCAATGGGGGCCTAACCTACCCGAATGCCTGTCCGAACTTACCCCATNAAAGTTAGATAATTCTTCAAAAACAGACATGCTGCCCTACTTCCCAGAACAGACGTAAATAAAAGGGGCCGAATTTGCCCAGGTCTCCCCCTAATTGAAATGACGGTCTAAAATCTCATTGAGCTTGTGCTCTTATAATTATCTCATTCTGAAAGCAGTATTATCTCATTCTGAATCATTAAAGGGGCTGGTCGGGGAAAACCCCCCAGATAAATGGGTCTAAATGCGTTCTCTGGCCTTCCAAAAGTTATACCACAGCAATATGATGGTCAAGTTCTGCTTGCAATGTCCAGTTTTGACCACTGAAATCTCGGGGAAGCCCTGCGTAAATTTAGCGCAGATGACTCGAAAGTGAGGCAGTGAGGATAACAACAACAGCACGCCGTCATGTGCCATGACGGACTCAACTAGCGGACAAGCCAGCAATACTATACGTAAATAATTGTTTTCAAAGGTCATGTATGATGCAAGTGTAGTTTTCCTACCTATATATTGTTGTTATATATAACGGTATTGATACCTCGTGCCTGTCAATGACTTTTGCATGCATCTTTTTCTTTCGCCGCGATGATTACATTTGGCCTTGTTGATGACGCGCGTGCGTTAAAATTGCATCACTGATCTGGGTCAATTGAGAGTTTTAGACTGTCAGGTGACGATTTAGGATTTCTTTAATATAATTATAATTTTTTACTTTTAGTTAGTGAATTTCAGCAAAATTTTAATCGGTATATTTCATAAGAAGGTATTTTAAACATGTGTATGCCAGTTTAGCAAATATGACATTTTTTCCCCGACCAGCCCCTTTAAATATCAGTTATCAACAAAAGCAACGCTCTTTTTAGGCTTTGCCTTTTCATATTTTGATAGAAAGTTGAAAAGTCACAGCTTACATGCTACACACGTAGATGTGGACGGTCCTATATGTAATCATAGAATATAGTTGTACGCGTACTGTAGCTCACATGTACCCGTAAGGTTGCAAAACCTCTGTAATAACAATCGGAAGCGACTTGTTACCATGTAATAGTTATACAAGGAAATCGCAAGTAATCGACAGTACAATCACTAGTAATCATAGTCAATTTTATCATATAAACAAGCAAGTAACCATACTGTAGTCGTCGATTAAGAGCCACGGTTGTTCAAACTTGAGACATTAACTTAACAGGAATTTGCTTTGATTGCATGTCTCCTCATACACTCTTTTTTCATCATCGTCTCTGAATTCAATCAAACTTTATCAGATTTATTATCAGAATTTTAGAAATTAGATCGACTTGGATGTCAGCGCTTGTAATTAATGATCGATTATGTAAGATTAAGAAGTGAATATAAATATATATTACAGTTTATCGGGTTGAAAAGTTGCAAAAATAATTCCGTTTTGACTAATCAAACAACATGGGTAATGATTAAAAAAATCCAATTTACCTCGACTGGAGGTGTACAACAACGTGATTTATTTAGCTCTCGCTTCGGTGATCCCTATTTCCGGAATCTGTACAGTGCCGTTCGACCAGTGCTTTTGAAACAATAACATGTGAAATTAATTAGAATAGATAATTTTATCAAAAGAATAAGTTAATCTATTTATTTTTTATTTTTCTTGTTAAAATCTTTGATGGTATTGGTAACAGGATGGAAATTTTGTAAATATGTGTGGTATTTTTTAGTTATACCTAGGCTACCAAAACAACAATTTTTAGGAAATAACACTTTAATTGTTTATTTAAATTCATTTGATGTGTTTATACTGTAAATGAAAAAAAAAATGCAGTAACAGCACAGGACTTTGTTTCGAGTTTTCCTTTTCCAAAAATGTGACAATTTCTGATAATGACTCATTAGTCATCGTTGTAATTGACCCTATAATCATTGTAATAAATGCTCAGGTAATATGCTAGTCGTGCGTGTAATGATGTCTCCTCAAGCTGGGGATTACCGTGGCTATTTTTAGACGTAAACAAATCATCACAAATGAGAGATTACCACAAACACTGAACAGGCTTCACACAACGAAATCTTAATTCAATTAAACGTAGAAAAAAAAAATAGCGAAAGTAAATATTGAAGAAACGCGAACTGTTCCGCAACGTCAAC
>NW_018407061.1:0-431 GCF_002113885.1 Mizuhopecten yessoensis
TTGGGATACATCACATGGTTCTCAGGGAGATAGCACACTGTTACTCGGGAAACAACATATGGTTCTCAGGGAGATAACACACTGTTACTTGGGAAACAACACATGGTTCTCAGGGGGATAACACACTGTTACTTGGGAAAAAACACGTGGTTCTCAGGGGGATAACACACTGTTATTTGGGAAACAACACGTGGTTCTCAGGGGTATAACACATTGCTACTTGGGAAACAACACATGGTTCTCATGTACAAGTCTGTACAAATACAAGTACTGTATGTACAAATACAAGTGAAGATAGCACATTGTTACTCGGGAAACAACACATGGTTCTCAGGGGGATAATACACTGTTACTTGGGAAAAACACGTGGTCCTCAGGGGGATACTACACTGTTACTTGGGAAACAACACGTGGTTCTCAAGGGTATAACA
>NW_018407061.1:2777-4008 GCF_002113885.1 Mizuhopecten yessoensis
ACAGACAATCTGCTGCTCTGAATGAAGTGAATAGAAAGGACAGCTCTGATTGGTCAATACGGAAAGTGATATTTTCACCCTCTGACAAATATTACATTTTGATATCTGTCACAGTGTGAAAGGTATCACTTTCATCAAGTTGATAGAATTCGATATATCACTGGCAAAATGTATTAAAAAATTACGTAAAATATTTATATTTCAGGTTAATTTAACTTAATTGTAATTACGGAAACAATGTCGTCTTTGCTACTTTACTCTTTCCGTCATTCGGTGGTTTCCGTCAATTTGAATTTGACACCCCTGCAGGTTTGGTCCCCGATTACCTAACAGTATTAATGGCTTAATTCAAATACTACAAACAGCGGAAAAGTGAAATATATTTATATGCGATATCATTATGTATCTTATGTGTATATAATAAAATTTCATTATATACTGTTGGCGATCCAGTACGTGATCCTTATTGCAGGTGTTAGTTAGATCACAGACTTAAGGTCATAGGAGTGTATTGATAAACGAAAATAGGAAGTACATCCCTAGTTGAAAATCCAATGTAGGGAGACAGTATCACAATTTCCGCATATTCTAATGTTTAATATTAAGCTGATGACTATTGTATGTTTATTATTGACAGAACAGTGTGCTCTTTCAATATTAAAGTATTTCAAAGCAATCCAGGCATTAATTCAGTTTTTTTTTTTTTATCAATGAGTCACATGTGATCATTTTTTCTGTACTTCAGGAAACCGGCTACCTATTTCACTACTTTTAAGTTTTTCAAGAACGATAACTCTTACATGCAATTACTATGTGTCTATGTGTAAATGGTTTTATTATAAAATGTCAATTTTTAATCGTTTATAGATAATTAATTTGACACAATTTCAGTATTGATGAAATTGATATACATTAAAGCAATACTAATCTATGTCAGTATCATTTTTAGTGACATTATTTTGCAACAAAATGTGTTTAAATTTTCAAAATTCACTCCTGTTTACATACATTTCCATTTAAAATCCTTCAAATTCTGACAACCTGTATTTTTTTGGTGGCAAAACATTTTCTTTACTTAATGTTTACAAAGCAATATAACTATAAAATTTGAAGAAATTCTGCTCAGAAATGGTGACACACTCCTATTACCTTAAATATAATATCCTTGGTTAGATGTATATACTACATAATGCATCTAAAAATAACTCTTGAATACAAAGAATTTGTTATG
>NW_018407062.1:0-431 GCF_002113885.1 Mizuhopecten yessoensis
CACGTACTACAAGATATGTATACAAAAGAAGGTATAATCAGTCACAGTGACAAGTACTACAAGATATGTATACAAAAGTAAGTATATACAGTCACTTTGACACATACTACAAGATATGTATACAACAGTAAGTATAATCAGTCACTATGACACGTACTACAAGATATGTATACAAAAGAAGGTATAATCTGTCATTGTGACACGTACTACAAGATATGTATACAAAAGTAAGTATAGTCAGTCACTGTGAAACGTACTATAAGATATGTATAAAAATGTAAGTAAAGTCAGTTACTGTGAAACGTACTACAAGATATGTATAANAGTCACTGTGACACGTACTACAATATATGTTTACAACAATGAGTATAGTCAGTAACTGTGAAACGTACTACAAGATAAGTATACAAATGTAAGTAAAGTCAGTCACT
>NW_018407062.1:2629-9547 GCF_002113885.1 Mizuhopecten yessoensis
GAATGCATAGCTAATTATCTGTACACTTTGAACAATTAAATGGCTACTAAATTCGTAACACTATCTCCCACCTGTTTATGCGAACTCCTGAGAGCATGCTGATATTCCGTCACTGAACACACATTAAAAACACAATTGACATTAAAATCCAGTAAATAAGAAAATTTCCATTATTGTTGTCAGAGTTCTCTTAATCCACTGGAAAACAATTTCCATGTTAATTATGGACACTGCTCTCTTTATCGCGTAAGAAAAGGTGTCTATGGCGCAGTTCTCTTCACTTCACAGAGAACGCTAAATGGAAATCAATGTTAGCACAGTTCTTTTAATCCAACGTCAAAAATTGAGAAGAATTTTGATAAAGTCATATTCATTCCCAAAAAACGTTTGTCCCTTCGTTTTGTCTCTCCAGTTTTTGTCATGAGTCTTTTTTTTCTTTTTTTTTTTGCGGTCTTGCTTAAATTCTAAATGGTGTTTTGTTTTCTTCTTTTACAATTCACGTAAGGTAAGTCCAAAACTGTAACAGATTCACTCTGCGTTTAGTAAGCTCCCAGTCTACCTTCAAATGATTGCTGCCGTGATCTTCTTGTTGTTCAATCTGTATCTGTTTCTTTCCTTTCAAAATCCATCAAACGCGCGGATTCCTACTACGGTCGTTCGTTTGATCAACATTTTCTGTCTTCCTTGTACACAAATTCACAGAACTCCAAATTGACACTATTGTGGTCAATTTTAAACAATTTGTTTTTCACTACACAATCTCACTGTCATTAAATTGACATTATTATGGTCAATTTTAAACAAATATAGTATATTTTCTCTCTTTACAAGAAAACTTTATATTCTTTTAATCTAATGCTGACGTACATTAAACACTTACAAAATCACTGAAGTTAATCCTTTTAATCTAATACTGATGTACATGAAACACTTACAAAATTACTGAAGTTAATCCTTTTAATCCAATACTGATGTACATGAAACACTTACAGAATCACTGAAGTTATATCCTTTTAATCCAATACTGATGTATATGAAACACTTACAGAATCACTGAAGTTAATCCTTTTAATCCAATACTGATGTACATGAAGCACTTACAGAATCACTGAAGTAATATCCTTTTAATCTAAAACTTAGGTACTAGTACACACATTACACTTTTTAGAAGTACTTTAAATCTAATGCTATAATTTTCTGTTGAGAATGGAACTATTTTCAGTTGAAAGTGACATTATTGTGGGCAGTTTCGAACCTTTTAGATTCCCTTTGCCAAAGCTCTCAGTCTGCCTTCAAATGGTTGCTGCCGTTATCTATCTTGCTGGCCAAGCTGTGTCTGTGTCTTTGCCTTTCCAAATCCATCACACTCCCGGATTGCTACTATGGTCGTTCGTTTGACTAGCATTTTCTGTCTTCCTTGTACACTAATTCACAGAACTTTAAATTGACATTATTATGGTCAATTTTAAACAATTTGTTGTTTTTCTACACAATCTCTCCGTGTCATTAAATTGACATTATTATGGTCAATTTTAAACAATTTGTTTTTCTCTACACAATCTCTCAGTGTCATTAAATTGACATTATTATGGTCAATTTTACACAATTTGTTTTTTTTCTCTACACAATCTCTCCGTGCCATTAAATTGACATTATTATGGTCAATTTTAAACAATTTGTTTTTCTCTACACAATATCTCCGTGTCATTAAATTGACATTATTATGGTCAATTTTAAACAATTATCGTATTTTCTCTCACTTTACAAGAGAACTTTATTGTGCATGAAACTTATTGAACCTTTCCATTTGGATCTGCAAGTTTTTCCAGCTCTGTTGTCATGTGCTGGAGAATCCCCCACATACTTGACAAAAGTTGAGGTGCTCCATGTGGAGAGTCCTTTAGTAGTTTCCCGCCGTGAGTACCTTTTGGATGTCCTTTTTTACAGTTAGGGCACGTTCCGGTGAAACTCTGCCGAAGATTTTGTCTCATCTGACCAGGCATCCCGGAGTAATCCCGGCAATGCCTGCTGGGTCTCTTTGATTTCCCGTAACTCCTGCTCTATGGCGCTGAGTCTATTAGAAACATCACACACATTGTAATTGAGTGAGGCTTCTGGCAGGACTCTTTTTGATGGCAGAGGGGGAAGGTCCTCCACTGTCCATGAATGGCCGTTGTCCACTCCGGTAGGGCTCACAGTCGAGAAGCCCATCAACACTTCTCGTATGGCCTCATTAACTCCAACATCCTGAGCCACATTCTCATCCTGTACGGGAGTACAAGGGTTGATTTTGCTCGATGCCATGCTGTTTGATTTTCTAAAATGTAAAAATGACTTGAGATGTCTCTCAAGGCTCTGTTTTGATGATGACTTTTTCTTGCATCCGCCACAGTTTAAATCCATATCAGGTATGAGCCACATTTGCCAAGGGTCTGAATAAAACCGTTTTGGTCGATTCAGTGGATTTAATGTAGCACATTTTATTTCCTTTTAGCAAATTTAATGTTGTTTTTGAAAGCTGTTTACTTCCCGATGTGGTGTCAAACCTAGCCACTTCCGTACTTATTCTTCAATAATTGCGTGCGGGCACCTGACACTGACAGACCAACACGCTGTCTAGAAACATGTTGGATTGACCATGAAATCAACTACCCATCAGTCCGCTGGAAATCTCTTCTTTGATGGTCTTTTCAAGTCAAACTCAGCACCGTCAGAACATTTGAATAGGAACAGATTTGTTTTCTTTGACGGCCAACACTGCATTTTGACAGTTATTCAGTGCCAAATCTGACTGGGGGCCTCCGGGTTCTGTTGCCTTTTCTTTGACAATTAGTCTTATTAGGTATCCTAACCTTTCTTTATCCTTGGTTACCCTTCAGTGTTCCCCTGTCATTATTTGATTTGTGAACAGGCTTCTTACTGTCCACCAGTTCCTTAACTACACTACCTGCCTAGCCGTTGTCAACATAGCAAAGCACTTAGTTTCCTTATATACACAAAATGCAGCTTCGTTATTATGTGACTCACTTCTAGTGTGGCAATTACGCTTCTGTCGCTTAGCATTTTCCTTCAAATGCTTTCTCACATACTTATAAGTTACATCCAGTTTTCTCGGAGGTATTTCACATATTTACATTCCAAGTCATATTTTCACTATTATTTATTCCCATGGTTAGTTGAATTGGCAAATTATTCTCTCTGCTACTCACTTTGCATAACCACCTTGGTATCCAGACGTACTTTCTGGCAGTAGTCTAATTATCCATCGCCACTCTTTCCAAAGGTGGGCCCACCAAATACGAACCACATTTACCTTAGGGTTCTATTTAGGGCGTTCATTAACCACATACTTCACAAAGTTGTGGCCACACAGTGATGCCCCGCTTATTTCCATGCCAGTAAAATAAGTTTTCACTTTGGCAAGGGTCTTCATAACCCCAAAATGAGCTGCACATTAGAGGCAAAGGACTACCCTTGAAACTAACACCGCTGATAAAACTAACAAATTCGGATGTTTTCAGCTGATAAACTTCTTTTACAAAACACTTCTCTCAAAACAATAAATCCTATGAAGGTCTCAGATTCCCCGTTACTGGACTTTCCACAGCGATGATATCTCTTACCGGATACTTCTCTACATACATACTTCCCAATATATCGCCAATATTATAATCCTCACTCTGCACGCTTGCCATCTAGGCACCTCCGTATCCGTCAATTCATCCTGCTGATTTATTCTCCGGTGTTTTGGTCCACCATCAACTTTCCATTAATTTCTCCGATGCTGATCTCCCACCCAGATCAGACCCAGGGTCCCATACCTGGAAGCTGGAGTTACTCTGCTCCGTCAGATTTCAGACTTGTATAGTTGTTGAACAACTCGCCTACGTGAACCAGCGAGACTTGTGCTAAGACTCCTTAAGATCAACACAAGCTTGTTCATTGACAACTTAATTAACAGAACTTTAACACTAGGCTTAACCCAATTGTCCAATTTCATGTACTCATGAACTAATTCCCTGGTTCGTTCCTCATACTACATGAAGTTGGCACGTCATTTATGTATCGAAAGCCAAACAAAGTTCTAAAATGTTCAAGCATTGATCAGATGGATGATTCTTATTGTCAAAATCGTCAAACCCGTCAGAACAACGAAGACTTATGATCAGTCCTCAATCTTGGGCGATGCTTTATTTTGAAACCTCAGACTGTTCATGATCATCTCTCCAAAATCTTACTCTCATTTTAGTATTCAGAATCTACAAATTTTCTTCACTAAACTCGGAAAGAATTTCTACTTTGGGCACTTTCTTTATCATTTCCATTCTATCCTGAATTAGTGCCATCGACGAATCACCCTCAAGTTTTACTATCAGTTTATTCGTTTCGGATGTCAGTTTGCAAAAGAACAAAATATTTTTTTAGCCTTATATTCCTGGGTCCCACAGTTTAATTAAATCTGAAGTTTCAATATATCCGAATGTACGACGAATTGTCCCCATCAGATGACATTCTGTTGTATGCAAATAATATATCACAATGCATGCCGTAGCATTTTTGCCATCACAATTACAGACTGAATAATGAATACTCACAAGTAACAAAATAAACCACATCACTGTGTTTGTCACCATCTTTGGCCCGATGATGTGTTTAATTGTATAATCCAAATACAATGTAACATTCTTTCCAAAGGATATGTGTTAAATACAATATCACCATTTATTCATAGAGCACGTGTTGAAGTTCGAATCCCACCGCTGCACACTAGTGTTACGTTTTTATAATATCCCCAACTTGTTACTTTCTGTAACAATTCCGCCGCTGCCACCAGTTCAAATTTAATTGAACAACACAATAAGTACATTAATATTTACACTTTATTTACAACACAAAATAAGTATACAAAAGTAGGTATAATCAGTCACTGTGACACGTACTACAAGTTATGTACACAAAAGTAAGTATAGTCAGTCACTGTGACACGTACTACAAGCTATGTACACAAAAGTAAGTATAGTCAGTCACTGTGACACGTACTACAATATATGTATTGTTACGTTTTTGAAATGTCCGAACGTGTTACTTTCTGTAACAATTCCGCCGCCGCCACCAGTTCAAATTAATTGAACAACACAATAAGTACATTAATATTTACACTTTATTTACAACACAAAATAAGTATACAAAAGTAGGTATAGTCAGTCACTGTGACACGTACTACAAGATATGTATTGTTACGTTTTTATAATGTCCGAACGTGTTACTTTCTGTAACAATTCCGCCGCTGCCACCAGTTCAAATTTAATTGAACAACACAATAAGTACATTAATATTTACACTTTATTTACAACACAAAATAAGTATACAAAAGTAGGTATAGTCAGTCACTGTGACACGTACTACAATATATGTATTGTTACGTTTTTGAAATGTCCGAACGTGTTACTTTCTGTAACAATTCCGCCGCCGCCACCAGTTCAAATTAATTGAACAACACAATAAGTACATTAATATTTACACTTTATTTACAACACAAAATAAGTATACAAAAGTAGGTATAATCAGTCACTGTAACACGTACTACAAGTTATGTACACAAAAGTAAGCATAGTCAGTCACTGTGACACGTACTACAAGCTATGTACACAAAAGTAAGTATAGCCAGTCACTGTGACACGTACTACAAGTTATGTACACAAAAGTCAGTATAGTCAGTCACTGTGACACGTACTACAAGCTATGTACACAAAAGTAAGTATAGCCAGTCACTGTGACACGTACTACAAGTTATGTACACAAAAGTCAGTATAGTCAGTCACTGTGACACGTACTACAAGCTATGTACACAAAAGTAAGTATAGTCAGTCACTGTGACACGTACTACAAGTGACGCTGATCACGAGCCAAGGCTAATAAATGCATAGCTAATCATCTGTACACTTTGAACAATTAAATGGCTACTAAATTCGTAACAGTATACAAAAGTAAGTATAGTCAGTCATTGTGACACGTACTACAATATCTGTATACAACAGTAGGTATAGTCAGTCACTATGACACCTACTACACTATCTGTATACAAAAGTAAGTATAGTCAGTCACTATGACACGTACTACAATATCTGTATACAACAGTAGGTATAGTCAGTCACTATGACACCAACTACACTATCTGTATACAAAAGTAAGTATAGTCAGTCACTATGACACATACTAAAAGATATGTATACAATAGTAAGAATAGTCTGTCACTGTGACACGTACTACAAGATATGTATTGTTACGTTTTTATAATGTCCGAACGTGTTACTTTCTGTAACAATTCCGCCGCTGCCACCAGTTCAAATTAATTGAACAACACAATAAGTACATTAATATTTACACTTTATTTACAACACAAAATAAGTATACAAAAGTAGGTATAATCAGTCACTGTAACACGTACTACAAGTTATGTACACAAAAGTAAGTATAGTCAGTCACTGTGACACGTACTACAAGACATGTATACAACAATGAGTATGTTCAGTCACTGTGACACGTACTACAAGATATGTATTGTTACGTTTTTATAATGTCCGAACGTGTTACTTTCTGTAACAATTCCGCCGCCGCCACCAGTTCAAATTAATTGAACAACACAATAAGTACATTAATATTTACACTTTATTTACAACACAAAATAAGTATACAAAAGTAGGTATAGTCAGTCACTGTGACACGTACTACAAGTTATGTACACAAAAGTCAGTATAGTCAGTCACTGTGACACGTACTACAAGATATGTATAAAAATGTAAGTAAGGTCAGTCACTGTGAAACGTACTACAAGATATGTATAAAAATGTAAGTAAGGTCAGTCACTGTGAAACGTACTACAAGATATGTATAAAAATGTAAGTATAGTCAGTCACT
>NW_018407062.1:10355-46626 GCF_002113885.1 Mizuhopecten yessoensis
CTCCCAAACTTGACTACCTTATTATCTGTCCCCTTAGCAAAATCCTGCTACATCAGAATTGTTGATAAGTTAGCAAAATCCTGCTAAATATGACCCCTACACGACAAGGTTAAACAGGCCATACATCCTGCTAAATTTGACCCCAGGTCAGCATCAGCCGGCTGCGGAGGCACAAACACTACGTCACAGACTAGACGTCCCCCCCCCCTCCTAGACTTCAGACGGTCACACTAATTTACAGATCCTAAACTATATCACAAACACAATTATCTACGGCTACTTAGCTGCTATCTTCAAATAAAATATGACGCTGACCACGAGCCAAGGCTAATAAATGCATAGCTAATCATCTGTACACTTTGAACAATTAAATGGCTACTAAATTCGTAACAGTATACAAAAGTAAGTATAGTCAGTCATTGTGACACGTACTACAATATCTGTATACAACAGTAAGTATAGTCAGTCACTGTGACACATACTACAATATCTGTATACAAAAGTAGGTATGGTCAGTCACTTTGACACGTGCTACAATATCTGTATACAACAGTAGGTATAGTCAGTCACTATGACACCTTACTATACAATAGTAAGAATAGTCTGTCACTGTGACACGTACTAAAAGATAAGTAACAACAGTAAGAATAGTCAGTCACTGTGACACGTACTACAAGATGTGTATACAAAAGTAGGTATAGTCAGCCACTATGACACGTACTACAATATCTGTATACACCAGTAAGTATAGTCAGTCACTATGACACGTCCTACAATATCTGTATACAACAGTAAGTATAGTCAGTCACTGTGACACGTACTACAAGATATGTATACAAAAGTAAGTATAGTCAGTCACTGTGACACGTACTACAATATCTGTATGCAACAGTAAGAATAGTCAGTCACTATGACACGTACTACAATATCTGTATACAACAGTAAGTATAGTCAGTCACTATGACACGGACTACAAGATTTGTATACAAAAGTAGGTATAGTCAGTCACAATGACACTTACTAAAAGATATGCATACAATAGTAAGAATAGTCTGTCACTGTGACAGGTACTAAAGATATGTATAAAACAGTAAGTATAGTCAGTCACGGTGACACGTACTAAAAGATATCTATACAAAAGTCAGTATAGTCAGTCACTGTGACACGTACTACAAGATAAGTATACAAAAGTAAGTTAAGTCAGTCACTGAGGCAGTACTACACGATGTGTATACAAAAGTAAGTATAGTCAGTCACTGTGCCACGTACTACAAGATATGTATACAAAAGTCAGTATGGTCAGTCACTATGACAGTTCTACAAGATATGTATACAAAAGTCAGTATAGTCAGTCACTGTGCCACGTACTACAAGATATCAATACAAAAGTAAGTATAGTCAGTCACTGTGCCACGTACTACAAGATATGTATACAAAAGTAAGCATAGTCAGTCCCTGTGACACGTACTACAAGATAAGTATACAAAAGTAAGTTAAGTCAGTCACTGTGGCAGTACTACACGATGTGTATACAAAAGTAAGTATAGTCAGTCACTGTGCCACGTACTACAAGATATGAATATAAAAGTAGGTATATTAAAGCACTGTGACACGTACTACAAGATATGTATACAATAGTAAGTATAGGTAGTCACTGTGACACGTCCTACAAGATATGTATACAAAAGTCAGTATAGTCAGTCACTGTGGCACGTACTACAATATCTATATACAAAAGTAGGTATAGTCAATCACTATGACAGTTCTACAAGATATGTTTACAAAAGTCAGTATAGTTAGTCACTATGACAGTTCTACAAGATATGTATACAAAACTCAGTATAGTCAGTCACTATGACAGTACTACAAGATATGTATACAAAAGTAGTATATACAGTCACTATGACACATATTACAAGATATCTATTCAAATGTCAGTATAGTCAGTCACTATGACACATACTACAAGATATCTATTCAAATGTCAGTATAGTCAGTCACTGTGACAAGTACTAAAAGATATGTATACCACAGTAAGTATAGTCAATCACTTTAACACGTACAACCAGATATGTATACAAAAGTCAGTATAATCAGTCACTATGACAGTTCTACAAGATATGTATACAAAAGTCAGTATAGTCAGTCACTGTGACACGTACTACAAGATAAGTATACAAAAGTAAGCATAGTCAGTCCCTGTGACACGTACTACAAGATAATTATACAAAAGTAAGTAAAGTCAGTCACTGTGACAGTACTATACGATATGTATACAAAAGTCAGTATAGTCAGTCACTGTGACAAGTACTAAAAGATATGTATACAACAGTAAGTATAGTCAGTCACTTTAACACGTACAACAAGATATGTATACAAAAGTCAGTATAGTCAGTCACTATGACAGTTCTACAAGATATGTATACAAAAGTCAGTATAGTCAGTCACTGTGACAAGTACTAAAATATCTGTATACAACAGTAAGTATAGTCAGTCACTTTAACACGTACAACAAGATATGTATACAAAAGTCAGTATAGTCAGTCACTATGACAGTTCTACAAGATATGTATACAAACGTAAGTATAATCAGTCACTGTGACACGTACTACAAGATAAGTATATACAAGTAAGTATAGTCAGTCACTGTGCCACGTACTACAAGATATGTATATAAACGTAGGTATATACAAGCACTGTGACACGTACTAGTAAGATAAGTATACAAAAGTAAGTAAAGTCAGTCACTGTGCCACCTGCTACAAGATATTATACAAAAGTAACCATAGTCAGTCCCTGTGACACGTACTACAAGATAATTATACAAAAGTAAGTAAAGTCAGTCACTGTGTCAGTACTACACGATATGTATACAAAAGTAAGTATAGTCAGTCACTGTGACACGGACTACTAAATATGTATACAACAGTAAGTATAGTCAGTCTCTTTAATAGGTACAACAAGATATGTATACATATGATATGTATACCTTGATATGTATAAAAAAAAAAGTCAGTATAGTCAGTCACTGTGACTCACACTACAAGATATCTATACACTGTGACACATACTACAAAATATGTATACAAAAGTCGTGTCGTTAGGAATTCAATAACTGACCCAGTTTTCGGTAATATATTTTATAACATAGTAGTGAACTGGATTTGGGTATTGGAACAATAAGGTAAACACGCACAATCTTAAAATGGAAATTTAATGTTCCCTTCGCATTCTATTACATCCTATATGTACAGATATATTCAAATAAGAAACATTTGCATTAAAATAACAAGGACACATGCTGGTAACAAGAAACTCACTCAGTGTTGATGTGAATCTGTTAACTCGTTCATTAATATGTTAATGATGAATTGGAGAGACTTGAAGGATGTCCTGAGAAAAACTATCTGCCGTGAGTCGACCCAAGAGCCGTTCAACTCTGGCTGCCTCATCGAGTTTTTTTTTTTTTATCTAAATACGTTCCTATCTACATTGGAACATGTGTATGAATAAACCAATATTTGAATGATTAAAACAAATAAACACACTCCTATAAAATCTTTTGGGAGTAACTTCTTGGCTAATTTGAAATATAAACTTTAAAAACGTCAAACTTGTATGAAACGATCGACGTGTTTTTAAACAATTTATATTAAAATAACCAACGGTGACATTTTTTGTGTTTTCCTAATGCTTTTGTATGATTACATCTATTCAGCACAACGCTATTAAAATATTAACGTATAGGGTACCCTTGTGTCAATTTTAATCGCGAAGAAGACTTTTAATCAGAGTGTTTTGGCTTTTGTGTATTCTCCTCACTATGTAGAAGTTGAAGCACCCTGAAGGATTTTTTTTCCTGGCTTTGAATAACTTCTCCTGTCAGGTATTACTTATGCTTTGTTGCTAATAAATTGGACACTCGTTTTGATGCCATTCTTGTAAGGATAAATTGGTCAAGTGTAAATGTATGCTTTGCATTGTAAATGTTCCTAGTTCGATCAAGTCGATGCAATATTTGTGTTTTCTTTTTTTTCATTCCCATTTTTCAACATTCAAATTTCGAACAACCACATTTCTGTCGAATACATGTAAACATGTGTTTTTTATGCAATATTCATTTTGAAAAGGTCTTAAACGAATATTTTACAATAATAATATTGGTCATAATGTTATTTAACATGTTCGTACCCTAAACCTTAAGATTATATTAACAACAATACAAGGAAGGTAGTTTTGGATATTCATTTCAGCACAATTCCACAAGACTTGTTTACAATATTGATGTTCTCGTTCATTGATTAATTGAAGGCCAGCTCTGGATATTTAATCCAGCACGACTACATGAGATAAGTTTATAATATTGATATAGCATATATTAAGTACAGGAAGGTTAGCTCTGGATGTTTAATTCCGCATGATTCCATTACGCACGTTTACAAAATTTATATTACATATATGTATAACAGGAAGGGTAGATCTGATTGTTTATAATACGATTTAATTATAAACATTTACAAAATTGATATAATGTTCATTCATCACAGGAAGGGCAGCTCTGGATGTTTAATTCAGCACCTTTTTATTAGATCAGTTTACAATATTGATTTAACATTTCTTGATTACAGAAGGGGCAGCTCTGGATGTTAAATTCAGCCCCTTTCTATTAGATAAGTTTACAATATTGATATAACATTTATTGATTACAGGAAGTACAGCACTGGATGTTTAATTCAGCACGATTCAAAAACATTCGAAAACACAAACAATATAAGCTTTAACAATACTGCCTCTTGGAGTGGGACTACAAGCAGCTGGAATGTAAGTGTGTTTCTACAATATCTGATGTATTCAATTGATCGCAAAACTTATCTGGTGTGCTCTTTAATAACATTTTTAATAAATGACATATTAAAGTCATCAAACCCGAAAATTGGAAATGCTCAGCCTTGGTTTATGTTCACCTTTATTTTATGTTTGTTCCTGTTTTAAGTTCATAACGGGACGAAATATATCAATGTGATTTTAAAACAGAAAAGAAAGAAAAAACCCGATAGGATGAAATCATAGGTTGTAAACTTGTTAAGAGACTGGAAGACTCACATATACAAAAACGATATGTATCTCATTTTGCGGCAATCGGTAGGTACTTAAGTGGTTGATGCATGTTACAAGTATATGATCATCCTGGTGAAAATTATAACAGAAATAATTCATGCAGCACTACGTGCTTTAAACAGAGTAGTTTTGGAATAATAAACGTTTATATGTCAAATTAAGGTTAATGACATTTGTTTTCCTGGCTACTCGGGTTGCAAAGACTTTTTAAGCTATCAAAATACATTAAGTTCTTTAAAGACAAGACAAGTCTTATAATTTACATCTTTGCATCTGACGTAAAATGATCCATTCTTACAGTTATTACACTCTAGGTGTTACATAAAACCAAAATGTATTACCTTTCTACTTATTTAAGACAGCTACTCCCCGCGTTTATCGTACGAACTAAATTTATAGTATATATAGGAACACTGTAAGAATTAGTGTTGAACACCAACGCAATTAACGCTTTGTCCTTTTTTTAAACTGAAAAATAAAACCATAAAATAAAAGAATGACGTCTCAACACATGATTATTTAACTGTATGTTAGCTCTCGGAAACGTTTAATAGGGATTGAGTGCTTATAAAAAGTTTGAAGGAAATGGTGAATAATTATTCATTTCAACAAGTTTTATTAAAGAAGATACATAAAAGGAGTAGGCTAGGCCTATATAAGTTTATCCTAAATGCAAAATAATTATTAAAATAAAACTGTTAATCTATTTTATTTAAAAATGTGTTCCCCAAAACCTCATTTTATTGTATTATTGCAATTGTCTTTTTCTGTTTAGAAAGTCAGTTTACTCAAACGAAAAATCACACTTACAATTTGCCGATTTGTAATTCAACTTCATGCGTGATAATAAATCATACTTAAATCCAGTTTTAGAAGTGTTAGGAAGTAAACACTAATAAAATACATCGTTAATTTGGCCTTACGAAGAAAATTTATATGACTTTTTTGTGTAACTGAAATAGGAAACAACCATATCACTGTTTCAAGAAGCAAGGACAACCTAAACGATGAACTCAAACTCAAACGCAAAACAGTCTTATCTAAGGACAGTCTGTACAATCGCTTATTAGGTGTCCAATCAACACGTTTACAAAGTTGATATTTGTGGCTGTTTGTGGCTGAAATGATTGGAATCTTTCTTAAATGAGATATTTTTCTTTTCAATCTTGGCTTTACCATGTTTCACTGACATGTTTCAATTGAATACAATTTTAAGTGGAAGTAGTGGCTTCACTGTTTCCTGTTCGACTTCACTTGTCTATTGGAGTTATATCAGCACAGGTCTTTCTATTATCTGTAGCGTGCTAAATCATAGAATTTCACACTGTAACCGACAGCCATGTTATGTGTTCTAACTCTAATATATCGAGTCCTCATGTTATTGCTTAATTTCTACGGAAATCGAGAATACGGTCTGTAATAATTGTTGAAAGTTTTAGATATTTCATACTTTCAGTCGAATCTGCTCGCGTTAATTAATCCTTTCGACAAAGATACATCAGGACTTGGTGATTTGATAGACATATTGAATGCCCCCCTGTCTATAGAGCCCGGATATAGTCAGAGCTGTCCAGGTGACTATACAATTGTGAAGACGAACCACACGAGGTAAGCATCCTATATATATATATATAATTTATTATCCCCCGCTTTCACCGAACGGGGGATATTAATTTGGGTTCGTCCGTCTGTCAATCTGTCTGTCTATCTGTCTGTCCTGCTCCGTTTCCGTGGAATAACTGCTACAAATGTTCACCAATTTTCTTCAAACCTGGTGTTCCAGGGTTCAATATTTTTTTCTTCAATTTCAACAAATTCAATTTCAAAGGTGAATATTTTAAGTGTGAAACATAACATGTTTTGATATGAGATATGAGTTTGGAAATGAGGACAATATTTAAGATTTGTTATAATATATAAAATAGTGTATTCACTATGTTTTCCATAATGTAAAATGTTTGAGAGTCTCGAATCCGGCATCCATGACAGGATTCCCTCCACTCATGCGATACAGACCACAAATGTCCACATTGGCTTATCAGCCACTGGTCATCCACCCATGAGTTTTGGGGCCAGTGATGGATACTGCATTTAGATTTTCACAGTTAAGACAATTAAGAAAGAAAAAATTTGGCGATTTTGAAGTGTTGGTGATTCAAATCAACATTTTTTATACATGCATTTTGAAGGGATTTGTTAATAAATAGGTAAATCACGGATTTTAAATTCTCTTTAGAAAATTTTATACGATGTATATGAATGACAAAAATGAGTAAACAGAAAGATGAAAAGTGAGGTTTTGAATTTGTCCACCTTGATTAGATTGTCCTTACTTAGTAATTATTCTATCACATAAAACAACACTATACAATAATTATAATTAATTATACATAGCATACAAAACATACAAAATATATGCCTATCAGATCAAAAGGGGGAAATTCGGCCATAGGAAAAGGAAAGGGTGATGATGACACACAATGTTTATTATGTAGAAGCACAGTTATAACTGATGGTCTTCATATTTAGGAGACATAATATCAAATCAGAAATACATAACGTATTATATATGTGGAAATATATGTGTAGCTCTGACAAACTCAGCAATACATTCGAATATATTTACTTTACATTAGTTTGTTCATCACAATCGCCACAGCCAGATAGAAGTACATCCAGAGTGTAGTGATTGTGATTAACATCAAATAATTTATCCTTGAGGGTTTTACATGGTTGATCATACTTGTTACAAATGAGAAAAAAATGATGTACTGTTTCATGGGCATTACCACAGGTACAAGTTTTTTTAAATTCTTGAAAAAGTTTTTTTCTAATATTTTACTAAAAAATGAAGTTATAAGAGCGTAGATCTCGGGCGCCTAAGCCGCCCGAGCGCAGCTCTTTAATGGTCACGCATACGTGCGTAAACAGAGTTGCTTCTCCTTGCTACACATCGGATCTACACATTGCCTTTAATTTTTCTCGTCTGGAAGTAGACGTCCAGTGGGGAACAGGAAATGTATCCTTAAAGCAAAGACAATTGTGTTTCAACCCATACATGAACATCTTCAGATAGTGAAAGCAATCCGCATGTTTTATTACTTGTTTATTTAGATAAAATCTAATATACAATCTGAGTGAGAAAAAAAATCAATCACATAAATTATGGTAATATTAGGCATGACATTTCGTTCAGAGACTATCATACTATGACGCCACAAGCACGTCACACTTCATCGGCCTTCATCGGTTATTTCCGGAAGGATGAATAATAACCGAAAAAATATTGGAACTGATGTCCGTTGCATTTATCTCTTTGTCGGTGCTTCGTGACTTTTTTTATTTCAGTTTTTGCCAGGGGCACAAAAATTTAAAATACGGATATTTTCTGAAGATCCTTTTTGTCATCAACCAGGCTCTGTTAATAAGAGGCGCATTAAATCAATAGGTCAACGTGTACATATATTTATCGTCTAAAATTTCATCAGCTTTTGATTTCCATTTGCTGGGAATATGAACGAAAAACATTTTTGAAAGTCTAGTTATAGTCTTTACAACTCATGTATGCATCACCGCTCATAAATGAAACAATGGATAATTCATTTACATTTTATGTCGAAATCAACAATAATTGTCCAGACAACCAACCCGAGTTCAACGCCCTTTATCAGCAACGTATTACATTTTTTCACAACACATGCCGATTTATAAGTAGTTACAGACAGAAACTGTTTTATTTTATTTTGGCATCATTATCTGTCAAACCTCGGTGACAGTTCCAACATTTGAAATTCAACCCGGTCCTACATATCGACAATCTCAGTTACATAAAGTCTTACAATGTTTGTTTTTTTTTCTTTTTTTTAAACTAACATCTCTATACATTTACTTATAGTCAAATAGTTATGTAATATGCACTTTTTTCTATAGCAATTACCAAACAGTTTTTTCCCAACTTGTCTCAATCATTCTGTTTGTGCCCTGACGGAAGCACGCAGAGGATTTAATTCTTAACGTGGGAGGAAGCTTGAGTATCCGGAGAAAACCCGCGTGGTCCGGCAGATGACCGGGATTGAATCTGACCATCTTGGTGAGGACGAGCGCGCTATCCACTGCGCCACCCGACCCATCATATACGTTACACACATGAACAAATATCTACTTTAGCTTCGACTGGAAAAAAATGACGTCATTGATATAAAAAATATA
This sequence comes from Mizuhopecten yessoensis, assembly GCF_002113885.1. Lineage (NCBI taxonomy): Eukaryota > Metazoa > Mollusca > Bivalvia > Pectinida > Pectinidae > Mizuhopecten > Mizuhopecten yessoensis. The sequence goes on from NW_018407062.1 coordinate 19,683, forward strand.
AAGTGAACACATTTTTACAATCATCAATAATACAAAAAATCTACATACGGGAGACCTGGGCAAGTTCGGCCTAGCTTGATATTTTTGTTTTGAGCTGATATTTACAACTTTAAAGATCTTAGCAGTTTAGTGCGCTAGGCATTCACACGAAAATGGCGAGGAAAACTCTCATGTAAAATTACTAAACAGGAGAAAATTACTTCTGTGAGAGATAGAAAGAAAATCATGATCTCGCTTCTAGTTATGCAAACTTTCTGTAAACGGAATTGCTACTTTTTTTACGGTCAAATGTGAAACAAACTGACAGCTTCAAATGATATACATAAAAGCCAAGCCAAGCACTCACTACCGTATTGTTGTACGATAAGACTTTATTAAAATATCCTTTCGGGCCCGAACTGGTTCGGCCAATGATACCGGGGCAAGTTCGGCCCATGTAACACATAAAAAGTCGCAAGATTGGCGGTAAAATCTGACGTTGCATGCTTTATGACGTCATAATTGAGCTGATTTCAATGGGGGCCGAACTTACCCGAAAGTCTGTCCGAACTTATCCCATGGCGGGGCTCGTTAGGCCATCCGATCTTCCGACAGGGAAAATTAAATGATGTTCAAAAACGGACGAGCTGCCATTCTTCCCAGAACGGACTAAAATAAAAATTTGTCCGAACTTACCCCAGTGTCAATTTCATTAGAGCTTGTGTTCTATTGTAATACCTCGACTAGCCGACTCTGAAAGCAGTATTCTGAATCAGTAAATACCAGAGATCAACAAATGCTACGCTCTTTTAAGGCTTTGCATTTACTTAATAGAAATTGGACGGTAATTTGAGACATCATTTTTATCACTTTTACCTTTATACATAGCATTAATATTAACCCATTTCCAAGGCAGAGGAATATTGCCAGATGACATGGTTTTATTAAATAACATAGTAAGGGAATTATTAGTGATGGAGAAAGAAGTTGAAACTTTCGGTATAATTTCATCAGATCCTGCAGGTTTCTTATCATGAAGTACAGTCAGTTGATCCCTCACATCCTGTTCTTGAAATAAAATGTTATTAAGTATGTTAGGAGACCCAGGAACAGGATCAATATTATCAGAGGGTGTTGATATGGCTGTAAAATAATCAACAAGACTTTCGGCTTTATCAAGTGGATGAAACAAAACAGTGCTTTTGTAATTTAATGGTGGAATAATGGGTGACTTGTTGTTAATCTTTAGAATAGTTTTTGCGGTTTTCCACCATTTAGATGATGAGACGTTGGGATCATTTAGAGAGTGTTCTAAATTTTGTATATATCGATCTTTAGTGGTACGTATTAAGCTGATGGCTTCATTTCTGATGTTCCTAAAATTTGCCCAATGATCTGAATTATTGGTCTGTAATGCTTTTTTTTGGATTCTATTCCTCTGTCTTAGTTTTAAACTTATCTCGTTTGACATCCATGGCTTATCATTTGATCGGATAGTAATTTTCTTTATAGGTATTCAGTCATCTATATCTTTATTTATAGCATCAACAAGTACAGTATTAAAACCATTTACATCTTGTTGTTCATTTATACTTACCCAGTTTATGTTATCAATCATCTGATTCATTTTGATAACATCAACATTATTATACAGGAGGACATTTTTTGTATATGCATGTTGTCTAAATACAGAGTAAGAAGCACTGAAGTTGATTACAGAGTGATAACTAAAAGGTGAAGGAGGTACAATTACAGTTTTAACAATAGTACCATTATTGGTAAGGACAATATCAATTGAGGACGAACAATCCTGAATTATTCTTGTAGGATCTTTTACATAATTGTACAGATTATGTTTTGTTAGAAGTCTTTTGAAACGGGAGTTTGGCTGAATATTGCTCATATTTACATTAATGTCACCAGTAATAATAATGTCTGCATTTTTTCGCCTCGAGTCATCAGTTACATGATCTAGTAAATTATGAAGCTTGTTCCAGTAATCAATACTACTGTCAGGAGGTATTTATATACAACCCAGGAGGAGTTTTTTGTTGCTAAGTGTAATCTCAGACCATGATAATTCTTAATCAAGAATCTCGAGATCTAGTCTTCTTCTCATAATGATATTGTCCTTATAATAAATCATAATACCTCCCCCAGGACGCAGATCTCGTCTTTTCTGAAAATTTGTTCAGAAACAATTTGGAGTAACAAGTCATTGTCATGAATCATCTCATTAAGATGGCTTTCAGTTAAACATATAATATCTTTATCACTCAATTCAGCTTTAACTATATCCAGTTTATTTCTTACTGAACGGATGTTTAAGCAACCAATGTCAAGACTGCATAAAGGATCTTGCTTTTTTCAATATCCATATACATTATAATTAGTATTAATATTAGAACAAGTGAGAAATGGTCTTTTGAATAATAATATATGTAATACAGGAGTTTGTGTCTGCCTAGTTTGCCAGAGAATAACCAAGACTGATTGTTACATGTACAAAATGTACATATAAAATAATAATAATCAAAAGCAATGATCAGAGATTGACAACCACTGGGATGCACTCCATGCAATATAAACATACTATACTTGTAAGCACAAATATTACCCGTTAACAAACGGATAACATTTCATTATAAAAACCATGGGGTACAAAACAGCAGTCACAATACTCTTCATATAATACTGGCCACCATTAGAAGTGAGATCTGATAAACATATTTTGTGTGGTAATAAACATGATAAAGATAAAACGGAGATATTTACATACACAACTATTATATACATCAATGTTACCTTCATACAGCCGACTGCATGTAGCTTGTGACAGGGATTTTACCTATATGACATTTGGAGACGTCTTTAAAAAACAACTGTTCAGTGTAACTGGAGAACTTGTTGCAGAATAGTGGGTTAAATGCCAGTAAACATCTAAGTTATCTAGATGATTTGTATACTAAACTTAACCAGCTACTGTATTATTCCGGATATTTCAATTCTTACAACACTGCATACTGTATTTTAGATTTTTAACAGAAAATCGTACTACAATTGAAATTGTGATTTCTATTGTTATTCAGTCATTTTAGATAAGTTTCAGAGAAAGAGGGATGAACAGAAACAACATTTGCAGGGTACCAGGGTTAAATGCCTTAAGGACTCGGCCAAGTTCGATGACCACTTTCATCAGACTTTATTTGGCGGAGTTATGGCCCATTGAATAACGAAAAACGTCATTATCTGCCGTTTCCGTGCAATAACTGCAACAAATGTTAACCGATTTTCATCAAACTTGGTACCAGATTTTAATGCTTTAAGGGCTCAGCAAAGTTCGATGACCACTTGCAGCTGACTATATTTGGCGGGGTAATGGCCCCTTGTCATTATCTGCCGTTTCTGTTCATTATCTCTCGCAAATATTGTCCGATTGTCTTTAAACTTAGTAACAAGGTTCAACGCATTCAGGGCTCGGCCAATTTTGACAAACACTTTAATCGGACCTCATTTCGCGGAGTTATGGCCCCTTGATTAACGAAAAACGTTATTATATGCAGTTTCCGCTTAATAACTCTAGCAAATATTCGCCAAATTCCTTCAAACTTGATACCAATGTTTGTGTTCCTCTGTCTTCCACCCATCTTGGGCACTCTTTGGATTTCATGTGATAATTGCTGTAGATATTGTGCAGATATTTCAACCAAATTCCGTATGCACATCCGACTCATGCCAACCGATGTCATTTGTGCATATTTACGGATAATTAATGAGAATAGTAAATTCTGATGGATTAAACGATTTATTTACACTGTAATACCTACATGTTCAATAAAAAGTCTAACTTCTGCAGAAGGCTTTTTTTCTTCGAGTTTCAGGCTATACTATACATTACACTGTGTATGTCTCAACAGCACGATACTCACATGTTTAAACCTAACCTCAAAAATGTTTACCTACAATATGTCCTGCAAGCAGAGGAGATAAATTCAACGAATTTGCTTGCTGATTGTTTCTTTGATGTCAATGTCTTTAAATTGTCTGAGGTGTACCATGGTAGGCAGAGGTTTTTCCTAGTTAAGCCGTCATCTGTGGCGATAAAATGATGAACCGTTTCCTCTTTCTTTAACCGAAATTTGTTCCTGTATTGACTCATTTACACAGACACGAATATGGTCGTTAGCTACAATATGGTCGTTAGCTATAATATGGTCGTTAGCTACAATATGGTCGTTAGCTACAATATGGTCGTTAGCTACAACATCGTCGTTAGCTACAATATGGTCGTTAGCTATACTATGATCGTTAGCTACAATATGGTCGTTAGCTATACTATGGTCGTTAGCTACAATATGGTCGTTAGCTGCAATATGGTCGTTTGGTCGTTAGTTACAATATGGTCGTTAGCTACAATATGGTCGTTAGCTATAATATGGTCGTGAGCTATAGTATGGTCGTTAGCTACAATATGGTCGTTGGCTATAATATGGTCGTTAGCTACAATATGGTCGTTAGCTACAATATGGTCGTTTGGTCGTTAGCTTCCATATGGTCGTTAGCTATAATATGGTCGTTAACTACAATATGGTCGTTAGCTATAGTATGGTCGTTAGCTACAATATGGTCGTTTGGTCGTTAGCTACCATATGGTCGTTAGCTATAATATGGTCGTTAGCTATAATATGGTCGTTAGCTACAATATGGTTGTTAGCTACAATATGGTCGTTTGGTCGTTAGCTACATTATGGTCGTTAGCTACAATATGGTCGTTAACTACAACATCGTCGTTATCTATAATATGGTCGTTAGCTACAATATGGTCGTTAGCTACAATATGGTCGTTAGCTATAATATGGTTGTTAGCTACAATATGGTCGTTAGCTATAATATGGTCGTTACCTACAATATGGTCGTTAGCTACAATATGGTCGTTAGCTACAATGTGGTCGTTAGCTATAGTATGGTCGTTAGCTACAATATGGTCGTTTGGTCGTTAGCTTCAATATGGTCGTTAGCTACAATATGGTCGTTAGCTATAATATGGTCGTTAGCTACAATATGGTCGTTAGCTACAACATCGTCGTTATCTATAATATTGTCGTTAGCTACAATATGGTCGTTAGCTACAATATGGTCGTTAGCTACAATATGGTCGTTAGCTATAGTATGGTCGTTAGCTACAATATTGTCGTTTGGTCGTTAGCTACAATATGGTCGTTAGCTACAATATGGTCGTTAGCTATAATATGGTGGTTAGCTACATTATGGTCGTTATCAATAATATGGTCGTTAGCTACAGTATGGTCGTTATGGTCGTTAGCTACAATATCGTCACTAAGATGGTTAAAGCAGCGATTGTCTATACGTTCAAAATAGGATGAAATTAACAAGTTTAAAACATTTTAAATTTACTGGTCATCAAAATTGTCTTTTCCCTCAGTTTCGGACTATACTTTTCTATACAATCAAAAAGGGGATAAGGGTACAGCCACGAGTATATTAAGATGTTAATGCTGACTCAGCTATTTAATATCCCCCATATCTGATAGAATCATATTTAGCTACATATACCAGGACTTCGCCAATGTTTACAGATAAGATAATATGAGCGATATTTTAATAGTCGTTATATTTTTGATTGTTTGATTGTCACGAATCGGAATCATGCGCAAAACATATACAGTTAAAATATCGCGATACAGTACAACTTTCGTTTGTTTATTTCACTCTGAAATGAACATTTGCCTCACAATTATATTTTATTTGTATTTAATTAATCATAGCTGCAAGTGTGCATACCCTCTTCATATACAATACTCACTATCAGTAATGGCGATTTTATATAAATGATTTCGATTTATCAAATTTTCATCGTAGCCACAAGGTATATAAAGGTATGGCATAAACCATCAAAATAGCAGAGTAAAAACAAGTAAGACTCCAAGCAAGTGCTAAAATAAACTGAAATGCAGGATTAACATTTCAATACCAATTTATCAAATAACAATGGATATTCTTCTGGAATGACCAACGATATCTTTGTACTGTTGTTGATTGATGAGGTCATTTGAGAACATTTCTAAAAGACATAAAGCATGTTGAGAAAAAGATAAAAAAAAATAATGATTCATCGTTGGTGAAATTTCCTTTCATTTACCATAAATCCATAGAATCAACACATCTTAATGGTTATAAAAATATACATTATAACATAGTGAATGTAATAGATTGAAATGATAAATTTTCAAATCAAATTTCACTTTGTGAATTTTCCTGGATACACTATGTAAATAATGATACAAATCACTTTTAGTCCAAGCAAAGAAGAGGGATATAAACTACTGTATATGAGTGTTTTATAGCTAGATTAAAAAACGCATACCTTGCTGCGACTACAAACGAAATGTTCTGCTATTTAAAACACCAAGATAGTCCTTGGACTTTGTGAAGAATATTTCTACGCACTACCGGTATTCCGGTATTTCAGATATTTCTAGTTTACATAGAATTGTATTGTTAGCAAGGTGGATATACAATGCCAATTAAAATTTGATTCCTGTCTGACCCTTTTAATGTCCTAATTAGATAACAACCTGTGTTGTCCGTGAGTAACGATACCTGAAATTCTTCACGTCAAGCTTCCTTTTTAGTCAGATAATAATTTCCACTTTTCTTTATTTGGAAACATTCTAGCTCTGCCTGTACGTTTTTATTATTATATCTGTTCTGATGCCTAATAATGCTTTAAACAGTTTTATGAGGGCTATTGTCCTTGTACATGTGCAAAGAGGTAGCTTTTTGACCGATATAACCTGTTTGACCACATTAACAAAAATCACATAACATGATGATGTACTTGTACTGTGTTTTTACAGTCTAACCATACAAATGCAGGCCTGGTGTAACTCGGGTTACACGGGACCCGGATGTAAATTCCATTACACTGGGACTAGCCCGTACGTCTCTTGTCAACACGGTCACTTGGGTCTGCAGTGTTCAAATGAAGGTAAGTCTGTATCGACAAGGTACATGTATCAACGATGATATATATGTACCTACAATGTACAAATAGGGGTTAGTCTGTATCGACAAGGTACATGTATCAACGATGATATATATTTACCTACAATGTACAAATAGGGGTTAGTCTGTGTCGACAAGGTACATGTATCAACGATGATATATGTGTACCTACAATGTACAAATAGGGGTCCGTCTGTACCGACAAGGTACATGTATCAACGATGATATATATTTACCTACAATGTACAAATAGGGGTTAGTCTGTATCGACAAGGTATATGTATAAGCGAGGGTAAATATATATCTACAATGTAGCAGTAAGGGTAAGTCTGTATCGAGAAGGTATGTGTATAAGCGAGGGTAAATATATATCTGCACTGTACCAGTAAGGGTAAGTCTGTATCGACAGGGTATATGTATAAGCGAGGGGAAATATATATCTACACTGTACCAGTAAGGGTAAGTTTGTATCGACAGGGTATATGTATAAGCGAGGGTAAATATATATCTAGAATGTAGCAGTAGGGGTAAGTCTGTATCGACAGGGTATATGTATAAGCGAGGGTAAATATATATCTACAGTGTACCAGTAAGGTTAAGTTTGTATCGACAGGGTATATGTATAAGCGAGGGTTAATATATATATCTACACTGTACCAGTAAGGGTAAGTCTGTATCGACAGGGTATATGTATAAGCGAGGGGAAATATATATCTACAGTGTACCAGTAAGGTTAAGTCTGTATCGACAGGGTATATGTATAAGCGAGGGTAAATATGTATCTACAATGTAGCAGTAGGGGTACATTTTTTTGCATTAGTGTTCCAGAAAGAGTCGTTTTCTAATTCTTAAGGATGTACTCTTCTGAGGGTTAAATCACGTTCAAGTCTCGTTTTGATCTGGTGTAACAGGTTTTTGTAATATTTAACAAATTATGATCAGGTTTAATAGCAAACACGCATCTGAAAAATATGTCAAAAAAACTAGATGCCCGTTGTTTGTAGAACTTTTTTTATAAGAATTTAATAAAATGAACAATTCGGCGGCCATTTTGAAGATGTGTATTAACGTGTATTTCTTGCGCTTCACAAACGGCCAAAATTTCACCTTTTTTGACACTAGATTGATCACTTAAATTGTCATTGTGTCGCCATTTTTAATTGTAGCAGGTTCAATTTTGCTGTACAACTTTATAATATTCAATACGATAAAAATAATATGCAACAAAGTGGAAAATGATACATTATTTTTTTTATTTTTTTTTCTACATATTTAGTGTAACTAAAGCCCTTTTGATTTTTGACCCCGAAAAAGGTGAAAATAACACAAATAATAATGGGACAAAAAAAAGCACACGGACCCCTGATTTTTGTTGCTATTTTAGAAAAATAAACATATTTTCTTTTGATTCATTAAATATTTAAAAAAAGTCTAAAAGCAGAACATTTTATATCAAGCGTTTAATCTGCAAAAAATGGTGGAAAAATAAGTATTTTTTCATTAAAAAACAAAGGGTAGGGGCAGCTTAAATCCCAGTTGAAAGAATCAGATTAAGAAATTTTACTTTCACAATTGAAAAGAAAAAAATATTTTTATCAATTCTACAACATTCATACATATCTGGTAACACACTTGGAAGAAATTGTATGAATTTGTTCTGCAAATGGGGGGAAAAAACACACCTAAAATCACACTAGTGTGTTATATTGATCATAGCAGAAAAACGAACACACGGACGTATATTTTGTTTACATTTTCTAATATGCCATTATCTCCTTTTTCAATAAATCCATTTAAGAAAAAAGAAAAAATAAATACGGGAATTTTTGACTTCTCAGAGGTGTACATCCTGAATTGATTGATATAAATATTTAAACCTATCTACTGTTTATCTTTCCTTACACTATGTAGTATCAATGTTTAACATATTTATATAAATCAGTTCCTGTAATACTGTGCTATCAAGTATTACTTCCAGTGCTAGATATACAATAACATAAACAATAAATAATGCCAAATATAATTATATCATTGACAGTAACACATCTATCGTAATACCTTAACAATACAATCTACAATTGGCAATCTGATGTTTCAGAACCGGTTATCGTTAGATACACATCCTACACATCGGCTTCCATCAGGTCAATTCAGACATTTCAAAGATACATTGCTGCCTTCCTTAAACAACACGTATGTGATACAATGCAACTTTATGAGAAACGGTCTCTGTGGTCTTATTCAAGGTAAGCGACACGATTATTACTTTATATAAACCACTTTTCAGTTTATTTAAGGTAAGTATTATATATACTCACTTGATTACCTTATGACTCATCAATAAGTGAGCACATTTATAGTGAGTCGTCAACGACATCACGTTACCAATGGGTATATATTTACACTAATTCGTTTACATTCCGTTGCTTTATATTCCTTTTGCATTATTAGATATGATATTTATTACTATTTTCGGCGATAAGATATGTAATTTTGTTAACTTGATAAAACTGATATCTTAACCAGTTTGGTAGATATATACGTAATTTACAATTTGAAAAGATCAGTTAGTATTAACCAATTAGAACAGCACTCTCCATTCACTGCACGAATCCGAATCAATTACCTACACCATTGATATCATTTATGTTAGCAAATCTTTCCAAATTATAACAAAACCGATCAATTATGTTGAGTAGCCCCATTTAATTGGCGCGCATCCTTGTTGTTAAGCGATGTGTCATTGAGCCAAATATTACCCTATGATATCCCTAACTGCTATGATGATGTAGTAGTTTTTTCGTCATTGTAGGAAGTTTTCAAATGTAGGAAATAGCAATTGTTTGTACCACACATCTTTCACGAATATGGCAGAATACGGATATTTTTCACAAGTGCAAGCATGGGTTAAAACCTAGGTTTATACTTGGTATAATTTATTAAATATATTCATCGGCATTTTTTTGGAATTTGAAGAACTCAAAATTAGAATACCACAAGTAGACACAACCATCCATGCCAACAATGGTGATTAATATAAGCTGCAATAATAATGTCAAATAAATAAAATATATATTATAAATGGATATGAGTCGTCATGTGTATTATGTGATTGTTGCTTTTTTTACCATCTTTACCATTTTGTTAAAATTACTGTCTGGTGTAAATAAGATAGTACCATGTTAAACCTTACTCAATGATTGCCATTATCAGGCTCGGTTTCACTGCGAAGTGTGGCAACAGAAGTGTGGAGCCCATAGTTATACAGGCGGCGTTAGCCACAGAGGGATACGGGAACACAGGGAGCCTGAAATTTGTCCCAACGACACTGAACAACTACCACACAGGGGTACGTAATCCCATTTATCCTCTCAATGATAATGTATATACAAAACAAAGGGATCAAGGAGTCTTTTTTAGAGGGGACGAAGTTTGGTGTCTGGGGACGGGGGATAAGTGGAGATGAAGTTACAGTTTAGTGTTGAAGTGTTACCTTGAAAACATACAACAAGCACCGACCCCAACCAAGGACTTTGTTAGTTGAAGTGTTGTCTTGTAGGCAAACAACAAGCACCGACTCTAACCAATGACTGTATTAGTTGAAGTGTTGTCTTGTAGACATACAACAAGCACCGACTCCCACCAAGGACTGTATTAGTTGAAGTGTTGTCTTGTTGACATACAACAAGCACCGACTCCAACCAAGGACTGTATTAATTGAAGTGTTGCCTTGTAGACATACAACAAGCACCGACTCCAACCAAGGACTATATTAGTTGAAGTGTTGTCTTGTAAACATACAACAAGCACCGACTCCAACCAAGGACTGTGTTAGTTGAAGTGTTGTCTTGTAGAAATTCAACAAGCACCGACCCCAACCAAGGATTGTGTTAGTTGAAGTGTTGTCTTGTAGGCAAACAACAAGCACCGACTTCAACCAATGACTGTATTAGTTGAAGTGTTGTCTTCTGGACATACAACAAGCACCGACTCCAACCAAGGACTGTGTTAGTTGAAGTGTTGTCTTGTAGACATATAACAAGCACCGACTCCAATCAAGGATTGTTTTAGTTGAAGTGTTGCCTTGTAGGCAACAACAAGCACCGACTCCAACCAATGACTGTGTTAGTTGAAGTGTTATCTTGTAGGCAAACAACAAGCACCGACTGCAACCAAGGACTGTGTTAGTTGAAGTGTTGTCTTGTAGACATACAACAAGCACCGACTCCAACCAATAACTGTGTTAGTTGAAGTGTTATCTTGTAGGCAAACAACAAGCACCGCCTCCCACCAATGACTGTATTAGTTGAAGTGTTGCCTTGTAGGCAACAACAAGCACCGACTCCAACCAAGGACTGTATTAATTGAAGTGTTGCCTTGTAGGCAAACAACAAGCACCGTCTCCCACCAATGACTGTATTAGTTGAAGTGTTGTCTTGTAGACATTCAACAAGCACTGACTCAAACCAAGGACTACATTAGTTGAAAGCTCTGTTTTACGATACTATTGTTTGTGTTATATGAAATAGATTTTCAGTTTAAAGTTTGATAATTGATCTAGAAAAAAATACAACATAAACGCAATTTATGATCACAATACACTTGGTACATACATATGTAGATACCTGTAGTTGTCGACTGTTGGGTACAAATTGTCTGGTCACATTAAAATACCTTTATTTAATCAATGTATACTCTTATTCAATGGGATATGAGACAAAAAATGTGAACCCGGAGGGGGGTTTACTGATATTTCTAGCTTCATAATTTTATAGAAGAAATAACTCAGAATAAAGTAAAAAACATCATCTATTTATATTTTAGTTAAGTAGGTAAATGTTGCAAAATATAAATGAAAATCTATTGTTTTCTTTTGTAATATTTGATTAGATGGCCGTAGCTGCGATTTTTGCGGTTAAGATTCAAACCTACGCAAACACTGATCGTTCCAGTGAAACTCCTGGAACACCAGTCAGGAAATGTTGTGACGGCGGCAGTCTTCCCCATTGTGATACCGACACGTGTGACACACATTTCAGGATCTGTGTCAACAAGTAAGTACCCTATCGGATACATCATTGAATTGTAATAAGCTGTTAAAGTTAAGATAGATATAGACTCGTTGTAATTATACTGTAGATAACTTTATATCTACTATAGTTATAGTTGTCATAAACTCATGTCTACTGTAGTAATAGTTTAAACAATTAGTATCCGTTTTAATCATTAATCAGATCAATTTAGATCCGTTAAATATTGTAGTTATATATTCGATCGATTTAAGTCCGTTATCGTCTTGGATAAGACTACTTATACAGTTTAATTTCAGCTTTATCAAGTTTATACTCATTTTAGTTATTATAAAGGTAGCTACATGTAGATCTCATTACTTCTTTCATCAAGACAAACGTTGATGTGTTCATTCATTTTATGTCTCGACACCGTTATTTCGTAACATTTTTCTTATCATTTTTTCCCCTTTTTTGTTGTTGTTGTTGCTTTTTAAATTCTAAATTCTTAATATTGTTTTTAAAATACTACTTGTCAAAATTGCTTTGCTTTCATCAAACAGAAAAACTTTTTCACATACCAGTGTAGGCTTATTAGTCCAACATTGTGAAAAGCTGTTCAATAACTTACTGCTTTTCTGTTGTAGCTTTCGGAAATAGATCATATCGTAACTTCACATTTTCTTAATCTAAATTCTACTAGTTCCCAACTTTCATCAAACAGAAATCTTACGTCAGCTTATTAGACTAGAAATATGTCAAAATGACATCAGTTCAGTTCTTTATTACCTTGAACCTTACGGCTCATCAGTTCAAAATAAACATATGTACAATGATAAACAATACAATCACGCACACCCATATCGACACACGCCCACAAATACACACTCACATAGCAATTGGTATAGTGTAGAGAGACCTTCCTCTTTATATTGCTGCATAGTCTTTTCTTTTCTAATTGCTCAGTTTAATATATTTGGTTAAATTTGTTAACTGTTTTTTGTTCAGTGTTTCTATAAGTTTGATAAATGTATACATGCTAGGTATTTCATAGTAATATTTCTTAATAAAACGCTTTTTTAAATCTACAAAACATTCACATTTTAATATAAAATGAAATTCATTTTCAGTATCACCACTGTTGCAGTATGCACATGTTCTTTCAATCCTATCTACATTGTTATACCTACAAATTTCAATATTTAATTTGTGAGATGACAGTCTAATTTTTGTAATTTCTTTCAAATTTGTATTTCCTATTGGTTTTGATAGATATGGTTGTACACAGAAATTTTCGCCAATTAGCTTGTACAATGAATCTATTCACAATCTTGCTTACATATATCACACATTCTGCTTTTAATCATATTCATAATATAATCGGATGTATTGGTATCTCCATATTGCCATATGTACCCTACTCTCATTCTAAATAGTTCGTTTCTTACTCCATTCATCCATTCACTACCATTTTCTAACATTTCTAACAAGCATGTAAAACACAATTGTCAGTTTGTTTTAATTTTAACCAGTATTTAAAAATTCTAGATTTCCTAATTATTTCCAAAGGCAATCTTCCTAACTCTTGGTAAACCATAAAGATTGCCGTATATTTATTAACCCCTAAGATTCCTTTACAAAAACTTAAATGTATTTTCTCTATTTCTGGTGCTCTATGAAAGCCTCAAACTTCCGCTCCATATAATTAGACACATTTGATACTGAAAACAATGTTTTTCTTCCTTGTTCAGCATTTTCTTTTTTTTTTTTTTTTTTAATTTACCATTAAAATTCATTAATATTCCCGGGTAATTAAATTCATCTTCAATATCTAATGCACATCCATCAAAGTACCACTTATCTTAATTTACCCCCTTTACGGCAAACCATCACCTTGGTCTTAGAAGTATTTACCATAAGATTCCATTTAATTGTATATAGTAACAATGTATCTAACATTTTCTGCCATCCCTCAGAAGTTTCGGCCAATAACACCATATATTATATCGTCTGCATACATCATTAAAAATAAATTAATAGTTTGTAGCTCTATAGAAGGACACCCTTCCGTTAAAAAATTCATTTCGCAATCATTGACATACAAAGAAAACATTAGGGGAGACATAATTTCCCCTTGAAATAATCTGACATGTTTTTGTTATACCTCACACAACATTTTACATCTCTGTACAAAGAACGTATAATATTCAACATCTTTCCTTCTATACCTTTTTTTAACGAAGCCAAAAGCTTTGTTGTAATCAATAAAACAGCAATACAGTCTATTTAGATTTTCAGGGTTTTACTTATTAATGTGTGTAATACAAATATAGCGTCAATAGTTGATAAATTCTTCTTAAAACTGAGCATGACTTAGTTTAGAATAGTCATTATCGAAATTAGCAAGACGCTCATTAAGAATTGATGTAAACAAAAACAACTAAACAACTTACTAAAGTAATTCCTCTGTAATTATTGGTATCGTTCTTGTCTCCTTTCTTAAAAATAGGAATTATATTACCTACCGACCATGATGTAGGATAAAAACCAGATTTAAAAACATTGTTAAACAGTACCACAAGACATGGCATAAGTACTTCTTTACCCTTAAAAAAAATCTTATTAATCAGTAGATCTGGACCACACGCCTCTGAGTTACTCAATTTATTGATAGCTTTAAGCACTTCACTATCAGATATCTGATCATCTAATTCTTGAAACATAGTATTTGGTATATTAACATCTTAATTTCATTCTCAACAGGTTCCGTTGAAGACATTTCGCTAAAAAAATTGAAAAAGTCTTGTTCACTAAGATCCTCCTTATCGTTACTCCTTCTTTTCTTGAATCAGTAATCCATCATATTACCTTGTTGATCTATATATTCACGCTTTAATCTAGCTTCCAGTTTTTTTAAAAGTTACGCTTTTTAGATATAAAATGTTCTTATTTTCCTCTGACTTAAGTGAATTAAAAGCAAATAATGCGTTTTTGTATTCGATATATCTGTTTTTACAAACTTCGTTAAACCATGATTTATCCTTCACTCGAACTTTTTTAACTTTTCTTTAGGCGTATGTAGTAACATTTAACGGCACTAACAATTCATTTAACATATTAGTAAATTCATTCACACACTCATCTATACATTTTTGATTATCCTCAATATTATTACAAGTATTAAATAATTCTCTACGGTTTTCCTCTAGTAAATGCAATGCTCTCTCTGCATGATCCTCATTCCATTTAACATGTGTATATATATTATCTTTATCATTATAATCAGGTACAGGTTCGTTTTGTTCAAATGAATGCACAGTAATACAAATTGGAGACTGGTCTGAAAAAAACATTAAATATTCCACTCTCAAAGTGAGTAATATTCTTTAAGAAATCATCAACAGTCAATACATAATCTATTAGACTAGATCCCCTATTATTCAAAAAGGTTATACATTGTACTACCATCATTATGTCGTCTATTTACAATTCTCAAGGAGGTAATTTTACACAGTGAAAGAAGATTCTTCCAAATTGGTTAATATGCAGGTCAGAATTGGAACGTTTGGATGGTACAGAATCATTTACATAATTTACAATATTTGAAATAACATGCGCAGGCCCTTTATTGACAATATCATTACTTATATAATCGTCGTACTACTAATGAAATATCCTAATACAATCAATTTACCTAATCCTTTATATTCACACACCATTTCCTAAAGTCTGGCAAAAATATCGATTTCACATTTGTGATAAAAAACACTATATACAGGTGGGGAAAAACAAGCAAATGCATAAATATCACTGACATTATTTCCTATGTTATTGTATATTTTCAACAATACAATGTTGTCATTAATTACACTACAATAATCGCAGATAGTTGATATGATAAAAAATATAATTCCACCGCCTTAACCATGCATTCTAGGAAACACAGCTGTCATAACCTTACAATACACTTTTCCAAGTAGTTTCCTGATCGTCTGCAAATCCAACTGAATGGGACATCGATATCGGCAGAGTGTGTACGCTAAAGGCAGTCACTCTAACAGGTCCGACGAGGACCACTAGCAGAAAAATTCGCGAGACATGAAGAACACCAAATAATTGTGATTTCAGCAATTCTCATTTGAAAAGAAACGATCGGAATGTATTTGGCTGTTTTGAGCCCGTTAATATTTATTTTTCAAACTCTAACTTTTATCATTATCGGTTCAATTCGCATGGATGTCACTTGTGAATCCATGCCGGTTAATACTTGTAGTATCACGCGACCTTGACTCTTTGCGGTACACAATTTTGCGAACTTCGCCACTTTACCCATGTCGTTTTGACACATTCCTACTGTCACGATTGAATACTTCAGCATGATGTTACCCAAGAACGACATTTTAACACCAGAGTGCTAATAACGATGCAATTTTTCGTTATGTTTCCCCATACGTGATATTTCTCAATTCATAACGTAACGTTGTGAAAAGTTGGGCCTACTTTACTCGAGTTTATTTATCCGATTCTATCGTATAATATGACTAAAAATTGCAACTTTAATAATGATTGAATTGGCAATGCAATCAGGGGTATTCAACGAAATTTTGCAGTTTATTGCTGCGAGCATATTTCAAAATATTTCCGGAAACCATCGAAAAATGTACGATAAATGGTCGCGAACAAGGCCTGGTTTTGGATTGTTCTTGAGTATCGTGTACACCCCTTTCTTGACACTTCATTTTTCCTTTTGAAACAAAAGTGCGCATTGTACGCGAATATCATGAGACAACTATCTCAACAAAACCATGATTCGACCACAAATTGATAAAACTAAAGAAATCTACATGGAGACTATTGAAAAAGAAAAAGGAGAATAAGACCAATTGTTCCGGAAGGGTAAGCGTCTTCTGCTGCAACGATGACACACGCGATTCTATGTCTAATCCAAGTAATTCCACGCCCTCAAATCAAAAACTAGGGTAGTGACAAACAAAACCATAAGGTACTATAATGAGCAAAATCAAAAACATCAACCTTCTTATCACACAAAGAAATAGCATATTTCCCTGCAAGATTCTGATGGAAACAATAAATCTTGTCCACAGGCTTCATCAACCTGTGTCTTTTGAAACCCTGTGTTCTAAGTTTGTCCGCCTGCAGTCGAAATCTATTTCAGAAGTAATGATATTCGGAGCAAGCTCTTGTGTACCAAATCAACTGCAACATGGACACACCGTTAGTAGGAGATTAGGGATGCTGCTTTCAATGAAGGGAAGATTTACGATCAGAAAGTCGAAATCATCCCGCTTATCGTACAGCTTAGAAATCAGCCGTCCTTTTCGTCAAGTTGTAAGTTAATATAGAGTAAAGTGGCTGAAGTAAAGTAGTCTGTAGTGACATTAATCTCAAGCTCTAAAGCGTATATACGATTGATTTGGTGGTCAATGAATTTCTTGTATTCAACTTGGAATTCAAAGACAGAAAATCGTCGATATCTCCGACTGTGAAATTGAAGGACTCTGCAAGATTTTGTTACCAGTCCCGATAAGCTCACCAATAAACTCAGCTTCATATGAAAACAGAAATAAATCGGTCAGAAGATGGGCACAGTTTGTTCCCATAGGAATGCCTACAGTCTGCTGGAAACTCTTGTCACCAAACTCAACAAAGATTATGTCAACCAGGTACTCAAATCATTCTTTAAATATCGTCCTCAGGATATTTCCAAAATATACCACAAAATAATTTATAACCATATATGTATATCGTCGTGCGCCTTTCTTTGGAAAGAAACCTCTCATGTAAAGAGTACGAAGGCATTCCTTCAGTTTGGTCAGAGGAATGGTAGCGTAAAGAGTCAAAAAGTCAAAGGTTTTGATATAAGAAACATTTTTGAGAATGGGGTGTGCAAGATTGATCAAATTGTCTTTTGAATTCTTCTAAATCTACATACCGTTTATTTTACTTCTTGAATATATGGTGTCACAATACAAGTATAACACTGATTTAATGGTACTGAGAATGGTAGTGAAACATTAAGATAATGGCTTGGATGAGCGACCAGAAGAGCATGCGATAAGATATTGATTATAAGGATTCTTTTGAAAGTGGGGAATCCAAAACAAACGAGGCAGGTTCGTATCCTTATCATTAATGGGAATTCGATAAAAATGTAATACAGAAGAGTGATTTGCTAGTAATTTGTCTTTTGAATTTCTGATTTCTGTCTGCAAGCAGGTAATGAAATAATATCGCAGACAGAGGTTATTAGATGCGATGTGTCCATAAGTACATACCTATCATGCAGATCGTTGAGTGAGGTTTGGACATAGGAGTCAAGAAATGCAAGTTGTATTTTGTTTCCCATTTAGGATTTCAAATGACTTTACATTTCGGTCATACATGTACTTTCCTGAAATCATGATTATACTATATTTTCATGTTTTCGATTACGAATTATGAAACATTGAAACACCCTTTTTATTTTGATGCTTGTTGATAGCTGTAATCTTGTACCGATTGTTTTACACAGCGACTCACACAACGCCGGAACTGGGAGCTGTATCAACACAAACATCAGACCAGACACTAACCAGCTCGCCAGTTGTGGAGATTTACGTGTAAATCAGGCTACCAACCAGTTGGATTTTGCATCTACGTACATTTCAGTTACGGACACATGGACCTGGGTAAGTGATACAGAATGCTGTCTTATTAAATACTTAACATCCCGTTAATATTTGTTTATCAGTTATTTGTTTATCAGTTTAGGTCAAACAGGACCAAGCTGTCGACATAGGTAACCGGTAGAACTGTCAAAAGAGAGAAACAACGATTATGTTAAACAAGGCAGAAGAAGGAAAATACAATGATATCATGTATTGTCATTGGTGCAGACAACACATTTTGATTTCGTCAAGGTATTTTCAGCCTTACATTAGTCGCATCAGCCGAATACTTGAACCATTAACCTGTACGAAACTGTTTGATAGTATGATTGGCTGTAATCATTCACTTGCATTTCATGAAGAAAAATGTATTTCTTATTTAACTCACAGACACAAAGAGTCAATACGGAGCTTTGGCTATTTAATGACGTCACTTAGTTTCTGGCTGAGGCCAGGGTTGGCTGTGACCGTGTAGTTTGAATTATATTCTGACATGGTTTGTTTACACGAAACACTGGTTAATGTTTTTGTTGTTTAGCTAAAATATGTATGACGTGTTAAAGAGTTGTATAGGCTCCATAGCACACGTTAGACGTGGGTCTTCTCTCTGTAACACTACAAATGAACACGTTAGACATTGGACTTCTCGCTGTTACTTTAAACATTAACACTAAAGACATTGGACTTCTCGCTGTAACACTACAAATTAACACTTTAGACATTGGACTTCTCGCTGTAACACTACAAATGAACACGTTAGACTTGGGTCTTCTCGCTGTAATAATACAAATGAACACGTAAGATATGTGTCTTCTCGCTGTAATACTACAAATGAACACGTTAGATATGTGTCTTCTCGCTGTAACACTACAAATGAACACGTTAGATATGTGTCTTCTCGCTGTAATACTACAAATGAACACGTTAGACATGGGACTTCTCGCTGTTACCTTAAACATTAACACTAACGACATTGGACTTCTCGCTGTAACACTACAAATTAACACTTCAGACATTGGACTTCTCGCTGTAACACTACAAATGAACACGTTAGATATATGTCTTCTCGCTGTAAAACTACAAATTAACACTTCACACATTGGACTTCCCGCTGTAACACTACAAATGAACTCGTTAAACATTGGACTTCTCGCTGTAACACTACGAATGAACACGTTAGATATGAGTCTTCTCGCTGTAATACTACAAATGAACACGTTAGATATGTGTCTTCTCGCTGTAATACTACAAATGAACACGTTAGACATGGGACTTCTTGTTGTAACACTACAAATTAACACGTTAGACAAGGGTCTTCTCGCTGTCAAACTACAAATAAGCATGGGTCTTTTCGCTGTAACACTAAAAATTAACACGTTAGACATGGGACTTATCGCTGTAACACTAAACAATTAACACGTTAGACATGGGACTTCTCACTGTAACACTACAAATTAACACGTTAGATATGGGACTTCTCGCTGTAACGGTACAAATGAACACGTTAGACATCGATCTTCTCGCTGTAACACTACAAATGAACATGTTAGACTTCGATCTTCTCGCAGTAACACTTCTAATGAACACGTTTGACATTGGACTTCTCGCTATAACACTACAAATGAACACGTTAGAGATGTGTCTTCTCGCTGTAATAATACAAATGAACACGTTAGATATGTGTCTTGTCGCTGTAATACTACAAATTAACGCGTTAGATATGTGTCTTCTCGCTGTAATACTACAAATGAACACGTTAGATATGTGTCTTCTCGCTGTAATACTACAAATGAACACGTTAGACGTGGGACTTCTCGCTGTAATAATACAAATGAACACGTTAGATATGTGTCTTCTCGCTGTAATACTACAAATGAACACGTTAGATATGTGTCTTCTCGCTGTAATACTACAAATTAATGCGTTAGATATGTGTCTTCTCGCTGTAATACTTCAAATGAACACGTTAGACGTGGGACTTCTCGTTGTAACACTACAAATAAACACTTCGACATTGGACTTCTCGCTGTAACACAACAAATGAACACGTTAGACATTGGAATTCTCGCTGTTACACTTCAAATGAAAACGTTAAATATGTGTCTTCTCGTTGTAACGCTACAAATGTACACGTTAGACATGTGTCTTCTCGCTGTAATACTACAAATACACACGTTAGATATGTGTCTTCTCGCTGTAACACTACAAATGAACACGTTAGATATGTGTCTTCTCGCTGTAATACTACAAATGAACATGTTTGACATGGGTCTTCTCGCTGTAACACTACAAATGTAAACGTCAGACAAGGGACTTTTCGCTGTACCTTAACGCGTTAGACATGTGTCTTCTCGCTGTAGCACTACAAATTAACATGGGTCTTCTCGCTGTAACACTACAAATTATCATGGTTTTTCTCGCTGTTACACTACAAATAAACACGTTTGACATGGGTCTTCTCGCTGTAACACTACAAATATATACGTAAGACATGGGACTTTTCGCTGTAATACTACAAATAAACATGGGTCTTCTCGCTGTAACACTACAAATTAACATGGGTCTTCTCGCTGTAACACTACAAATGAACACGTTTGACATGGGACTTCTCGCTGTAATACTACAATTTAACGTGGGTCTTCTCGCTGTAATACTACAAATTAACATGGGTCTTCTCGCTGTTACACTACAAATGAACACGTTTGACATGGGTCTACACGCTGTAACACTACAAATCAACACGTTAGACATGGGGCTTCTCGCTGTAACACTACAGATCAACACGTTAAACCTGGGACTTCTCATTGTAACACTACAAATGAACACGTTAGACATTGGACTTCTCACTGTAACATTACAAATAAACACGTAAGACATTGGACTTCTCGCTGTACCTTAACGCGTTAGACATGGGTCTTCTCGCTGTAATACTACAAATGAACATGGGTCTTTTCGATGTAACACTACGAATTAACACGTTAGATCTGGGACTTCTCGCTGTAACACCACAAATGAACACGTTAGACATTAGACTTCTCACTGTAAAACTACAAATGAACACGTTAGACATTGGACTTCTCGCTGTAACACTACAAATGAACACGTTTGTCATGGGTCTTCTCGCTGTAACACTACACATAAACACGTAAGACATGGGACTTCTCGCTGTACCTTAACGCGTTAGACATGGGTCTTCTCGCTATAATACTACAAATTAACATGGTTCTTCTCGATGTTACACTACAAATTAACACGTTAGACATGGTTCTTCTCGCTGTAATACTACAAATGAACACGTTTGACATGGGTCTTCTCTTTGTAATGCTACAAATGAACACCTAAGACATTGGTCTTCTAGCTTTACAGTGACACTACACATAAACACGTAAGACATGGTTCTTCTCGCTGTAATACTACAAATGAACACGTTTGACATGGGTCTTCTCGCTGTAATGCTACAAATGAACACGTTTGACATGGGTCTTCTGACTGTAATACTACAAATTAACATGGGTCTTCTCGCTGTAACACTACAAATGAACACGTTTGTCATGGGTCTTCTCGCTGTTATGCTACAAATGAACACGTAAGACATTGGTCTTCTAGCTTTACAGTGACACTACACATAAACACGTAGGACATGGGACTTCTCGCTGTACATTAACACGTTAGACATGGGTCTTCTCGTTGTAACACTACAAATAAAACCATCGCAAACATTAGCCAGAATACGGAAACACGCAAAATAAAACCATCGTAAACATTAACCGGATTATAGAACCTGATATAGTTGAAAACATAAATTGGGAGCAATGCTAGTTTGAAAACATCAGAAGTCTTTAATCCCGGTCTGATGGTTGTTATTTGTCATTTGATGATCAGGAGGATACTCTGAAAAATCTATATATATATTTTATTTACCCTAGAGGTTTTTGGTATATATATTTTTTCCCGTTTCAGAACAATACGTACATTCACGTCGAAGCGAGAGACGCTGATGATGGAGATAAGTATGACGTCATAGACACCCTTACGTTAAAAAAGGATCTGACCCCCGGGTATTGGGATCTGTCAAACGCGGCCTCGGTATCAGTTCTACTCCAAGGTCACGTCAGGTATCCGTTAGCTTACAAACTCTAGCTAAAAGAGTAGATACACATTGTTATGGCGTCATTTATAACCAATGCATTAGTTATAACAAACTAGTAAAGTGGATTTGGCTTACATGTATATGTCAGGTTTGGTTATTTTAAATGCTCTTATCATTAAAATAAATGTTTCCCACCCTTCACAGGTGTGTCTCCCGTTTCAGCTGGGAAAGATCAGCTCGTCACTCCCTAGGGAGAGATAGCCTCGTGCTGATAAGCACGTGTTTAATAGTGATGTCATTTATAAACGTGTCAACGGTAACTGTGACGTCATCAAAAGTGAATCATGATAATCATACCCCACATGTGTTTTTGTTTACAAAGAGACTACTGTCGGTGGAATTGTGACTGAAATAATAGAATGGGAGAAAAAAAACATCCCCTAACTTGAGGGTGTAGCAGAGAAATATCCAACCCTCGGGGTGATTGTTTGGGTGACAACCAAAAATGATCACCCCTCGGGTTGGATAGTCCTCTTTCACAGCCTCGAGGTAGGGGGAAATTCTATGGGTCACACAGAGAATAATCTGAGACATACTGTTTTGACCAAAATATAAATTACATCTTACCTTCGTTTAACCTAGTTATCTCCATGTTATTACATCTTACCTTCGTATAACCCAGTTATCTCCCTATAATTACATCTAACCTTCGTTTAACCTAGTTATCTACCTATAACCTTCGGTTAAACTAAAAACCCTATAAGTACATCTAACCTTCGGTTAACCTAGTTATCTCCTTATAATTACATCTAACCTTCGGTTAACCTAGTAATCACCTTATTATTACATCTAACCTTCGGTTAACCTAGTTATCTCCCTGTAAGTACATCTAACCTTCGGTTAACTTAATTATCTCCTTATTAATGCATCTTACCTTCGCTTAACCTAGTTATCTCCTTATAATCACATCTAACCTTCGTTTAACCTAGTTACATGTATCTCCCTATAATTACATCTAACCTTCGTTCAACCTAGTTATCTCCTTATAATTACATCTTACCTTCGGTTAACCTAGTTAAATCCCTATAAGTACATCTTACCTTCGTTTAACCTGGTTATCTCCTTATAATCTCATCTAACCTTCGTTTAACCTAGTTATCTCCTTATAATTACATCTAACCTTCGGTTAACCTAATTATCTCCCTATAAGTACATCTTACCTTCGTTTAACCTAGTTATCCCCTTATAATTACATCTAACCTTCGTTTAACCTAGTTATCTCCTTATAATTACATCTAACCTTCGTTTAACCTAGTTATCGCCATGTAGTTACAACTACCTTGTAACCTAATCGTTTAACCTAGTCTGTTATTTGTCTGTAATAACATTTAAAATCAACTGCTGTGTTTACTGAATTATGTCAGCTACGTGTAATGCTGTCTCCGTTATTATATTTTGACTTTGTTGTTATATTAACTGAGATATCTGGAATACTCAAGTATTTCCATAAAACTTGATTGATTGGAACATGATGTAATGTTTCAGGCTGAGCCTAAGGTTGTTGGTCAGGTGTGGCGCCAATAGGTACGGGAAGAATTGTGACGTACAGTGTACAGCCAGCGGACATAGGTCATGTGACCCAGATACTGGCGCCACGATCTGTCAATCTGGTGAGTATATTAGGTTACATAGCATCATGAAACGTACATTCAAATATTGACATCAGTATTGCTTTAAGTGATTTGAACTGTGACATTAAGGAAACAACTGCACAATCCGATCTCATCATGTCTAAAACGATAAAAGACTGACAAACGAACGAATTAAAATCCGAATCGTATGAGTTGACTCTAGTGTTTCATAAGCATTAAATTTTTTCCTTTGCATCTGGATTTGGGTTTGCTAACTGAATTTAATTTTATACCCTCCATTAAACTACAATTTTGAGGGACCTAATTTTTGGAAAAACGTGATACATAGTTTGCGTCATTAAGTGTATTAAGACAATGACTACTGTCGGTGGAATTGTGACTGAAATAATAGAATGGGAGAAAAAAAAACATCCCCTAACTTGAGGGTGTAGCAGAGAAATATCCAACCCTCGGGGTGATTGTTTGGGTGACAACCAAAAATGATCACCCCTCGGGTTGGATAGTCCTCTTTCACAGCCTCGAGGTAGGGGGAAATTCTATGGGTCACACAGAGAATAATCTGAGACATACTGTTTTGACCAAAAAATAAATTACATCTTACCTTCGTTTAACCTAGTTATCTCCATGTTATTACATCTTACCTTCGTATAACCCAGTTATCTCCCTATAATTACATCTTACCTTCGTATAACCTAGTTATCTCCCTATAATTACATCTAACCTTCGTATAACCCAGTTATCTCCCTATAATTACATCTTACCTTCGTATAACCTAGTTATCTCCCTATAATTACATCTAACCTTCGTTTAACCTAGTTATCTCCTTATAATTACATCTAACCTTCGGTTAAACTAAAAACCCTATAAGTACATCTAACCTTCGGTTAACCTAGTTATCTCCTTATAATTACATCTTACCTTCGGTTAAACTAAAATCCCTATAAGTACATCTAACCTTCGGTTAACCTAGTTATCTCCTTATAATTACATCTAACCTTCGGTTAACCTAGTAATCACCTTATTATTACATCTAACCTTCGGTTAACCTAGTTATCTCCCTATAAGTACATCTCTACATGTCTAAAACGATAAAAGACTGACAAACGAACGAATTAAAATCCGAATCGTATGAGTTGACTTAAGTTTTCATAAGCATTATATTTTTTTACTTTGCATCTGGATTTGGGTTTGCTAACTGAATTTAATTTTATACCCTCCATTAAACTACAATTTTGAGGGACCTAATATTTGAAAAAACGTGATACATAATTTGCGTCATTAAGTATATCAAGACAATGATCATATTCATAATGTACTTTTGTCTCGCAATCACATTGACCGGATCCATTGAAAGTGATCAGTTTACAAAATCTCACGTATATCGGTTTCCGGTGAATATCGATTTTTTGATATAGCTCTAGGGGAATCCCCTACAGTTGTAGCGTATATAAATAGCTGTTTGATACGTTCATGGCTTTTCGATGGTCAGGATCATTTAGCTCCAAAAATAATATTGTATTGGTCAGCACTTTTTTCTTTAGCTAAGATATACAATTTGAAACCTGCAAAAAAAACATGACAGAAAACATCGCATAAAAACTTTTGAGATATAGATTTACTGCTGAAGCATAAAAAGAATTCTGTGATGTTGATTATGATGTGATATGGACCTGGACAAGTTAATATGTTCACAGATTCATATCGTTGTCTTTAATATCAAGTTCATATCACATCATATTAATAATCATAACAGAAGTCCATTATTGTATGATTGTCTTGAAATGAGGTGATTAATATACCAAGTAAATACGTATATTAACGTCCTGAATCACACAGGTTACACGGGAAGTGACTGTCACGACATCGACGAGTGTAAGGAACACTACTGTCACGGACCTGGTACACTTCACTGTACCAACAGACGTGGGTCCTACCAGTGTGGCTGTAATACTGGCTGGACGGGGAAAAACTGTTCACAAGATGTCGACGAATGTCAACACCATCCCTGTCAACATGGAGGTACTTGTAATAACACAGTCGGATCTTACATATGCACGTGTCACGGATTTCATGGACAGAACTGTGAACGTGACATAGACGAGTGTCAGCCAAACAATCCCTGTCAACACGGAGGCACGTGTCACAACACACGAGGGTCATACACGTGCTCCTGTCACGGCTTCACAGGACAAAACTGTTCACAAGATGTCGACAAATGTCAACAAAATCCATGTCAACATGGCGGTACCTGTAATAACACTGTTGGGTCGTACACGTGTTCATGTCACGGATTTAGTGGACAGAATTGTGAAAATGATATAAATGAATGTACCAACGTAACTTGTCCACACAAAAACGCGCATTGTGTGAACAATATCGGATCTTACACGTGTCAGTGTAATACAGGGTGGGCAGGTAGCCAGTGTAATACAGACGTAGATGAGTGTAAACATAATCCCTGTAAACATGGAGGCACGTGTCACAACACACCAGGGTCATACACGTGTCAGTGTAATACAG
>NW_018407062.1:48330-57500 GCF_002113885.1 Mizuhopecten yessoensis
CCAGTGTAATACAGACGTAGATGAGTGTAAACATAATCCCTGTAAACATGGAGGCACGTGTCACAACACACCAGGGTCATACACGTGTCAGTGTAATACAGGGTGGACGGGTAGCCAGTGTAATACAGACGTAGATGAGTGTAAACATAATCCCTGTAAACATGGAGGCACGTGTCACAACACTGACGGAAATTTCACGTGTCAGTGTAATACCGCCTGGACTGGATGGAGCTGTTCTGAGGATGTCAATGAATGTCATACTATACATAATTTATGTCAAAATGGTGGAACCTGTACCAATAATCCAGGCAGGTATAAATGTACATGTAAGACTGGTTGGAAAGGTGTTAACTGCTCGACAGATATCAATGAATGTGACGAACACGTGTGTAAACACAACGCCACCTGTACCAATACTGGGGGTGGCTTTAACTGTACGTGTAAAGAGGGTTGGCAGGGTAATACTTGTGAGCGTGACAAAGACGAATGTCGTAACAGCCCTTGTCACAATGGGGCTACTTGTCAAAACAACGCCGGATCGTATAGGTGTGTCTGTAGGAGTGGCTGGTCAGGACATCACTGTGACGTGGATAGAGATGAATGTAAACTGACAAAAATGTGTCATCATGGATCGTGTCTTAACACCAATGGAAGTTACGTGTGTAACTGTGATAGTGGTTGGGGCGGCCAGAACTGTACAGACGATACCAACGAGTGTCTAACTAGTCAGCCCTGTCTTAATAACGGACAGTGTATTAACACGCCAGGAAGTTACCAGTGTAGCTGTACAACACACTGGGCTGGCCAGCATTGTTCACAAGATGTCGATGAATGCAAACTACCGAACCGCTGCAACGGAAGTGACGTCTGTATTAACTACCCTGGTGGCTTCATGTGTTCTCATCATACAGGTAAGTAGTAGCATATTTAGTGGTAGTAATAACGAAATAAGAACGATAACTCCGGGCAATATAGTTGCAAGCGGAACGACACCCTATATGAAGTTTTACGTAACACGTTTCAAAATTTAGGTTCTTGATACCGAAAGCCAAACAAGGTAAACAACTTACTGTACCAAACAAGGTAATCAACTTACTGTAACAAACAAAGTAACCAACTTACTGTACCAAACAAAGTAAACAACTTACTGTACCAAACAAAGTAACCAACTTACTGTACCAAACAAGGTAAACGACTTAATGTACCAAACAAGGTTAACAACTTACTGTACCAAACAAAGTAACCAACTCACTTTACCAAACAAGGTAAACGACTTAATGTACCAAACAAGGAAACAACTTACTGTACCGAATGGCCGGTTCGTCCATATAATATTCATCAGAGGTACTTAGGTTCAAAGAGTCCATCTAAAATACAATCAGAAGTAACGCTGATCGTTTTCCTCGTTTTCATCTTCCTGAGAGTAGTACAACATCCCAGGATAAGAATTCGAATTCCGAGTATTCCCCAGGTGAGTAGGTTTTGATCACAAAGGTGAGGGTACCCGAAATGAAACGCTTTTTGGAGAAAAAAAAATATTTCTTAAAACACCATTTGGTTTACCTTGAGTATCACTAGCGTATGTCTTTTAATAGAGCTCATTTAGTTGAGTCAGGTTCACTTGGAAGCTTTAGCTACCCAGGGCCCACTTGTATAAAACATCTCAAAGTTAAGGAAAATCTCAAGCAATGTATTGTCTATGGGAAATCTTAGACTTGAGGAAATCTCAAGAGTTGAGATGTTTTATACAAGTGGGCCCGGGTACCTAATACTGTAGTTGAGAGCATTTAACATATTTTTCTTCATTTAAAGAATGTTTGACACTTTTTGATCAATTATAACCATTTAAACAATATGTCTCCATGTTTAGAAATGTGATAAGATATTAATGTTCTCGCACCGTACCATTTCCTGGGATTTTTGTTGATTTTTTTTTTGATTTTTTCTATTGTGTTTATGAGAAACAAACAAAAAGAAGGCAGTTAATATTTGCTTGAATAGCTTAAAACTATATAAATTCGAATTTAAAATACAAAATATGCATATGTATTGCAACATAAAACTGCTGCATCAGATGTGAATAGTTCTGAGTGATCCCATGATTGATACACATACATACTTATTGTTGTGGTCAAACGGTCAAGACACTGTGCCAAACTCAGTGTGAAAATAACCCGTGGTAGCGTAATTACGATCACAATAGAGTGAGTGGGTAGTAGACAATTGCTCTATACCAAAATACTGACGGTGTAATAGAGTGAGTGGGTAGTAGACTATAGCCCTCTACCCAGATACTGACGGTGTATAATACGGGTGGGTAATAGACTATTGCTCTATACCCAGATACTGACGGTGTATAATACGGGTTGGGAGGAGACTATTGCCCTCTACCCAGATACTGACGTTGTATAATACGGGTTGGTAGTAGACTATTGCCCTCTACCCAGATACTGACGGTGTATAATACAGGTGGGTAATAGACTATTGCTCTATTACCAGATAATGACGGGGTATAATACGGGTGGGTAGTAGACTATTGCCCTCTACCCATATACTGACGGGGTATACTACTGGTGGGTAGTAGACTATTGCCCTCTACCCAGATACTGACGTTGTATAATACGGGTGGGAAGTAGACTATTGCCCTCTACCCATATACTGACGGTGTATAATACGGGTTGGTAGTAGACTATTGCCCTCTACCCAGATACTGACGGTGTATAATACGGGAAGGTAGTAGACTATTGCCCTCTACCCAGATACTGACGGTGTAATAGAGTGAGTGGGTAGTAGACTATTGCTCTATACCCAGATAATGACGGTGTAATAGAGTGAGTGGGTAGTAGACTATTGCCCTCTACCCAGATACTGACGGTGTAATAGAACGGGTGGGTAGTAGACTATTGCCCTCTACCCAGATACTGACGGGGTATAATACGGGTGGGAAATAGACTATTGCCCTCAACCCAGATACTGACGGGGTATAATACGGGTGGGAAGTAGACTATTGCCCTCTACCCAGATACTGACGGGGTATAATACGGGTTGGTAGTAGACTATTGCCCTCTACCCAGATACTGACGGTGTATAATACGGGTGGGAAATAGACTATTGCCCTCAACCCAGATACTGACGGGGTATAATACGGGTGGGTAGTAGACTATTGCCCTCTACCCAGATACTGACGGTGTAATAGAACGGGTGGGTAGTAGACTATTGCCCTCTACCCAGATACTGACGGTGTATAATACGGGTGGGTAGTAGACTATTGCTCTCTACCCAGATACTGACGGTGTATAATACGGGTGGGAAGTAGACTATTGTCCTCTACCCAGATACTGACGGTATATAATACGGGTTGGTAGTAGACTACTATTGCCCTCTACCCAGATATTGACGGTGTATAATACGGGTGGGTAGTAGACTATTGCCCTCTACCCAGATACTGACGGTGTATAATACGGGTGGGTAGTAAACTATTGCTCTCTACCCAGATACTGACGGGGTATAATACGGGTTGGTAGTAGACTAATGCCCTCTACCAATATACTGTTGGTGTAATATAACGGGAAGGTAGTAGACTATTGCCCTCTACCCAGATACTGATGGGGTATAATACGGATGGGTAGTAGACTATTGCCCTCTACCCATATACTGACGGTGATATAGAATGGATGGGTAGTAAACCATTGCCCTCTATCCATATACTGACGGTGTAATAGGACGGATGGGTAGTAGACTATTGCCCTCTACCCATCTACTGACGGTGTAATAGAACGGGTTGGTAGTAGACTATTGCTCTATACTCAGATACTGACGGTGTAATAGAACGGGTGGGCAGTATACTATTGCCCTCCACCCAGATACTGACGGTGTATTGAATGGGAAGGTAGTAGACTATAGCCCTTAACCCCTATTGCTCTATACCCAGATACTGACGGTGTATAATACGGGTTGGTAGTAGACTATTTCCCTCTACCCAGATACTGACGGTGTATAATACGGGTTGGTAGTAGACTATTGCCCTCTACTCAGATACTGACGGTGAAATAGAACGGGTTGGTAGTAGACTATTGCTCTATGGGTAGTAGACTATTGCTCTATACCCAGTTAATGACGGTGTAATAGAGTGAGTGGGTAGTAGACTATTGCCCTCTACCCATATACTCTCTACCCATATACTGACGGTGTAATAGAAAGGGTTGGTAGTAGACTATTGCTCTATACCCAGATACTGACGGTGAAGTAGAACGGGTTGGTAGTAGACTATTGCCCTCTACCCAGATACTGACGGGGTAAAAGAACGGGTGGGTAGTAGACTATTGCCCTCTACCCATATACTTAGACTATTGCCCTCTACCCATATACTGACCTATTGCCCTCAACCCAGATACTGACGGGGTATAATACGGGTTGGTAGTAGACTAATGCCCTCTACCAATATACTGTTGGTGTAATATACCGGGAAGGTAGTAGACTATTGCCCTCTACCCATATTCTGACGGTGTAATAGAATGGGTGGGTGGTAGACTATTTCCCTCTACCCATATACTGACGGTGTAATATACCCAGATACTGACGGTGTATAATACGGGTTGGTAGTAGACTATTTCCCTCTACCCAGATACTGACGGTGTATAATACGGGTTGGTAGTAGACTATTTCCCTCTACCCAGATACTGACGGTGTATAATACGGGTGGGTAGTAGACTATTGCCCTCTACCCTTATACTGACGGTGTAATAGAATGGGTGGGGAGTAGACTATTGCCCTCTACCCATATACTAACGGTGATATAGAATGGATGGGTAGTAGACCATTGCCCTCTACCCATATACTGACGGTGTAATGACTATTGCTCTATACCCAGATACTGACGGTGTAATATAACGGGCTTGTAGTAGACTATTGCCCTCTACCCATATACTGACGGTGTAATAGAATGGGTGGGGAGTAGACTATTGCCCTCTACCCATATACTAACGGTGATATAGAATGGATGGGTAGTAGACCATTGCCATCTATCCCTATACTGTCGGTGTAATAGAACGGATGGGTAGTAGACTATTACTCTATACCCAGATACTGAGGGTGTTATATAACGGGTTGGTAGTAGCCTATTGCCCTCTACCCATATACTGACGGTGTAATAGAACGGGTGGGTAGTAGACTATTGCCCTCTACCCATATACTGACGGTGATATAGAATGGATGGGTAGTAGACCATTGCCCTCTATCCATATACTGACGGTGTAATAGAACGGATGGGTAGTAGCCTATTGCCCTCTACCCATATACTTACGGTGATATAGAATGGATGGGTAGAAGACCATTGCCCTCTATCCATATACTGACGGGGTAATAGAACGGATGGGTAGTAGCCTATTGCCCTCTACCCAGATACTGACGGGGTAATAGAACGGGTTGGTAGTAGACTTTTGTCGTCTACCCAGAAACTGACGGTGTAAAAGAACGGGTGGGTAATAGACTATTGTTCTATACTCAGATACTGACGGTGTAATAGAACGGTTGGGTAGTAGACTATTGCCCTCTCCCCATATACTGACGGTGTAATAGATACTGACGGTGTATAATACGGGTGGGAAGTAGACTATTGTCCTCTACCCAGATACTGACGGTATATAATACGGGTTGGTAGTAGACTATTGTCCTCTACCCAGATACTGACGGTATATAATACGGGTTGGTAGTAGACTATTGCCCTCCCAGATACTGACGGTATATAATACGGGTTGGTAGTAGACTACTATTGCCCTCTACCCAGATACTGATGGTGTAATAGAGAACGGGTTGGTAGTAGACTTTTGTCGTCTACCCAGATACTTGACGGTATATAATACGGGTTGGTAGTAGACTACTATTGCCCTCTACCCAGATACTGACGGGGTAATAGAACGGGTTGGTAGTAGACTTTTGTCGTCTACCCAGATACTGACGGAGTAAAAGAACGGGTGGGTAATAGACTATTGTTCTATACTCAGATACTGACGGTGTAATAGAACGCGTGCGCCGTATACTATTGCCCTCCACCCAGATACTGACGGTATAATAGAACGGGTTGGTAGTAGACTTTTGTCGTCTACCCAGATACTGACGGTGTAAAAGAACGGGGGGGTAGTAGACTATTGCCCTCTACCAAGATACTGACGGGGAAATAGAACGGGTGGGTAGTATACTATTGCCCACTACTCAGATACTGACGGTATAATAGAACGGGTTGGTAGTAGACTATTTCCCTCTACTCAGATACTGACGGTGAAATAGAACGGGAGGGTAGTATACTATTGCCCACTACTCAGATACTGACGGTATAATAGAACCGGTTGGTAGTAGCCTATTGCCCTCTACCAAGATACTGGCGGTGAAATAGAACGGGTGGGTAGTAGACTATTGCTCTCTACCCAGATACTGACGGTGTATTGAATGGGAAGGTAGTAGACTATAGACCTTAACACTATTGCCGTCTACCTAGATACTGACGGTGTAATATAACGGGCTTGTAGTAGACTATTGCCCTCTACCTAGATACTGACGGTGTAATATAACGGGCTTGTAGTAGACTATTGCCCTCTACCTAGATACTGACGGTGTAAAAGATCGGGTGGGTAGTAGACTATTGCCCTCTCCCCATATACTGACGGTGTAATAGAACGGGTGGGCAGAATACTATTGCCCTCCACCCAGATACTGACGGTATAATAGAACCGGTTGGTAGTAGCCTATTGCCCTCTACCAAGATACTGGCGGTGAAATAGAACGGGTGGGTAGTATACTATTGCCCACTACTCAGATACTGACGGTGTAATATAAAGATACTGACGGGGGATAATACGGGTTGGTAGTAGACTACTATTGCCCTCTACCCAGATATTGACGGTGTATAATACGGGTGGGGAGTAGACTATTGCTCTCTACCCAGATACTGACGGTGTAAGATAACGGGTTGGTAGTAGACTATTGCCCACTACTCAGATACTGACGGTGTAATATAAAGATACTGACGGGGGATAATACGGGTTGGTAGTAGACTACTATTGCCCTCTACCCAGATATTGACGGTGTATAATACGGGTGGGGAGTAGACTATTGCCCTCTACCAAGATACTGACGGTGAAATAGAACGGGTGGGTAGTATACTATTGCCCACTACTCAGATACTGACGGTATAATAGAACCGGTTGGTAGTAGACTATTGCCCTCTTCCCAGATACTGACGGTATAATAGAACCGGTTGGTAGTAGACTATTGCCCTCTTCCCAGATACTGACGGTATAATAGAACCGGTTGGTAGTAGACTATTGCCCTCTACCCAGATACTGATGGTGTAATAGAACGGGAATGTAGTAGACTATAGCTCTCTTCCCAGATACTGACGGTATAATAAAACGGGTGGGTAGTAGACTATAGCCCTCTACCCAGATACTGACGGTATAATAAAACGGGTGGGTAGTAGACTATTGCCCTCTTCCCAGATACTGACGGTGTAATTGCACAGACCTACCAATCACATGGCTTAAAATCTATCAAGTAATTAAGAGACAAATATAATTCAGAAACATAATTTCAAACTCCTCCTTTTATTAGTTAGACAAAAAAGAAATCCATGAAGCGCAAAATATCACAACAGAGACTCACTATTTAAGAATTCTATAAAAACATACAACTCTAAATGTATATATATATATTTTTATAAAAGTAACTCACATTTAGTAACTGTATGAAAATATGTAACACAACTGATAATTCTATAAGAATCTCAAATTCATACTTCTCATAAAGTCCCTGACTTCTAGCAATGTTGACCAACTTTCAATAATAAACAATCTGTTAAACACTACAAAATTATAACTTGCATCAAGTTCAAGTACGAATCTCAAATCCGCACAGTAATAATCTCAAACAAATTGAACAAGTAAATCAACTCACTCTTCTACGAATTCACATCATAATGCAGAATCTAAATGGAAGAGAACTATTAACTTCCCCTCGTAGAACAGGCACATGTAAGGTACGAACTCCAACATATATATAATCACTGACAAATATTACATAACGCCTAATCCTATCCTGAACATTTGGATTATACTCTGGCATCTCGCGAAATAACCCTTAACTTTCATTACTTAACATAAATATCTTGGTTATGTATAGACACCTACATGTTCAGAAACTGAGGAGACACCTCTTTGTCTATCATCCAAACACAAACCTGAGACAACAGAGCTACATACATGGACAGACAGACGCAGACTGACTGTTTCCACAACCGTTTGTAAAACCTCAGCGACTTTGAAATTCTTCACGTGCTGCTATAGCTAATTCTCAAAATAGTTGGAAGTCGCTCAGGCAGAAATCTCAACAACAAAAAATAGCAAAATTTTGATAACTTACATGCCATAACTAAGAATGATGTTTCTAATTCCCAACCTAATTCTTAATAGGAAGTACTCTCTGATAAAAATACAAAACTAACATCCGATTGAAGAGTTCCACTTCCTGCTATTTACAAACAATGTGGCTGCCCCGGCAACATTTGCTGCTGCCAACAGTGATGTGACGTTTTCAAAATTAAATCCCTAAGCAAGTTGTATTGAATGAATATTATACGTAATTCCAAGTAGAGAAGCTATTCCAAAAACTACTTGGCGATCATTAGGAATGTTAAAAACAAAACACAATTTTGTAATCCTATTCTCTTTTTCATGACCACATTGATAATATTGATTTTAATCTCCATACATGTTTTATGGACGATCGTTTTATGTGCACAGAACAGATAACGATTGCCCAACATGATACATTAATTTTAGCATCATACATGTAAGGGGAAAATCATTTTGAATTCAAGAAAACTGAATTTCATTGCATCGTACAGCCGTTTCGTCCTTTTTGGTCAACTCATCGGTAATGCTAGGGGCCAAAAAGTCCAAAGAGAATCCGGTTTGGTATAAAATACTGTTTAAACAGAAAGGGTGTGTAAAACCCCTTCATTTATAAATGTTACAATGAAGAGAAGTCCTGGTTCATTTCAGATAATGAATAGTTTGTAAAGTGCGTATATAATGTACCGTGTCATTACTCAAAAGAGATAAATGTGACCATGAATAGTCTAACAACTTGTATCTAGAAAGATTAACGTTACACCCCCC
>NW_018407062.1:57610-72400 GCF_002113885.1 Mizuhopecten yessoensis
CCCCCACACACACACACTCACAAACACACAAATACACACAAACACAAACACACACACACACACACACACACACACACACACACACATGTCATTAGAATTCTAACTTTGGTAATAGTTACACTTAGCAAAATTAAATAACACTACATCATGCAGCTGTTTCGTACTTCTAGATCAGAACAACACCTGGTTTATAACTCTTCCATGCAGACCCCCTTCTAGATCAGAACAACACCTGGTTTATAACTCTTCCATGTAGACCCGTCTGTTTACCTTAATTATATATATACATGTTGTATTTGAAAATAACTTTTCATAAACACCTTTCACGTCATTTGCATAAGAACAGGAAACAATCGTCCAATATGAAACACAATTTTCAACATTATAAAGAGAAAAATTGATTTGAACTCAAGTAAAAATTTCAGTTGTTTGAATGATGTAAACTTTATTATTTTCACCTTTATCAGAATCCTATATGAGTGTCATCAGCCTTGAATGTTCTGCTAACGCATGGAAAGTTCGGATATATCTTCCCGAGCTTTACAAGCGCCACATCGACTTTGATCCTACCGACATATACCTTGGTGAGGCGGGTTGCCAGGGTTACCGATCAGGGGACTATCTGGTTATATACCAACAGTATAATGACTGCCGTACTCATCACAGCGTAAGTCTGTCATTATTGGTATATATAAACTTTAAACTCAAAAGTATTGAGGAAAATATACAGTGTATGATCATCACCAGTCTTTATCCTCAAATAAAGTCAAATACCACCGACGTCTGGCTAACCACCAGTTACGTACACAAGTTATCTCACGTAGTCTCATTCACAACAACATAATAATACCACTGTCTCATTATCTACAGACTAAATATACGAACCGCCTCATGCACCATAGAGAAGGTATATAAACCGCCTAATTTACCACAGAATAAGTATACCAACCGCCTCCATAACCGTAGAGTTGCTGTTCCGAACCGTCTAACACAGTAAAGAATACGTATATTAACTAACTACACGCACTGTAGGATAAAGTACCGTTTACCTCCAGCGTTATTATCGTTCAAACGGTGTTCCAGAGAAATTTGATCAATTTCAATGTACAAGTACACTAACCGTCTCGCTTTTTTTAGTGATATCACGCTGCATTGATGAAATCAAATGCAACCACAATCGAAAAAAGACGGCGTGTTGAGGTGAAGTAGAGTTAATGCGAGTAACTATGTCCATTTCTTTGCCACTCCGTTTTTATCGATCACTGTATACCTTTGTCATTTCGATATTTTCTATCAAATATTGAACTGTTTTTCAATAATTAATTGAAAAAAAAACAAAAAATGATTTCCTTATTATCAGATAACTACCGGAAGTGACGTATATGCCAACATCCTAGTTTATGCAATCAGGGACGCCAACTACAAGTTCATCATAAGAGATTACCGGTTCCGCATAGACCTGGAATGCAATATGGCCAAGCACGAGACAATATCGCAACATTTCATAGAGACACAAAACCGGGTACATACGCGCAATAATAACCCACAAACTTCAGGTTATGGACATTACAGCATCTCAATGACATTTTACAGGTAAGCTCGGGTGGTATTCCATATGTTTTAGAGGTATGACATTTCACAGGTAAGCTCGAGTGTTGTCCTATATGTTTTACAGGTATGACATTTTACAGGTAAGCTCGGGTGGTATTCCATATGTTTTACATGTATGACATTTTACAGGTAATCTCGGGTGGTATTCTAGATGTTTTGGAGGTATGACATTTCACAGGTAAGCTCGAGTGGTGTCCCATATGTTTTACAGGTATGACATTTTACAGGTAAGCTCGAGTGGTATTCCAGATGTTTTACAGGTATGACATTTTACAGGTAAGCTCGGGTGGTATTCCATATGTTTTACAGGTATGACATTTAGCAGGTAAGCGCGAGTGGTGTCCCATATGTTTTACAGGTATGACATTTTACAGGTAAGCTCGAGTGGTATTCCAGATGTTTTAGAGGTATGACATTTCACAGGAAAGCTCGAGTGTTGTCCTATAGGTTTTACAGGTATGACATTTTACAGGTAAGCTCAAGTGGTATTCCATATGTTTTAGAGGTATGACATTTCACAGGTAAGCTCGAGTGTTGTCCTATAGGTTTTACAGGTATGACATTTTACAGGTAAGCTCGGGTGGTATTCCATATGTTTTACAGGTATGACATTTTACAGGTAAGCTCGAGTGGTATCCCATATGTTTTACAGGTATGACGTTTCACAGGTAAGCTCGAGTGTTGTCCTATAGGTTTTACAGGTATGACATTTTACAGGTAAGCGCGAGTGGTGTTCCATATGTTTTACAGGTATGACATTTTACAGGTAAGTTCGGGTGGTATTCCACATGTTTTAGAGGTATGACATTTCACAGGTAAGTTCGAGTGTTGTCCTATATGTTTTACAGGTATGACATTTTGCAGGTAAGCTCGAGTGGTATTCCATATGTTTTACAGGTATGACATTTTACAGGTAAGCTCGAGTGGTATCCTATATGATTTACAGGTATGACATTTTGCAGGTAAGCTCGAGTGATATTCCATATGTTTTACAGGTATGACATTTTACAGGTAAGCTCGAGTGTTGTCCTATAGGTTTTACAGGTATGACATTTTGCAGGTAAGCTCGAGTGGTATCCCATATGTTTTACACCAGTACAAAAGGAATACTCACTCCCGTAAGTCAGATGTGTGATTTTACATATTAACTCGTAAGTCATATTGGTGACTTTCTAAATCAACACTTAAACGAGATGTGTGCTTTCAGTTTACGATGATATGGTATTGGACAACAAATATTTGTGTTGATTTAGCTAACTTCACGACTTTGCATTACCTACCACACACCAATGACAACGTCTTGTTGTTGTTTTTTAGAAGTAAAGATTATAATATCACTCTGAATAACAAAAAAAAAATATTTGAAGTCAACACATATACATCATGTTTCTTATTGTGACTGTTTTGTCATACAAAATATATCTTATATCTATGTTATATCCTTTAACATATATGTTTTTACATGTCTGATCTTTGATACAGGTATATTATGTTTAGTATGTATATAATATAATATGTGTTGAACATTTGTATGATACGATATGTGTTTAATATGTGTATAATATAATATGTTTAACATATGAGAATATAATGTGTTTGAATCGTGCAAAAATGATATGTGTCTTAAATGTGATAATATAACATTTGTTTAATATGCGTATAATATAATATGTGTTTCATACAATGTATGATTATAATATACATTTGTTTTCTATAATACACTTACAATAAATGTCTCCTTTGATATGTTATATGTACCAATCAGTAATACAATTTTCATTAAATTATTTATTCTGCATTAAATACATATATATTATGTATATATCAAATAATATTCAATAGTGATCTATATAATATATACATTTTATATTATTCAAGTTCCTGATAATATATATATCCTTAAATATGTGTATCCTCTAATACACGAATCTTATTTCCAATATTCTATGGATATTTTCTATAAACTATTCACTATAAATCTGTGATTTGAGTATCTCATAATACTTATATCGTATAAAACACCATCATGTGGCTTCTATATCTACAGGGACTCAAACTACCTACAGCATATGAGCGATAACTCGATCATGGCCGATAACCCGCTCTCGGCTGACATTGGGAAAGACATTTACGTCAAACTCACCACATCCGTAACAGAAACAGATGTTAAGATGAGGGTCGAGTCCTGTTACACCCTCCCCTCCCCGGGGGCGGGGGACCATCTCAAGTTCTACCTCATTAGGAATGCGTGAGTTGCATAAATATTCCCATTTCTTGTGGTGTACGGGTGGTCGATTACTCTCTATGGAGGAAGAGTGTAAGATAACTGTCGGGAAATGATGATGCTACTGCTGATGATGATGTCACTGATGAAAATAAAGGCTCTGTTATGTCTAAAACTCGGATGAAAGAAAACGATATATTTCAATAATTTCAGTCAATAAGTCCTGTAAAGTGCCATTAAATAGTCTAACAGCAAACGTAACTTTTCTTTGCAGGTGTGCTATTGACGTTAACACACGTGTACTATACATGTCGTCTCACGAGACCAGACTCGTATTCCGAGATTTCGTGTATGCGACTGATCAGGGCAACTTGTATCTATACTGCACTGCCACGTTCTGTAACACGACCGACTTCTCATCCATGTGTGACCAACAGTGTCGTCACAGATCACGACGTTCAGTCTTAACAGCATCCGGGACGTACCTATACAAGGCGACGACATCTGGCGTCGTGCACCGACCTATTGGTAAGTAGAAATTAAGGTTCCGCTTAGGTCAATTTAAGGCAAAAGTCAGCATAACTTTTTAGCTCTAAAATTGTCATTGGTATGTAAACCAATACATCAAAATGTTCATTATTGAATAAGGAAGCTAAATAACCGGCCTTATTACAAATAATTTTGATGAGTCTTGACATATTCACCTTATAAACAGCTGATTTGGCAAGAAATCCCATGAAAAAAAGGAAATGGCAGATAAGATTTCGGGACTACTTTTGTGGAAATGTATGGAGGCCCTGTAGTGTATTATTTTACACCTGAGAGTGATAAAATTTTCAAACCTTAATCCTATAAATATAACAGTTAGCAAACTTTACAGGAATGTTGTGTGCACAGAATACATGATCCTCCCATATATTAAATGTGTTAAGTTCAAAGGTCAAGGTTATATTCCATTAAGTCTTTGATCGCAAAATATATTGCTTCACATATTTCACATTGACGTTGTATAAGACTCTTATATGAGGGGCTAATTTTGAAACACGTAACCTACAGATATTGGTAACATGAATTTTTCACCATTTTCACTAAATTAACAAAACAATATGATTGAAATCTTGAAATCTATCTTGGATACTATTACATTAGCCATATAGAAGTTTAACCATTTGTCTATCTAGACACAAACACTTCAATTATCTTCACCTTGACTTCAACCTATATGAACATAATTGAAGATTTAGTTTTCTTATTGAATAAATGTCTACTCACTTTTAAACGTCAATAAATATCAAGGATGAAGATCTGAAGTCCTCAAGCAAATGGTCAACTTCGACCGGTTCCTGCTCTCCTTGATATATAACTTCATAAACTGCATTGTCCTCGCCGTCAACACCAGCAATAACACTCAACACTGTACCCTTATACCATTCACGTTGATCTGCTACTGCATCAATAATCCACTGGTGTTTTACACTTCTTCAAACAAATTTCACTTTTGAGACTCGTGAAGTAGACCTATGAAGTAAAAAATACAAATTTAGGAAAAACATCATACTTATTCATATTTATTTCACCACAAACATAATATGATTAGGGAATGTCATGAAGGGACATAATTAAATAGATAAACCACAAATATAGGAAACATCATACTTATTCTTATTATTTCACCACAAACATATGATGCGGGAATGTCATGAAGGGACATAATTAAACAGATAAAATGCAAATATAGGAAACATCATACTTATTCTTATTATTTCACCACAAACATATGATGCGGGAATGTCATGAGGGGACATAATTAAACAGATAAAATACAAATATAGGAAACATCATACTTATTCTTATTATTTCACCACAAACATATGATGCGGGAATGTCATGAAGGGACATAATTAAACAGATAAAATACAAATATAGGAAACATCATACTTATTCTTATTATTTCACCACAAACATATGATGCGGGAATGTCATGAGGGGACATAATTAAACAGATAAAATACAAATATAGGAAACATCATACTTATTCTTATTATTTCACCACAAACATATGATGCGGGAATGTCATGAAGGGACATAATTAAACAGATAAAATACAAATATAGGAAACATCATACTTATTCTTATTATTTCACCACAAACATTATATGATTAGGGAATGTCATGAAGGGACATAATTAAACAGATAAAATAGTACGCTTTAATTGCATGTACCTTAGTGATGGAGTTGTCACTATATTGGCTGCCTCTACCTGAAGATGTCTTCTGAGTCTTTGTCCTCCCTTTCCTGTAAAAATTTGAATTTTCATACTTTTATATAGCACTAAACTAAAGTCAAATCCATACATTATGAGAAACTAGGAACTATTATGTATCTCCCTTTTCTGTTTTCTAAATAAAGACTATTTGTATTCCAGTCAATGCAGTCTCCTTATGTTTTGTCATAGATTATGCAACCAATTTCATTCTTAGACTATTAACCTGTAACCCAGGTGTTATTCATATTGCTTATATATTGTCTGGTAGCAGTTTAACACTGTAAATGTATACGTGCTTTATGTAAATTGTACCTGAATACAGCAGTTAGGATGCATATGTTTCTATTGTGAATTTTAAAGTTTTTTATAAATAATGTTAACAATTTTTAGGGTGTCAATATAATATTTTACTGATACAATATACCTTAGAGATGGTCTGTTTCTGCATTCTGTCTTCCTGTAGAGTCAAATTCATTGTCTGTTGGTGTTTTACATCTACTTGCAATTGTTGGCTTCTTGCTTGTTAAATCAACATACTGAAATAACAATGATGTAAGTGTCAGAATCAAAATTAAAAAAATGTAAGTGTACAGTTTCAACATTTGAAAGAATATTTATTCATATTAATCATATTAAAGCAGGGTTCGTACAGAAAAAATTAGTAGAAAAAGGAGGGATGCGCTTTAAAACCACTTCATCATTTTAGAAATTAAACAACTGTAATAACTAATATTAACAGGTGATCACCGAATACACATTTCCCCATTTTTATTTTTAATTACTTTGTTTAAATTTTGTAAGTAAAATGGAGACATACATGTGCAGGAAAACAATAATCACAAGTATTTGTCAAGCACTCCATGAAAAAAAACTAAGCACAGGATCATTTCTAAGTATTTCTTTCTAAGCACCCCTCTCAAAACTAAGCACTTTTCAAGGTCTGTACGGACCCTAGTCATGTAATGGATTTAACCAGTACACAGTTTTACAAATGACTGTTAACATTCAACATGTTATCCTGTTATATACCAATTTAATGTATAAACTAACCCAATTACCTGGTTCTCTTATTCCTGGACTTTTTCACTCTCTTGGAAGGGTTAATCCAGGAAGCAGAACCTTATTATAAAAATCTGTAAGTTTAGGGAGCATGTTGCGTTCCCAAAATTCCTTGTTCCGATGAATTTTCTGGATGTGTAGTTGATAAGGATCACATGTTCGGACAACCAAATCTATCCAGGGATAGTCGCACACATTCAACAACCCATGGTATTGAGAGAAATAGTCATGTTTTTCTCGTAGGGATAGTTTGCCATCTTGAATTTCTAAACAGAATTGCTTTTGACTTTCTGCAGCTTGATAAAATGTCAATGCTTTGATGTAAAGGACATTCTTTACTTCCACCAATCCAACAACTCCATTACTGACACAAACTTTACCATCTGGACTTCCTCCCCAGAATTTGTATTTCTTGTCAATAACCAGCCCAACAGGTTCGATTTCAACATTCATGTTTTCCTCTGCTTTTTTTAAAATTTATATTCTTCTAAAGTGTTGTGTTCCTGAAGTAATCCATTTTTTGTATAACGATTTCCTTGAAATTTACTGTAGGGATGTTTTCGGACTATACTTAAGACAGGTAAAGCAGGATTTCGACGAACGATAGGGCCAACATTGGATGCTGTTAATCTCTTTCTTCTTTCATCATGCCACAAGCCAGACTGAGACTGGTTGAGTGTTGCCTTCTCAATTTCCTTTATCTTACCACAGGTTAAGTTGATGTTTGCTTCAATGAAATTGTTCTGAAGATCATCCAAGTTTGAAGTTATCACATCACCGGACACATCTAAAACTTCAGGTCCATATGATAGTCGGGCTTTCTTTGTGTTGGACTGTGCTACTGATCTTTCTCTTCCATCTTTTTGCCTTTGTTTCTGGCTTTGATTTGTGAACGGTTGTGTTGAAGTGCAGTCTTTCCCTTTTTTCATACAAACTGGTGAATTTGTTGCCAGGTTCAGTTGCA
This sequence comes from Mizuhopecten yessoensis, assembly GCF_002113885.1. NCBI lineage: Eukaryota > Metazoa > Mollusca > Bivalvia > Pectinida > Pectinidae > Mizuhopecten > Mizuhopecten yessoensis. The sequence goes on from NW_018407062.1 coordinate 65,736, forward strand.
GTTGATATTTTCCACACTTTTGGGGACCATTGTGGCCCTAGATTCATACGTAGTGCACCCCCATAACACCTTCCATGCCACGATCCTCTATTACATAAATTATAAACTTTGCCACCATCAAATTTGGAACGGATATGCATCCAACTTTCCGCTAGGTTGGTTGTCATGCATCCAATAAGTCTGCTGCCTTTGTCTGCAATGGTGGACAGGATGTTTGACACATTTTGGAGGATGAACTTCTCCACCTTACTGTAAACTGTAGACGTTCCTAAGCGGGACTCGTCCTGTGCCGTTACAGAGGATCCTTCTGACCATATTATGACCTGGTCATTTGTAACATCTTCGACCGTTTCCACAGTTAACTGTGAATAACCTACTTCAGTTGATGATGTCGATGCAGTATCTGCTTTAGGTTTGGCCTTGCAGAAGTCCGAGCAGTTGTCATGTTTACCAAAAACATGATAGACTGATTGAATGATGTCACGTTTCAGATTTTTTTTACTGCTAACTGTCTATTTCCAGTCGAAGTAGCCTCATTAGGGCCCCGTATCGGAGATACGGGTGCCCTATAGAAATCACTCTCTCTGTCTGTCTGTCTGTCCGTCCACAAATTTTGTTCCTGGCTGATAACTTTAGTATTAATTGACCGATGTACATGAAACTTGGTCAAGATGTTCAGTTCATAAAAATACACATTGAGGTAAAAAGTCAAGGTCAAAGGTAAAGGTCATAAGGTTCACAGGTCAAGGTCAAATTTTACATCTTTTCACTGATGAACATTTTGTTATGATATTATGAAGCAAAGTTGATAAGAAATAAACAATGAGTCAACTGACTAAAGGTCAAGGTCATCGGGTTAGGGGTCAAGGTCAAATTTTGTAGCTTTTCACTGGTGAACATTTCGCTATGACATTATGAAGCAAAGTTGTTCGTAATTAAACAAAGAGTCACACTGAGGTAAAAAGTCGAGGTCAAAGGTCAAGGTAATTTGATTCAAAGGTCAAGGTCAAATTTTCTTCTTTTCACTGATTAACATTTTGTTATGACATGATGAAGCAAAGTTGATCAGAATTAAACAAGGAGTAACTTACCAAAGGTCAAGGTCATTGGGTCAAAGGTCAAGGTTAAAATTTGTATCATTTCACTGGTGAACATCTCGCTATGACACTTTGAAGCAATGTTGCTCAGAATTAAACAAGGAGTCAATTGACCAAAGGTCAAGGTCACTGGGTTAAAGGTGAAGGTTATTTTTTTTACTTTTTCCCTAATGAAAATTTTGTTATGACATTATGAAGCAATGTTGTTCAGAACTTAACACAGATTCAACTGACCTTAGGTCCAGGCTACGGTGTCCAAAGGGTCAAGGTCAAGTTTTGTATTTTTCACTGATGAACATTTTGTTATGATATTAAGAAGCAAAATTGGTCGGAATCAAAGAATAAGTCAACTGACCAAAGATCAGGGTCACTGGGTTAATGGTCAAGGTCTTTTGGGGCCAAAGGTCAAAGACAATGTGGATCTCTGACTTTGACCCTGGCTCTTGATGGAGGAGGTAAATAAGGTGAAATAAAACAAATCAAAGCTAACAAATGAGTATTGCACCGGTATTTACATTTCTGTTAGCCCAGCAAATATGGAGGTGGAAGGAAACAAGACTCACATCATAGTACATGTAAAATGTATATTTTGCTTCCTTGTGATTCTTTTTGAAGTCCAAATGTNCTCATGAGAATAGCACACCGTATTGAACTTTCAATTCTCAGTCTTGTAACCTTGGTGAGATGGTGTTTGCCCTTGTAGGCCGGATTTTCTGCCACAAGTTTCTCTAATTTAGAGCGTACACATTTACATGCATGGTTTGAGCACTCAAGTTTTTCAACATCTTTCCCTCAAATTGGGACTTACTCCCTTATGCTAGCGAAGACAGACGAATCACCATCCCCGATCAGCTTCATATAGCGGACACCATGTTTTGATTCAAATTGGCAAAACTCTTCAACAATTATGTCAGCCTCCATAGACTGGCTACTGTCTTTCAAGTTTTTAAAGCATTTTTGGAGTTTTGCTGGTTGCTGTTTCTGTTGTGCACTATTGCAAATATAGCAGTATTTATTGCGAACACCAATATGTAGTAGTTTTTTAGTCTCCTGTCAAATAATAATAGCAACACCACCAAGCCCATTATAGCTATGTTTATGGGTCCGTTTGGACAATCCACCATCAGCAATCACTGTAATACTGGGAACGTCCCCATGGTAGTTATCCTTGTTAATGGCAATCTGTCTTTCTTCTGCGCCCGCAACTAGCAACTCGGTTTGCAAAGCATTCTTCCACCACTCACCTATCTCCTCCTCCATTGATGAAAATGATGTTTGTGACATACCTGGCAAGTCGAGTGTTGCCAAAAGCTCATTCATATGAGCAGGTCCATCACCTGTTACAATACTCCCCCAAACTGCCCTTACATTAATATCAAATCTCCTTGAATGAGGAAGCTTTGGACTTGTTTCAAAAGTACATGTTTGACGGCATCCTTGACACTCTGCTAACAAAACACTTGCCAAACCAAGTGTACGCTGCTCAGACACTAATTGTATAGGGGCTTCACCTTCCGCTGAGATAACACATACAAAATAGATCATATGGAAAATGTTTACCGGAGGTGTTTCGATGGCGACGAAACACCGAAACGGACCGAAAACAGTTTTGGTTCTAGTTCTGTTCACACACGGTCACACACATTATTCAAAAGTGTTTTCTGTATTCAAATACATTATTCGCTTGGAATAATCGTATACCTTTCGTTTCGGTCCCGATTCGGTCCGTTTCGGTTCAGTTTCGGTCCGGTGCGGTCAGTTTCGGTCCGATTCGATCAGTTTCGGTCCGTTTCGGTGATTTATTTCACCGATGTTTTTGACAGCTCACGTCAAACGTGTTTCTTGACAGTCTAAATACCTCCTTTATTTCTTAGCATCAACTTGCGATCTTCAATCACAACACTTTACATACACCAAACAATAGTATACAACACCTTTACTCTCACACTAAAGAGTTCCGTTTCTAAGAAGGAACAAATAAATATTTACGGGTCGAAATTAAGAAAACACTATTTAGTAATATATATTTTATCCTAAATGGAATGACTGCATATACTTGATACTTGCATATCAAATTCCAATAAAAAAGAAATTTGGTGCGGAATAATTGTGTGACTTCCGTTTAGAGTTTGAGGGCGACAGGGAATGAACATCGAAATATAATTGATGATGATTGTAAGTAGTTATGATCGTGATATCTATTTAGTACCCCATGCATGTCTTACTATTGGCACATTTTACCCAAAAGTGACATATTTGGTGGGATATCGGTGTTTGATTTTCACAGAAACGCTTTTTCTATTCGCGAACTTCTGTAATAGTGAAACCAGCATGGCGGCCTCCATGTCAATGGTAAGACTATGGGAAATATAGCAAATACTGTACTTAAATAAATGAAAGTAGAAAAACTAATATCCGGAGCACATAGAAATTGTACCAAGGTAATGATTTATGGAAAACTTATTGTATTTTGAAGTCAAATAAACACATTGCATTTCTCACAAGAAATAACAATGTGTTGATACTATTATTCAGCTAAAATGGGATTGTGGTAGTAAATTAACTCTTCATTGGTAGACTCAAAATACTGAACTGGGACATTGTTTCAATATCTTTTTAAAAATACTGACTGATTTGTCAAAGAGGGACATGTTATATTAAAAACATGGTTTCTCTGTAGCTCATTATAGGCAACAATTTTGACTTGAGCAAAACCTTAAGATAATCCAGCACCTTCTGATAGCTCAAAAACAATATACATCAGGTTAAATAATTTTATTATAACCTTTCCGCACACTTGAGCAGGCGCTTCTGTTTACAGGCCTTAGAAGAAGTATGGTTGGCAAACCGGACGTGGAAGAAGCTTCCGGTCATGCGCAGGACACCAGTTTCAATAGCATTATATTTGTAGCAGCATTATTGATAGGTGTGGTGGTTTTGTCATGTAGTGTTGTGATACGGGTCACACGAGGTCGCCTGCAGCTGGACCCAGGACAGTGAATACATGGTCGTATTGTCCGACACAGACCAGACAACACATACACTGATTTGTCTTTTATTTATGAAAGTAAAACATATAATTTAACAACGATTTTAATAATATTTTGTTTGATCTGTTGCAAACGTTAAATTGCAAAATCTCAAAATAATTTGTATAAATAAAACTTGTTCTCACAAAAAGAATATTAAAATTAATAATGTCTATGATTTATTGGGTTGTTTTTTATGGGTTTTTTCTTCTGATTCTTCAGTAGACTAGTGCATGGGTACTTTAAGTGCTGTTATATAGTAATACACGCCTGTTATATAGTTGTATACGCCTGTTCTGTTATACAATAATATACGCCTGTTCTGTTATATAGTAATATACGTCTGTTATATAGCTATATACGCCTGTTATATAGTAATATACGCCTGTTATACAGTAATATACGCCTGTTATACAGTAATATGCGCCTGTTATATAATAATATACGCCTGTTATATAGTTATAATTTAAACTTGCTTGTAACAAGCATTTTCATTGGCTTAAAAAATTATGTTATCAGCCCATAACATAAAAAATGACGTCACCATTTGTAACGTCGCTTTTGATTGGCTGATACAGCAGCACAATAATTTCTAAGAGAAAGAGTCCATCAATACAAGTGGATTCCCACAGGGATTGTGTATAGTAGATTAAATTATAAGGATTAACTTGAATATATTTTTCATGATATGGAGCTATAACACAAAAAAACCAGAGTGTTCTCTCATCATAAACCGCTTCGCGGTTTATTAAGAGTACACTCCGTTTTTTGTGTTATAGCTCCATAACATGAAAAATATGTTCAAGTTAATCCTTAACTATACGCCTGTTATATAGTAATATACGCCTGTTATACAGTTATATACGCCTGTTATATAGTTTTGTTAACATCGCAAAACTCAACATTTACTACTTGGATAACTAAAGATATAAAAACACCTCTTGTGCTTTTGATTTAAATATAATTTTATTTGCATCTAATATACAAAATGGATTGGGCACAAGTTGTCCAACTTATGTAAAGCCCTTTCCCTATAACGTAATGAAATATATATATATACAAGATGGCAATTTTTAAATTGATTAATATTTTCAACTAAGTTTAGTGTTACTGACACAGAGAGAGAGAGTGAGAGAGAGTGAGAGAGAGAGGGGGAGAGAGGGGGGAGAGAGAGAGAGAGAGGGGGGGGGAGTCATAGCTTGAAGATATTTAATTTGAGATCGTGGTAGTGATCTTCTCCGACACAGACGGCACTAGTGCCTCTGTTGCCTTCTTCTTGTAAATTCGATTCCTTCTGGTAATTTCGTTTCACTAGTGCCGTTTGTATCGGGGAAGACCAGAAACACGACTCTTGAACATTTAAGATAAAAATGATTTTCGACTAATAAATTAACAATCATAGATAATATTAATACCAAGATCTTACAATTTCTGTAAAAAAAGTGGAGGGGGAGGGGGGGATATTTATCAAAATATATGTGACTTAATTCCAAACTAACAAAAGGTATCAGAGGAATGAAATAGTTTAGTTAACGATATAATTTAATTCTTTGTTGTACATAAATGTTACAAGCGAAAAAGAAATGATACATTTGTAAGTATCTTCAACAGGATGACCACATTGACAGTGTCGGAAATTTATTAGATTTGCATGGAATACGTCATTATTTAAGGTACTAGCTCTGTTTCTTAATCTGGTATGTAAAATGTTAAGTGTTCTATCACCAATCAGATAATATTTTGGAACATTTAAATTTTGAAGATTTAGGAGAGAATTCTTAAACGCTGTATGTAAAACTCTGTGTCTTATGTCTAGGTCTAATTGGTTCCAAAGTCGGATTGTAGAAGGGAAAAAGGATGAGTTTGAAAGTTGAAGTCGGAAATTAGGAAGAGAATAATTATCGGCATTACGGAGGTTGTATTGTGAAATTTCTGAGACAAGAGGAGACAGTAGAGAAGTAAGATAGGTTGGCGTGAAGTTTTCTCCGAGATCTTCTCTGAGATAAGGGTTCGAATCCACTTTCAGAGTATAAAAATGTTCTACTAGAATAAGAGGGTAAACCCGTGATTATCCGTGCAGACTCAAGTTGAAGTTTTTCTAGTTTGTCTGCGTTACTTGTGCTCAAGGCTGTTTAAATAATTTTGGCCAGAAGAAGTCTTCAACCTGACTTTGGACTCATTGTATCAATTTTATCAATAAGATCACCAACATTAACATCAAACTGTTCTATAACAAAGCAGTAGTTCTAATAGTGACCGATACTTAAAACAGGCTCTTAAACATAAACTGATACCTAAAACAGACTGTACAAAAGCAAATGAATTTGCATGTGTACCAGTAATATTTAGAGCAGGTTCTGTATGTAACCTTCTGATACTTAGTTACTGGGTCAATGAATTAACTGTGTCATGTATAAACAACAATCGTGAACTAAGATTGTCACGTTTGGAACATTAGTAGTGAGGCGAGCACTTGTCATACTGTACACTGTAAGTAATGTAGATATGGAGTTAGTGAAGAGTTAGTATAGTACTGATC
>NW_018407063.1:0-432 GCF_002113885.1 Mizuhopecten yessoensis
TAAATGTAGCAGATATGGGTATCTGCCTACCATCCCCTACCCTCATCTGTCAATGTCGCAGATATTGGAATTTGTCAAACATTCCCTAACCTCAATTGTAAACGTAGCAGATATGGGTATCTGCCTATCTTCCTTTACCCCCAACTGTCAATGTAGCAAATATGGGTATCTGCCTACCATCCGTACCCTCAACTGTAAATGTACCAGATATGGGTATCTGCCTACCATCTCCTACCCTCTACTGTAAATGTAACATATTAGCAGATATGGGTAACTGACTACCTTCTCCTACCCACAACTGTCAATGTAGTAGATATGGGTATCTGACTACCTTCTCCTACCCTCAACTGTAAGTGTAGCAGATATGGGTATCTGCCTATCTTCCTTTACCCTCAACTGTCAATGTAGGTGATACAGATATCTGCCTACCAT
>NW_018407063.1:3889-31100 GCF_002113885.1 Mizuhopecten yessoensis
CATCCTAGCCTCAACTGTCAATGTAGCAGATATGGGCATCTGCCTACCATCTACTACCCTCAACTGTAAATGTAGCAGATATGGGCATCTGCCTACCATTACCTTCCCTCAACTGTAAATGAAGAAGATATAGGTATGAGCCTACTATCCACTACCCTCAACGGTAAATGTAGCAGATATGGGTATCTGCCTAACATCTTCTACCCTAAACTGTAAATGTAGCAGATATGGGTATCTGTCTACCATTCCCTACCCTCAACTGTACCATCCCCTACCCTGTGGGTATCTTCCTACCATCTCCTACCCTCATGTAAATGTAGCTGATATGGGTACCTGCCTACTATCTTCTACCCTCAACTGTCAATGCATCAGCTATAGGTATCTGTTTACCATCCCCTACCCTCAACTGTAAATGTAGCAGATATTGGTATCTGCCTACCATCCCCTACCCTCAACTGTCAATTTAGCAGATATGGGTAACTGCTTACCATCTCCTACCCTGAACTGTAAATGTAGCAGATATGGGTATATCCCTACTATCTCCTACCCTCATCTGTCTATGTAGCAAATATGGGTATCTTCCTACCATCTCCTACCCTCAACTGTAAACTTAGCAGCCTAGACACTGTCCGCTTTTCGTTCCTACCCTCAACTTTAAATGTAACATCTATAGGTGCGATTCGCTACCATCTCCTACCTTTAACTGTGAATATAACAGCTATAAGCCATGTCCGCCTACTATTCCCAACCCTCAACTTTGAATGTAACCACTGGGCACTATATGCCTACGTAACTTCCCCTATCTTCAACTGTAAATGAATCAATTAGGCGCTATCCGCCTACCATGCTCTACCTGTATCTCAACAGCGATGTCTTAGTAGCTGAAAGCAAACCCGTATAATGATGATTTTATTATTTAAAGTTTAAAAACATAATCAACACATTATTGAAATACTTAAAACTGATTATATTATATTCATTATAGGTTTGTATACAGTAGCTGATATTTAACTTAAGTATTTCCAATTAACCATGTTCACCTTTTAAACTATTGCTTTGCCATTTTTGGCTAATTGTTAAGTGAGTTCAAGTACACGTACGTATAAAACCAATTCATTTCAAATTAATTTGTCCATACCAAATAAATGCTATAAATGTATATAAGATCCCTCTGGGTATATGACAATAATGCTTTATTTCAAACTCTGGCCCGCAGCACATATACATATGTGTATATGTCTCTGATCAATATACCAGATTTACGGACAAGCATCATGTAAATATAAATACCATTTCCTCTCAAATTACATTTAGAAAACAATATTGAATTATAATATTCTAGGTGCATATGGCTTTAATAATTGGCTGAAATATTTTGTTATATATCATAAATGCAATATCTCAGGATAAATGAGCTTCCCTATTGTTCTTTCTATTTCATGAAGTGCTTTTTGGTTTCCAAGTGCCATCACTATAGGCCATAGTGTTAAGTGTTCGCCAAAGTGGGTTTTCTCCCAAAGCCGGAAAATACCAAATCCTTAAAAATGATCAGCAATTGGGGTTATCGCAACAACTGGTTAACCCGTTGTCAGTATAATGTGACCGGCTGGAATACTGTGCTCAGGTGCCTTTGGTATGGTATTTCAGCGAGGTAGCACTCTAAATTTGGCAACAGGTTCGCGCCATCAACATACCCTGCCTCCAGCACACATACAAGCACGCATACGTTACACACATGGAGGCAAGTCCTAAAAATGACCTTACATACATGTAGCTGTTATAGGACGTCGTTTAACAAAACAAGAGGCCCATGGGCCTTAACGGTCACCTGAGTTATGTAAAAACTGATGTTATCGATGTTGCCAAATGAAAAAGAAATCATTTTGTAACCAAGGTAACTTGAAACTGCATGTAATGCAAAAGTAATGTGAAAGATCTGGGTAGTATATGTACTATGTACAAATAGTGGTTCTGTCAGTCAGCTGAATTTTGGTAAAGCACCTTATGCCCCTTCCATCTATGAAGAGTATTTGATTCTACCATATCTGGATCTTGAAGATTTTTGAAATTCACAGGAGTGAAATAGGTAGCCGGTTTCCTGAAGTACAGAATAATGGACACATGTGACTTAGTGCTAAAAAACAACTGAATTAATGCCTGGATTGCTTTGAAATACTTTAATATTGAGAGAACACACTGTTCTGTCAATAATAAACATACAATATTCATCAGTTTAATATTAAACATAAGAAAATATCCCGAAATTGTGATACCGTCTCCCTACATTGGATTTTCAACTAGGGATATACTTCCAATTTCCATTTATCAATACACTCCTATGACCTTAAGACCCTTCCATCAATGAAGAGTATTTGATTCTACCATATCTGGGTCTTTAGTAGAAGATTTTTGAAATTTTAGTCAAATCAACCCTTTTTGGCCCCACCAGCCCCTGGGGGTCAGTAAGGGCTGATATGTGCATACCACCAAACTGCTATCCAATACTGATAATGCTAACCAAGTTTGAATTAATTCCGATGGAAGTTAAACAAACGTTGGTCCAAAATGTGATTTCCCTATATATAAATCATAGTAAAGTTTATCCCCTATCCAGGGGGAAATGTGAGACCCCAGGGTCATGGAATTCACTATTTTGGTAAAGCACCTTAAGACCCTTCCATCTATGAAGAGTTTTTGATTCTACCAAATTATCTTGGTCTTTAGTAGAAGATTTTTGAAATGTCAGTCAATCCGACCCTTTTTGGCCCCACCCATAAGCCCCTGGGGGTCAGTAAGGGCTTATTTGTGCATATCATCAAACTGCTATCCAAAACTAATAACGCTAACCAAGTTTGAATTAATTCCAATGGAAATTAAACAAATGCTAGTCCAAAATGTGATTTCCCTATATAAACTAAAGTAAAGTTTACCCCCTCCCCAGGGGGAAACGTGAGACCCCCGGGTCATGAAATTCAATATTTTGGTAAAGCATCTTAAGACCTTTCCATCTATGAAGAGTATTTGATTCTACCATATCTTATCTTGAGAAGAAGATTTTTGAAATTTTAGTTAATTTGACCCCTTTTTGCCCCGCCCCTCAGGCCCCGGGGGGCTGGGGACCATATAATTTAGTTTTGGTTGACCTTTGGCCATGGAAGGTTTCTGCAAAATTTCATTGAAATTGGTTCAGGGGTTTTGGAGAAGTCGAAAATGTCAATTGTTTACGGACGCACGACCGACGACGCACGACGGACAAAAGGCGATCAGCAATAGGTCACTTGAATCTTTGTCTCAGGTGACCTTATATAAACCGTACCAATCGTTTCTCTTGACAGGATGGCGCCAAATTGCACATGAAATCTTCCTAATTGTGACGTCATTAAGCCATTTGTTTTGAAGTATAATTCTCCTTTAAAGCAATTGCAAGTGCTTGTAGCTTTTCATCGCAATCTTACAGAGATGGATGAAATACACTTAACAGTAAAAGACCGTAACTAGGAATTTACATATCTGAAAAGAAATAAGGAGCAACATATATATCATTTAATAGGATTGCATAGGGCACATGATGGACGAGGGAAAATCCTTAATTGTCTAAATAGGAATTTTATTTAATATCGTGCATTAATCATATATCATTTTCTCATCCAATTTTTAAAGGTTCACTCAAGAAAAAAAAATCAGAAAACAATACATAAAATAAAACAAAAATATAACGCCTCCTCCCCCGAAATGGTGACATACTGATAACGTTAGGCCTTGCATGCAGTAGGCCTACTACTGATTACCCTGGGTTATATATAGCTATAGCCGATCCCCAGCCTTTATGATTTATAATGTCAGCAGTTGAGTGATTCGGGAAAAGCTTCATAATCTAAACGTTGTGAATAAAACGCAGTTAGAAAATAGGAGCACAATCTTTCAAAATATAATATATATCACTTGTAATGAAGGTTAGGCAATCGACATACTGTGTCGACTACGTAAGCGGTTTGGTTGGTGATGTCACCGTGTTCTGCGAATCTAATTTGTGGTTGGTTCCCATAATGCCCTTAAACCCCACCCAGCACTGTCAAATTGACGTATGGTTTTCAGAGATGATATGTCGGCTAAAGAGAAAAATACGACAATTTCAATGTGTGATTGTGTCGATTTGGGGAATTTAAGGGATCCGAGTGTTGTCTAGGCACACTGCACCCACCTTATAGTGGCCTAGGGCGCAGTTGTGACCGAAGATTATTCGCATAGCCTAATCGGCAGGGTATTCGACGCCTAGTGTTCACCCAAAACAGGCAAAATTTCGTCCCTACTTTTCACGATGGGGTGCTGTGGTGGACCGGGCGGCCCAAGTGACGAAGACGAAAAAATCAAGAAAGAAGCTAATAAGAGGATAGAAAAACAACTGCAGAAGGATAAACAACTATACAGAGCCACGCATAGACTCCTGTTATTAGGTAGGTATCTCTTATTCTTGAGCCGGAATACCGCTTTCTTCTGATGGTACTGCGACCTGATCTTACCCACAACCATTGTGGTACGACCCGTAATCAGATTTTTTTCTGTTTCTTCTGCAGGTGCCGGAGAATCAGGGAAATCGACAATTGTCAAACAAATGAGAATTCTTCACGTGAATGGCTTTGGACAAGAGTGAGTACCATATTGTATACGTTATATTTTGTTTACATGTCGTTCTGTATATGTACACAACTCGTTATCGACATTCATAGCTAAATGTTTATGTATGCATGGCATTATCGAAACATATTGGTATGGGGGTGATAGGTAAGAAAAGAATCGGCAATCATTAATTTTATGCTAAAATTCGTGTTCTTCATTAATTTCAGAGAACGGAAACAGAAGATCGAAGACATAAAAAAGAACATAAGGGATGCAATACTGGTAAGTTTCCCCGAAAACATAATTCCATGTTCATTGATTAGACTGGTCTCCATCTTGGAAAATGGCGACCATTACAGTGTCTGATTGAAACTTGCACTGGCACTTCCCGGTACGACAAGCGTTTCATTTTACAACTATTCAATATAGAGGCTCCTAATTGTTTCATAATTTTATAATCTGTTGAAAGCAAATGAACTGGCATAAATCTTGACCTGTCTATAAGGTTAGATCACAGTATGTCTAGTAGAACTACACTGAAAATGAAATAGTTTTTGACATCTCAGCTGCCTGGATGATTGACAATCAACATAATTTCATTGTCGGAAGAAAATATTTCCATATGATTCTACGTAGGTTCTGATGCGAGTGAATAAATATCAATACATCTGTCTACATTGTCATTGTTTTCTGAATTCATTGGCTGATCAATGTCATGCCATGCTATAATTTAATTTTCTGTCAACAGATAACCATTTTTGAATATGCATATATGTATATATATAAGTTACTTGTCATGTTTACCAAGATCAGTGTTATCACAAAGTTTTGGAATAGGTGGTTGACTTGAAAAGAATAACTGACTGAATGTTAACATGCCATACCCCATAATGTTGATCTGAATATATTCTGAAAAAATAGCCAGTTCAAAGTTGATGAATAGCAGGCAACTGGCTTTTAATGAGAACACTACAAGAACTGATCTGTAATCAGTTGTAAGATAGGATCTAGTGAGGTCTTAACATATTATATGAATCTGTATCAATATCATTGCATGTTTTTGATAATAGTGTAGCGGAACTGGAGCGTCTGTCTAGAGTTCGGAGGGTCACAGGTTCAAACCCTGTCTGGCCATGCATTTTTCCTCTCCTGTTACAGTGGTGCCTGTGACCAACCCTTGTTTAAAGCATTTCGTGTATGCTTGGCAAGGGGATACACAAACCTGGCTTGTCAATAGAATTTTGTGTCTTGGTGGGGGCGAACACTTAGAAAAAGGAGAGGAATGTAGCGGAACTGGACATGGTCGATCGTCAGCGACCAGGTAGCTCAATTGGTAAAGCGTACGTCTAGAGTTGGGAGGGTCCCGGGTTCAAACCCTGGTCTGGCCGTGCGTTTTTCCTCTCCTTCCTGTTACAATAGTACATTATACCCATCTCTTGAATAAGGCTTGTGGAAGCACACCTGACCAGGGTTGTAAAATTTCATTTTTTGTAATAGGATGCAGGAAGATCTAAAAACGAAAATAAACAACTAGATGCCCAACTTGAATTTGCATACTTATGAAGCGGAACTGGACTGGGTTGATCGTCGGCGACCAGGTAGCTCAATTGGTAGAGCTTTTAGTCCAGAGTTTGTAAGGTCCAAGCTTTAAACCCTGGTCTGGCCATGCATTTTTCCTCTCTCCTGTTACAGTGGTGCCTGTGACCAACCCTTGTTTCAAGCATGGGTTGTATGCTGGGCAAGGGGATAACCAAACCTGGGTTGTAAATAGTTGTCTTTGAGGCGAACACTTAGAAAAAGGAGGGAGGAATGCAGAGGAATTGTTACAGTGATTTTTATGCTCAGTTTTACTGTCAAGTACATACAGGCTGTTTACCCTAGGTAAAAAGTGCCCTATTTTCCTAAAATGACAAAAAAATGAGGAATATATTCACAATTCCTGATTTCAAGACAAATAATGCTATTTCCCCCCAATTTATAAAGGAACAGGTTGTTCAAAAAATTAGGTAACACAAACATTGTTGTAACAGTTAATTATATTATTTTTTTTTAGCCCTGACAAATCCTCTAGCCCCAAGCGTTAGGCTGAAGTTTTTCACATCTGAGCATTGATGGGTTTGATATATCCTGCTGAATCTGTTTAACAGACATTTTATGAATTGGTTATGCTGAGTTAAAAATAGATTGGCAACAGGAAAAGACAACCAGTTTTCATCTGTTTTTGGTTGACTGTTACAGTGTCAGTGGTGCACTTTGTTTGAACAGCTGATCTGTGTGACACATTAACCTTGGATTTATGTGCAAAAATAATAATGATGACAAACTTTTTTCAGCTGTTATACATGATGCAAAGAATATTCATCTGAATGTTTGATTGAAAATTACTGCAGCCAATGCAAGTTCAGTATTGAACAAAGCAGATCACATTATAAACAGTTTTTGCAATAAGGTACAAATTATATGTGCAGTCTTGGATGACATTTAAAAAAAAATCAAAATTAGTAGTGATTGGTTTGGGTGCCACATTAATTTATTTGAGTCACAGAAGTTTTGGCGCACTTATGTGTATTATTGTGCTCATGCCTGTCATAATTTTGAGATAATGTTGCTGTGAGTACAATAGAAATGACATTAAAAAAGGTTTATGGCTCGGAGTCCAGATATTTGGCCAGTAGATACATTAAGAACAATCCCTGAGATGACAAGTCATTCACTGTTCCCCACAGGGGCATTTGTGTTTTCGGGATCAGTCTTTTTAACAAAATTAGGAAAATTGCATTTTCAAAAACACTTAAATGGGAATATATATGTCATTACATTTAACATAAAACTAAACTATTTTCTTGATTATGGAAAAAAAATGTAGAAAAATATGGCAAGTTATGATTTTTTATATGTATTTTTTTCAATACTTTTGTGATAATAAGTGCTTAAAAGTCAGTTGAACTAGGTTTTACATCAGAAATATATTTGCAATACAAGGGTAGATAAGGAACCCTGAGCATATTTTTGGTATACATGTCCAAGAGTCCAAACATCTTCTACTGTTGTATTGCCAAATAGTTCATAACCTCAGTGTTGGTTATCATATTTGAAAAAATCGAGTATTACATGTTTCATCTTTTGTTTCAGACCGTCACAGGAGCTATGAGCTCTTTGAATCCCCCAGTTCTATTGGAAAAACCAGAAAACCAGAGCAGGGTTGATTACATGCAGGAGCGTGCCAGTCAGCCTGACTTTGAATATCCACCGGTATGTATTGCAAGGAAGGTTTAAGAGTGGCTCCATTATGATCGATTATCATAACACTGATGCGATGATTGATTATGAACTTGTTTAACCATTGATTGAATCATGTATTTTTTTGGTAGGTTAAGCAAGTTGACAGTCCAGAATAATGATATCTTGTTCCATTATTCGACAAATTCTAGATAAGAATTTCCTTCAGTAGAAGTTGGCAAGCCTCTTATTAATAAAATGTGTGTATGCATCAGGGCTCCTAAAAACGATTGCAAAGAAGCGACACTTTTTCAGATTGCGCAACAAAATCAGTTTGGCAATCAAAACAGAACACACTATTTGTATGATGCTTTAGTAATAAATATTTAAAATAATTCAGGAGGTTATCCTCCAATCACATGATCAGTCACATTGATCTTGTGTTTTACGTTGAGTTCGAAGTGCGATTAACATGCACACTAGGCCTAGCGATTAGAAAACAGAAAACCAACAATAAAACTAACATGGAATGGAGTCTATAATTGAAAAACTGCATTTCATAACTATGGAGAAAAACCCAACTAAGATGTAGAAATGTAAGTTGGTCGGCGATTCTCTGGCATCAGAAGCTACTAAACTTTCCTCATTTGGTTTATACTGGAACCGACAGTTTCTGCTGGAATTGAGCAGACAAATAAGATAATGCCACCCAGTGATGTTGTCCTCAAACCTAACAGATATTTAGCCCAAATTGGACAGCTGTGGTTAAGGTATATATAAATCCTGACAAGATGATGATATATTGTGACAGTGCATCAAGGCTAGAGTTAAATTGTTGGACATTTAAGACTTTGGTGCTCAGCAAAATTATAAGACAATACTATAAGTACTGTATTTTACCGGCAATAAGCCCCCTCTCGCAAATAAACCCCCTCCCCCAAATAAGCCCCCTCCCCACTTTGGTAAATGTAACAGGGTGGGTGCCTGCCATTAAGCCCCCCCCCCCCCCCTTAAAAAAGGACATTTTGAATCATAACCAATTGTTGGACTCCTATCTTTTTGCAGGTGAAAAATGTGAAGTCGTTTGGAGAAAAAACATTTACTTGTGTCTACAACACAATTATAAAATGACAATTGGTTAATTAGACCACATGTACGGTTCAATTGTAACAACAACTTGTGATCACTGATTAGACACTTGTGGTTTTAGACACATCAAACCCCACACTGAAAAAACAATAGCGTCGCTGTGACACGTTGAGGAGATTCTGATATGTTGAGTTCCGAGCTGTATTCAGAGTCTAGTTTATGATTAAATCATCGATTAAAAATTTGAAGAAATAAATCTACTCAAAATGTATCAATGTCAATGTCCAAATCCGCCACACCTGCAGACGACATGTGCGCCTCGGTCCTCCGATATTTTCCTGTTTGCGTAGGGCACAAAGCCGTTCATTGGAAAGTAACATATTATGTTACACCGAAGTATTTCCACATCAACCATGTCAAACCCTTCAAAACCTTTATTATCATCGTAGGTGACACTGGAGAATAAATGTTTACCATCATATTCATCGCTTCAATCTACAAGTCTGCCATTTTTATTCGATTTGAATTTCTCTCGCACACCTTTGGTCATTACTAGGGTTCACTGCCAGGAATATCGAAAGTAATGACAAAACAACCAATCGAAGCCTTCTACTATACACGTTCGGGTTTGGTATAGCAACAACCTGAGTTCACACTTCCAGGGCCGTTTTCGTTTAAACGGTCAAACCGGTCGGACCACTGTTGTTCGTTTATTAAATAAGGTCGGACCTAGTAATCTGATGCTGCTTTCAGGTGAGCCTTGACAAAGCCATGCAAGGCCTGCATACACATTTGCAGGTACACCAGGGTTTATACCCGAAATTGTTACATTTATAAACGGTCAAATCCGTTGTTCCGCATAAACGAACAGGCCCCTGGCTACGAATAAAAACCTACAGACCATATGCCGTGCGTAGCAGCCTAAAGGTTAACAAACATGAAATTTTATTTGTGTCTTTTGGTTATTTGTGCAGGAACTGTGCCAAGTGAGCTTATGCCGTGGCGCAGGGTCTGGCGTCAATATTTTACTTTAAACCACTTCTTCTTAATAACCGGAAGGCCTAGGGTGATGATATTTGGCCAGAAGCAAACTGTAATGAAGGGCTACAAAGTTTGTTCAAATGAATGACCTCCACCTATATTCAAGGTCACAGTGGTCAAATATGTCAAAAACATTAAACAACTTCTTCTGAATAACCAAAATGCCCAGGGTGATGATATTTAGTCAGGCAATCATATTCAAGGTCACAAGGAGCAAATATGTTCAAAATATTCAAACAACTTTTTCTGAATGACCAAAAGGCTCAGGATGTTGATATTTAGTCAGTAGCATGCTGGAATCAAGGACTACTATGTTTGTTAAAGTGAATGACTTTGACTTATATTCAAGGTCACAGGGGTCAAATTTGTTTAAAATCTTTAAACGACCTCTTCTGAATAACCATGGGTCCCAGGATGTTGATACTTTGCAAGTTGCATCCTGAGATGAAAGGCTATAAAATTTGTTCAACATAATGACTTTGTTCGACTTTCAATCACAGGGGTGAAATAATTTAAAAAAAAAATAACAGGGTCTTTTGAATGAATTTAAATCATAAATACAGATATTTTGCCTGTAGCTTTATTTTAGATCACTTTTAAGGTTACAAGTGTGAGATTTATACCAGGTGAGCGATGTAGGCCCATTGGGCCTCTTGTTTGTATGTTTTTATGAAGCAAAGTCGTTCAGAACTTAGCACAGAGTCAACTTACCAAAGGTCAAGGTTACAGGTTCCAAAGGTTCAAGGTCAAGGTCTAGTTTTGTATTTCACTGATGAACATCTTGTTATGATTTTATGAAGAGAAGTTGGTCGGAAATGAAGAATGAGTCAACTGACCAAAGATCAGGGTCACTGGGTTAAAGGTCAAAGTCATTTAGGTCCGAAGGTCAAAGACAAAGTGGATCTCTTACTTTGACCCTGGCTCTTGATTGGGGAAGTATTTAAGGTGAAATAAAACAAATCAAAGCTAACAAATGAGTATTGCACCGGTATTAACATTTCTGTTCTGTTAGCCCAGCAAATATGGAAGTGGAAGGTAAAATGTATATATTGCTTCCTTGCGATTTTTTTTGAAGTCCAAATGTCAAACGTCAAGTTCAGCTATATGGGCAGATTGCTTCTTGATGATTATGGGGGATATATTGCCACAAGACGGGGCCCTTATTGACCTGTCAGTGTTCTAGTTTCACCTACGTTGACCAAACTTGCTAAAGTTTTAATGTATCTTGGGTAAGTAGGAGTGTCAAATTCTTAATTCGGGTCTCGTGTCCCACTATATAAAGCGATATGGACTGTTGTTAATTTTTTATACCAGAGTTTTTCTATCGGCTAATAAGGGGAGACCTATGTTTTTGTTCGCAAAAACAAAATTCTAGTTCTGAATTGAAACTCGCATTACAGTCCATCTCCGTTATCTTGCACATGTATATAGTTTCTGACCGCGAACCGGAGAGTTTTGCCAACAACATTCACATTCCTAGTAAAATGCGGAAAACATTAAATAATTGTTTGTTTTAGATAGTTTGTCCATTACCTTAACATATAACCAGCAAATCATTTAGTATATTATTCAAGGCTGTATTAATGGATGTACATGTATCAATGAACCTTACCATCGCTATCACTGAAGTGATGCATAATTTACCAATTAAACGAGTATTACATAGTAATATGCAGTTTGATTATAATTCTATCCAATCAACTTAGTACTGAGGGATTAGATGAGATGACGTAGGTGGTCACGTGGTCAGTCTTCAAAGTATCGATGAATACATTATGTTCTAATCAGAAAAAGTGTGTTATTTTTGATACCAAAAAATCATAAGTATGTCACCCATGAATTTCTGATTAGACAATCACATCAATGGGAGGGTAAATGGGTGGGCATCTAATCCCTCAGTACTAAGTTGATTGGATAGAATTATAATCAAACTTCATATTACTATGTAATACTCGTTTAATTGGTAAATTCTATCCAATCAACGTACTGAGGGATTACATGAGTATTTAGAGATAATGTGTTCATCGATTGATAGCAAACATAAATAATCTTGAATACAAAATTAAATAAATTTGAACAAACACATTTGTTTGGTTTTGTTGTTAACCATCGCAACAATTTCTTTTATATAAAACTTGAAGAACATGTAAAACTCAACAACATTATAACATTATCAATTTTCTTGTAATACTTGTATCAAAATATATAACACTATTAACAGTAATTTGTACCCATACAGTTCCTCTGTATCACACATTTTTTAACAGTCCATCACTGAATGAGATGCCATGACCTTTCAAATTGTCTACCAAGTGTTTCCTATAAAACTTGTGAAAAGTGTTGGCATTCGACCATCCTGCTGTTTTTAAAATAGCGTCCAGCGGTACTCCCGCATGAAGTGCTGCACTCGAAGCAGCAGCCCTGGTTGAGTGTGCTGTAAACTTTTGGGTGTCCACCCCAGCTAATCTCATAATGTTTTTTATCCATCGACTGATAGTGTCTCAGCTAACTGCCTTGTATGGCTTCATGGTACTAATAAAAAGTTTTGTCCCCGAACGAATATCTTTTGTAACTAAAAGATAACAGCTAAAATTCTAACTAAACACACACTAGGTTCATTATATGCAGGCAAAGATATATTCTGTAAATGACTACCTGGTCTACTCGTTTTCAACACAGAAGAATACATTATTTCTACACTATTTCTACTTATGCTAACATCATCTAAAATGGAGAAATAATTCTGTCTTTGGGGAAATATTCTCAAAAAATGGGGAAATTGTGCGTCATGTGTAAACTTTTTACATATTTAACTTCTTCTCAACAACTAGGGGATGGATTTTTTTCATACTTGTTCAGAATCATCCTTGGTAGATGAGGCTACAAAATTGCAAAATTGGGATTCCTACCCCAACCCCTAGGGCCAGGGCGGGGCCCCAAAGGGAAAATTAACCAATATTTAAAAAATCTTCTTCTCCAGACTCGTACTACAGTCATTTTCTCTTAATGGAAAGAAAGATCATCAGGGGCTTAACTTAAATTGTAAATTTCAGGACCCCCGAGCTATTCGTTCTCCCTTGGGGAGGGTGTAAAGTTTACTATAGTTTATCTAGGGAAATAAAGCTACCAGTACCTATAATATAACTCAGGTGACCGCTAAGGCCTCTTGTTATTTTTCAATTGGATTAAAAAACATGTTTATACAGGTTTCAAGATATTATATGTGCAATGTTCAAAGTATTACCGACTGTGAAGGAGTATCAAAAAAACGAAAATTTGTAGTTGAATGAACATAAACATTGAAAATTGATGTTTGCTTATTGTTTTACTATAAGAAACGGCTAGAGGAAAGCGTCTTACTAATCACATCGCAGGTTATATTTTCCAAACTTTTGTAATTTTCCCATATCTGTACATGTGCAAACACTGATGATATTTCCCTTTTGTTGCCAAATATTGATGATATTTTCCCAAAATAGCTGGCGAAAACTTAACAATAATGTTTACTCTGTACATAATCTTGACTAAGTTCAGCTTTTTATGTTATGGTGCAGCGTCACTCGTCCATCAACTTTTCCTTTAAACAACTTCTTCTGAAGAACGGACAGGCCTAGAGTCATGATATTTAGCTGAAAGCTTTGTTGGTGGGAGCCTGACAAAGTTTGAAAACGAAAATGACCTTGACCTTAACTTTCAAGGACACAGGGGTCAAATATGTCAAAAACTTCAAACGACATCTGATGAAGATCTAAAAGGTATAGAATCTTCATATTTGGCTGATGGCTTCCTGGGATTGGGCCCAACGATGTTTGAGAATGAAAATGATCTTGACCTACTTTCAAGGTCACGAGGGTCAAATGTGTCTTACACTTCAAACGACTTTTTCTGAATAACTAAAAGTAATATAAAATAATCTTCCTATTTGGCTGGTAGCTTCCTGGGATAGAGCCCAACAATTTTGCTATGACTGCTTAAATATTCAGGTGAGCGATACAGGCCCTCTTGGGCCTCTTGTTTATATTATCAATTGAAGATTTTCACATCCAACAAATTAAACCAAGCATCTCCACAAATATTCACAAAACTTGTTTTTTACACATCTATCTCTACAATATCCTATTCATACTTTTTTTGTGACATTAAGGCCCTTTAAACATCTGTCCAATTTTGACCGGACAGTGGACATATTATGGTATGGGAATCTAGAGTGGGAAAAATCAGTTACTCGCTAATTGGGGATCTTAAGTTGGAGAAACAATAAACAATTGTAACAAAAAATGAAAATGACATTCTTGAACTAGCTCAGAGTCGATCCTTATATCATTTTTGCAGGAATTCTATGAGCACACAGAGATCCTCTGGAAGGACAAGGGAGTGCAGGCATGTTACGAAAGGTCCAACGAGTACCAGCTCATCGACTGTGCTCAGTAGTAAGTATTTCTTCCTGTCGCGTTGTTATTTTGTAGTCTCTTTCCAGAGATGCACTGTTTCTCTGTAGAAAAATGTTCATCCTGTCACGTCGTAATTCTGTAGTCTCTTCCCAGAGATGCACTTTTTTCTTCATTTTGTATTTTGATCACATTAACAAACTTTTCCCCAAAATTATAAGTAAAATAAAACAGTAAATATAAAAGTTTATTGGTTTCCATGGTAACTGAAACAATCCTATAAATAGGAACTTCCAAATGATGTCTGTCTGACCATACAGTAAGGTGTAAATAGTAGAGGTGTCTGTAGGGGTGGGTATTGCAGGACTATATATGATGATTGGAGATGACTTACAATGTATATGTTCACAATGAAAAAGTCAACATTGATGCATAATTATGTTCATTGAACAATAACTGAAAGCAATGAAATTAATTGAAATGTACACAGAAACATTGTTAAAAGTAAATCTCTAATTGATAATTAAAACCCTCGCAACGAAGTTGGGGGGGGGGGGGGGGGGGGGGGTATGGTATACTGGAATCCCCCTGTCTGGATTTCTGTCTGTCTATCTTCCACAGTAACTTGTCCGGAAAACTCCTCCTTAACTAACAGGTGGATTTCATTGAAACTTTGCATGAATGATCGGTATCTTATGTAGTTGTGCACCGGCATTTTAATTTGGGATTTCAACCCTTTTTGATGGAGTTATCCCCCTTTGTGCGAAATAAATCAGTTTTGTTATTTAATTTTTTGTTTTTAATAAAATAGTGATTAACTCGATACTGGTAGGAGACTATATTGCTTTGCATAAGTCAGCCTTTAGCTTACAGTTCTGGTTGATATAGGAGTGGGGGTATTAGTTGGCCTTTGGCTTACAGTTCTAGTCGACACAGAAGTTGACTTAGTTGAGTAACTGAGTTTGTCTGTAGAAGTTGCTTGTCCATTCCTCCACACCTTCCTTAGCATTGACATCATCATCCTATTCTAAATGGGATAAAATTACCAGTCTGGCCTATCAATGAACAGCATTCTATCCTTTCTATGCCTAAAATCGTCCCATTTGTTTGAGCTTAACACTATCTATGAACATGAAGGAACAAAGAAGTTTGTCTGTCCATTTCCTTAACTTCCTCACATTTAATACTTTAAAAACAGTATTTTGAAATTGTATGGCGATACATCGTTTCCATTTTCATATTGCAGTAGTTGGTACTGACAATAAAGCCAACCATGTATCTAATTGATTTATCTAAGGATGATGACAAAAACATCAACAGTGAAAGACACCTTACCAAACATCGCTTAAGTGGTGGAATGTAATTGCATTCCTTACTTGCATATGTGTGATTGTGCAGCTTTCTTGTCTACACGGAAATGGAAGATAATGCAATCGATGCTGTTGCCTTGTTCTCTCAAACAATGCAATTCATCACTATTTTATCTATAGTCGTAGGTCTCACTACAAATAACAGCCCATTTCATTGGTTGAAGGCACAAACGGGTGGATTGAAGTTGAGAAAATGATTTGCATAATTAATTGGCATACTGTGCACGGTTTGTTAAGTTTTCACCCATTACCAGGTAACTTGATTTAAATGACTCGATTTCGATGATAATTGGTCGATATTCATACTACCCCCCTTAATCATATTTCAACCGGATTTATTAAAATCTCTCTTAAGACCAGTGAATCAGGCTCTGGGATCATGAAACAATCTAAGACTTAAGATTTTGCTTAGCCAATCACGTATGATGTCACTTTTCATGACATTATTTGTGGTTGGTTAAGTCAAAACTTAAGACGAGTTTAGCCTTAATAGGAAGTTCATTTCATGATCTTGGGGCCAGGATGGGTATTGCCTCTCTGAATGGGGAGAGACAAATGCCAAAGCTGGAAAATACTACTTTGCCCTGATTGTAAAAACATTAAGGTGAGTGCTCCATTAGTTAATGAAATTTGAGTGGAGCACAGTGTTCCAAAAATGAGTGTCAAAAGAACACCGAGATGACAGGTACTAGACTCGTCTGTCAATACACCCATACTATAATCACAGGTACTAGCCTCGCCTGTCAATACACCACAATGGTATGTAGTGTACACACGTCACAATGATATGTAGTGTACACATGTCACAATGATCTGGTGTGTACGCATGTCACAATGATATATAGTGTACACATGTCCCAATGATCTGTTGTGTACTCATGTCACAATGATATATAGTGTACACATGTCCCAATGATCTGTTGTGTACTCATGTCACAATGATAAGTTGATTGGAAAGAATTATAATCAAACTTCACATTACTATGTAATACTCGTTTAATTAGTAAATTCTATCCAATCAACGTACTCATGTAATCCCTCAGTACGTTGATTGGATAGAATTATAATCAAACTTCACATTACTATGTAATACTCGTTTAATTAGTAAATTCTATCCAATCAACGTACTGAGGGATTACATGAGTACGTTGATTGGATAGAATTATAATCAAACTTCACATTACTATGTAATACTCGTTTAATTAGTAAATTCTATCCAATCAACGTACTGAGGGATTACATGAGTACGTTGATTGGATAGAATTTACTAATTAAACGAGTATTACATAGTAATGTGAAGTTTGATTATAATTCTTTCCAATCAACTTATCATTGTGACATGAGTACACAACAGATCATTGGGACATTAGGACACTACATATCATTGTAACATGCGTACACAACATATCATTGTGACATACGTACACAACAGATCATTGGGACATGTGTACACTATAGATCATTGTGACATGGGTACACTACATATCACTGTGACGAGTATGTCACTACATATCATGTATACAGATACTGGTCAGTATGTATGCATACAGACACTGGTCAGTGTGTATGTACACAGACACTCGTCAGTGTGTATGTATACAGACACTGGTCAGTGTGTATGTATACAGACATTGGTCAGTATGTATGCATACAGACACCAGTAAGTATAGGTATGTATACAGATACTGGTCAGTATGTATGTGTAACAGACACTGGTCAGTATATATGTACACAGACACTGGTCAGTGTGTATGTATACAGACACTGGTCAGTGTGTATGTACACAGACACTCGTCAGTGTGTATGTACACAGACACTGGTCAGTATGTTTGTGTACATACAGTAGTCAGTATGTATGTATACATACATACTCGCATGTCACAATGATCTGTTGTGTACGCATGTCACAATGATATGTAGTGACATACTTGTCACAGTGATATGTAGTATACACATGTCACAATGATATGTAGTGTACAGATTTCGATATAATCCTGGTGTACACAAATGCATATAAAAAAAGTTGTACCAAGTATGTATGAACAGAAAAGTAGACTTTTAAGTCGCACAGCAAATGTCGATTTCAGCCTCTCTTTGGAATGTTGTTAACCTTGGGCCAGATCAATACATTGTACACTGTATAATACAGAAGCAATTCTTCATAACTGCTAAATATGGATAAAGTATAATGTTGGAATACTTTAGCTGGTTAACTGCCAGGTGTTTACAATGAAATAAATAAGAGTAAACCAGTCATGTTTTCGTGGATAGGAAATGAAATCATTCAAGTTGATAGTGTATGAAACTAATCAATATTCTGTAAAATGCTTTCTCATCCTAGAGACCAGTCTGAATTCTGTACAAGGTATCTTGTGTGTATACATACTGGCCCATGTCTGTATACAAAAATACTGACCAGTGTCTGTTATACATACATACTGACCAGTGTCAGTGTACACATACATGCTGACTGATTTCTGTATACATAAATACTGACCAATTACTGTATGCATACATTCATACTGACCAGTGTCTGTATACAAACTTACCAATGTCTGTATACATACATACTGACCAGTGTCTGTATACATATATACTGACCAGTGTCTGTATACATACACACTGACCAGTGTCTGTATACATATATACTGACCAGTATTTGTATACATACCTATACTGACTGGTGTATGTATACATACATACAGACCAGTATCTGTATACATACACACTGCCCAGTGTCTGTATACATACATACTGGCTACTGTATGTACACAAACATACTGACCAGTGTCTGTATACAACATACCGACCACCGTCTTTATACATAGATACTGACCACTCTCTGTTTCATACAGTCTTACCACTGCCTGTACACATACATTTTTACCACTGTCTTTATACATAGATACTGATCACTGTCTGTACACAACCATACTGACCAGTGTCTGTATACATACACACTGACCAGTGTCTGTATACATACACACTGACCAGTGTATGTATACATATATACTGACCAGTATTTGTATACATACCTATCCTGACTGGTGTATGTATACATACATACAGACCAGTATCTGTATACATACACACTGCCCAGTGTCTGTATACATACATACTGGCTACTGTATGTACACAAACATACTGACCAGTGTCTGTATACATATATACTGACCAGTATTTGTATACATACCTATCCTGACTGGTGTATGTATACATACATACAGACCAGTATCTGTATACATACACACTGCCCAGTGTCTGTATACATACATACTGCCCAGTATCTGTATACATACACACTGCCCAGTGTCTGTATACATACATACTGCCCAGTATCTGTATACATACACACTGACTACTGTATGTACACAAACATACTGCCCAGTGTCTGTATACACCATACCGACCACCGTCTTTATACATAGATACTGACCACTCTCTGTTTCATACAGTCTTACCACTGCCTGTACACATACATTTTTACCACTGTCTTTATACATAGATACTGATCAGTGTCTGTACACAACCATACTGACCAGTGTCTGTATACATACATCCTGACCAGTATCTGTATGCATACATACTGACCAGTATCTGTATAACTACACACTGACCAGTGTCTGTATACATATATACTGACCAGTGTCTGTATACATACACACTGACCAGTGTCTGTATACATATATACTGACCAGTGTCTGTATACATACACACTGACCAGTGTATGTATACATATATACTGACCAGTATTTGTATACATACCTATCCTGACTGGTGTATGTATACATACATACTGACTAGTATCTGTATACATACCTATACTGACCAGTATTTGTATACATACCTATCCTGACTGGTGTATGTATACATACATACAGACCAGTATCTGTATACATACACACTGACTACTGTATGTACACAAACATACTGCCCAGTGTCTGTATACATATATACTGACCAGTATTTGTATACATACCTATACTGACTGGTGTATGTACACATACATACTGACCAGTATCTGTATAACTACACACTGACCAGTGTCTGTATACATACATACTGACTAGTATCTGTATACATACCTATACTGACTGGTGTCTGTACACAAGCTTACTGACCAGTGTCTGTATACATAACTTTTTTTCATTACATGTTAATACAAAATATTTCTAATAAAAAAGCTCGCTATTGGGTCAAATGTCACCATTTTTGAAAAACATTCAATTTTTATTGCTTTTGAATAATACTTCTACAGATCGATGGAGGATGCCATTCCAATGAATTTGATGTATTTAGTTTTTCTGTAACATTTACCGTTAGTTGTACGCCATTTTGAATATTTTCTTTTGATCTTTTAAAAATATCGCAATATTTTAAAACTTGTTTTACTCCAATATCAATGACAAATATTTGGTTTATTTGTTATGAAAAAGGTTTCCCCAGATGTCCTCTAACATTTAAAAAAAAAATCAACTTTATTAAAAAATTAAAATGGCTGCCATGACGTCATACCTCAAAATCTTAAAATGGCTATAACTCAAACACGGTTGAATTTACAGCCTTTAAGCACTGACATCATTTGTAGATACAGTTCAGGGCTAACTTTTTTCCGTTGTATATTATTACTTAAAAGGTCAAATGAAAAAGTACCCTGTTGGGTCAAAGGTCACAATTTTTAAAAAATATTCAATTTTCATTTTTTTGAAAAGAATTCTTCAATAGATCGATGAAGAATGTTATTCTGATGAATTTGATGTCTTAAGTTTTTCTGTTACATTTACCATTAACTTTGTACGCCATTTTGAATATTTCCTTTGATCTTTTAAAATGCTGACAATATGTTAAAACTTCAACGATCTTCTTCTTCAATTCTGCCATTGCAATATTAACCACAATTAATACATGTATTCCTCTAGGGGCCCTTACGAACTTATGTTACATTTTGGAGCAATTAATATTATAAGATGGCCGCCATGAACTCTGATTGGTTAATAGCCTATACCAAAATATTTCGTTAACGATATCAAACACGAGGTTGATCTTTGGATATCATATAGAGATAGCCAAGGGCAAACTTTTTCTTTCATACTGTTTTAACAAAAAATGTCAACTTCCGGTTTTTGGCAGGGGTCAAAGTTAAAATGCACTATATTGGGTACCAACCTTAAAAAATCTTCTTTTTAATTTCCACAAGGTGTAGAGTCTTTATATTTAATATTAAAGATTCTGAGATGTCAGGGTATCATGTTTGAAAAAATGGTTGACATTAATCAACTATCAAGGTCACAATCAAGGTCACAAACTTCATATGTGCTATTTCAAGGTAATGACTTCAAAAAACTTCTTCTAAAGTTCTACAAGGCCTAGAGTCCTACTATTTGATACATTAACATGGTCAGATGATTGACTATCAAGTTTGAAAAATGATTGACCTTGAATGACTTTCAAGATCACAGAGGTCATATGTGTAAAAATATTGAAACCACTTTTCTGAATAACCAATAACTCCGGGGTAACGATGTTTGGCAAAGAAGCATGCTTGAATGAAGGGCTTTAAAGTGTGTGCAAATGAATGACCTTCACCTACTCTAAATATAATTTCAAAATTGAAAGTCAAAAACCGTTTTCATTATTGTGCGATTTTGAAGTGCTTTCAGTACTCTCAGTACTTTGATTTATATCAAGACATCGAATACACGCTGGTTATACTACATCGATTACTGCGCACTCTCAATCTGAAAAGTAGGGACAGTTTTCATCTCTACTGCGGTGGGTAAACATCAGCCTTTCTTTGGCATGGCAAACACAACCGATATAGACAAAAACCTATTTCAATTTACCATCCTCACGTACATAGTGGACGGACTATATGACTTTTACGGACTACCTTCGTATACAACTAAGCCCATTGGCTGCCTATATTTATCCGTTCTTTCTATGACGTCATTTTGCACTCGGGGAATCCCCCACTACTCAGCCAGCTACTGTGGACTTGCACAGGTTATTATTAGAAGGCCAAATCAGTACTTGCAGTGAAAAGCCCGTCAAATTGTCAAACTGACCAGTGTCTGTATACATACATATTGACCACTGTCGGTACACATACATACTGGCCAGTGTCTGTATACATAAATACTGACCATTGTCTGTACACATACATACTGACCACTGTCTCTATACATGCATACTGACCACTGTCTGTACATACTGACTACCCTTGAGCGACCTGCTGTCTTGCTCAACCGTTTTAGTTACTCACGCATCACAAGACAACACCAGCATAGCATTCAGTGACAGTTTGGGACCTTACTCAGGCAGATACAGTAACTGTTAGCTTAATGTTGACTATTTTTAGACCATTGTTAGCTCACCTGCCTGAACACTAGGAGATACCTTTCTCTTATTCTACTTATTTTGCTCGTAATCATTACGACTTTTAAATGATATTAGCACATGTGTTATAAGATTAACCCATGTGTTATAAGATTAACACATGTGTTATAAGATTAGGGGTGGTAAGTGATTATTAGGAGTGGTGTAAACATATTAAGAGTGGTTTTGTGATATTACGAGAAGTTGTGATTACCTGTGGGCACAGAGCCAAATTTTAGCTAGCAGCAAATGTTGACCGCTCACGTTTCAAGCTGCGACGGTCGCGTGGCCCGACTGGTTAGCATTTACCTGTGCTAGTCGCTAGCCTAGTCGGAATTATTCTGACTTTTTTTTTTATATCGGTCTGTGTTCGATTTAATCGACAACAGACCGATATAAAAAAGTCGATTTAACGTCAGAATAATTCGGGCTAGTCCCGAGCCCAACGCTAACACTGCCATGTTACATGTACATTCAGACGGCGATTTTGGCAGTCAAGGATTTAATCCGACATAATCTAATAGAAAGTGATCTTACTGTAATGACGAAGATGGGTCTTTATCTCGAGGAAAAATATCTTCATACAAAAACATGTGGATGGAACTCTACTCGACTGATTGGCAGGTGTAAAACGCCAGTCAATCACAGTCGAGGAGGCGACAGTCCTGTTCTCTTTCGTATGAAAAAACCATAACAAAAACAAATCTTAATCATGACGATAAAAATACACAAATTTTATCATTTTTCAAAGAATTTTTATTTCACAAATATGTACATTCAAATGTCAATTTTCACCTTTTTATCGTCCTTTACCACGATCTCCAAACCAACGCTGTCCGGAATATTATGAATGGTTATTCATACACGTTTTCCTCGTCTGGGTTTCATTTGCAGCACGGAATCGAAGATATTTAAATTTATCCGACAATGACATGGGTTTCTTGTAAAAGTTTCCTTTTCCGGGAATAATGGACAGGTACAATGAATATAATTTTACCAAACATCTGGGATTTTTTTGGTGCTATGTTACTGTTTTTGGAATTCATAAAGAATGTATTTTTGTCCGGTTTCGCGATCAGTTTCAATTTTTCTGTTCCGCTTCCAAGTCCTTGTGTTCCTCCATGCCTCTTAACACACTGTATTTGATAATCCTTCAGCCGTATTGAAACTAAACACTCTGGAATTGAATCTATTGCATATGTTCCCCGCCATTGTACAAGATATTTGTAAAGTATTTATCTATATGTATATTTCTGTACGCCTATATGCAATGTGCATTTGGTAATAAATTGAATTGTAAATTGAAACTAAACACTCTCGATTCCCTGAATGTATTCTCCTCGCCAGGCAACACAGGGTCATTGGTTTTAACATGTACACCAATTCCAAGTGAGGTGAGTTCTTTCATGCAGGAATTCAGTGATTTCCTTAAGTTATCAAACGTACAACACTTTTGCTGCGTTGAAACATATTTATTTCCGGGCGATTTAAATCGTCTCAAAAATAGATCCAATTTGAACTAGGGTGTTGAGAGGGTACAGAGTTCCATCCTTCCTTTTAATTTCGATGACAAATCTTCATAGCCAGAAATCCAAGGCTGTTTTTATTGAAACACACCGTTTAGTATTGGATCCTCTCCATGTGTTTTTTGACGATATCGTCGGACGATAAAGACTGCGTCGGAATTAAAAGTTTCCAACTGTGTCAGACTGACGTTATCACTTTCTTTTTTTAAAACATCACCAAATTATCCCTGAAACTGTCCGCTAGAGGTGTTTCAACCCGGTATCCTTGCTGTATAAGGTCAGACACCAGCTGAAAAATCTGCCTCGTTCAAATAATCCGACATCGGTCGCAGAAAATGAATACACTTAACTTCACCTAGCCCCATTTCAATCAATGGAATCCAATATCCAATCAAGTTCTCAAACCGGCCTTAATTGGTATATAATTGACTGCGCCCCGTATTCATTCAGCACAAATCACAGGTGACAGGTGCCAATGGGGGTGGGGGTGGGAGAGAGGGGAGACTTTGTGTTCATAATGCATGTGTATAATATCTGAAAACGGCCTTAAAAGTTTCATTAAAAAATATATCACGGCGGTCGCCTCGTGCACTGGCACCATTAGCGAAAGTAAAACATGATTACCCATTTGAGTGTGCTGTTGGCGAAAATGCCTATGAGGGGGCTTTAATTTAAATTACTGCAGACAATAAGGGAACAACTTTGGCGATAACTGTTTCTTGAGTAATCGCTACATGTGAACGTTATGCCCTCGGCATCGCTGTTCAGTCAGCCGTGACATCCTAGTACTCAATGGCAAGGTCAGGTATTGGAACTGTTTTCACGACACAGCACGATATCGGCAATTATCCAATTATGGCTACATTGTCTTGTTCCGAGGGTGGTCTGTGAGAACAATGGGGTAAGTCAGTTTACGAAACAAAATGTCTTTTCTCCAAACAGCGTAGTGAAGCCATCCGTCCTGCTGGTATTGAGATATGCTTTCAACCCTAGAAATAAAATATTTCGTCCAAATGTGACAGATTTGGTTAGTCCATACTCTAACGGAGGGTAAACAGCGTTTGCAACACTACAGGTACCGGCGGTGACCCTTGACCCACAGCAGGAAGCTAGCTGCCAGCTAACAGGTGTTTCAAGTTATCAAAGCATGGTTAGCTTTACCATTCAACTCATGTTTTAATGTATTAAGTATACTCATCTCTTATGTATAAACAGAAAACTGTTTTGGAAAATTATAGATCAATCTTGAACAATTAATAATTCTGACAATAAGCAGAGTCCAAGCGCCGGGTAACTTTTGTCTAGTAAATCAGAACGTTAGTGACTCAAATATTGGACAAGCCTACCAGATCATTTGATGAAGTGAACTGTGACTGACCTTGATACTGACAATTACGCAAGAAGTCGAAGAACAAACCTTGCTGGAATCTCATGTGGAAGGTTTCTTTTTATTATTTTTATCTTGCAGGCGCGTAGCTCTCTATATGCAAATGAGTACATATAATTTTGATGAGTAAAAAATATGTAATAAATACGTGTATTTCAAAACTTTATTGCATAAGAAACGTAAAATTTGAAAAAAAATTCGCAAAAAATACTTTTTTCCCATAATCAAAATCAAAGACAAATTACGTCTGCTTAAAACTAATCGTCAAATTGCCACAAAATAGACATTCTTGAATTTAAATACTTTCATCGGGGATGCAAACCCCCAACTTGGCCTCGCACCCCCACTTTTATTTTATCTGATAAGTCATATTTTTTTTCATTTGAGAAGACTTATTAACGAGGAAAATTACCAAGAAATCATCTGGTAAGAATTGCAATGGTATGATCAGAGTTCTACAATGTCTATATAAAGATCTAAAAGAATTAATAAAATATCCCAGAGATCGTTTTCACTACTTTCTTTATTTAAAAAGTGGTCACATGAAGAGAGGTACAAGTTTTGGTTAATTCTCGTTATTTTTTGAGAAATAGAACATTTCATATACATCTGCTTGCATTGACCAAAAAGCAAAAATAGAACGAAGAACAACTTGGAACTCTTCTTTGTTGGAGAAATTACACAGTTCGCTTGGACTCTCTGCCTTAAGCTCATTTTCGATTTTACTCCATACTCTCCTCGTTGATAGTTAGCAACTTTGATTCGGGAAATCTTAGTGAAGCGACGAATTTCAATTTTTTCATATAAGCTCGTTCTTGGTTACCTGTACTTTTTTGTTCACTAAGAAAATATCCTATATATTATAATACATTTGTATTGAAATAGCCAAAATTAGATAAATGAGCATTCATACACATATGGAAATCGGATGCTGGTTATCACTTTTGTAGAGCATGAGTGAAGTTTTCGAAGGTTGTTTCCGAATTCTTTTCCTTTTGTGTTTGTAATTGTATGTTTTATTATTCTTAAACGGAAGAAATGAAGTTTATGAAAGTATGTGGTTTGGAACGCTGGCATTGAAAGATAAGATACGAATGACATAGTGTCGGAACGTGAGATCAACGTATAGATGCGGATTTGCCTATAGACTATATATACGTCGGCTGCATTTCATAAACGTTTTCAGGTGAAATTATATTCGTTGGAATTGATATTCAGTAATACATAGTTTTAAGATACAAACGTATGAATGGTCACATCGCCAGTTTGATGTTTTATAAAGACATCGACAGATTCTGTTGATCAAATCTAGCGACCGGCATGGACTTATTGCCATTGATTTTTTTTCAAAATATAGTATACATAGTAACAATATATATTTGTTAAAAAGACGAAAATATGACAAAAACTTAGATATTCTTGTAGGAATCTGAGCTGGTCTTCCGCTGATACTGTGCTTGTACATGTATATAAAATTCTGGTAGATAGATAATGTATACATGACCATTTGAGAAGGAATATGGGCATATTAGACGAATTTAAGTGTCAAAGGCCTCATGATTAAAAAAAATGCATTACAGTTAACTTTCAAAACGTAGTTGGTTTAAAACTTTTGAATTATATTCATATTGAATTCTGATTTTGTTCGGCAATATATAATTGTCTAATTGCAATAGTTTACACACAGTAATACTAATACTTTTTGTCTCCGATTGATACACTAAATAAGTCCATGCTACAGGTAGGAGTTAACATCTTGATCCTTTATATGAAATGCAGAATTGTAATGTTTAATACATTGTGTACAACCGTCTTTTTAAGTTTTCATTTAAAAACACGTAAAATTTGTGCCGCACCTCGAAGATATATCAAATAATTGCATGATTCTTGTATTGCGTAAGCTCCGCCCATTATGACACGAGCCTGTGCTGAGGTGTGATAGACGTTTCAGATCAACCAATCATTCTGGGTGATTTCACAATGCAGGGACAGTCCGCCTCTAGATTTTTAGGTCACCTGAGACAAAGTCTCAAGAGACCTATATATTGTGATCGCCTTTTGTCCGTCGTCGTCCGTCGTGCATCCGTAAACAATTTACATTTTCGACTTCTTCTCCAAAACCCCTGAACCAATTTCAATGAAATTTTGCAGGGACCTTCCATGGACAAAGGTCAACAAAAATAGTTGCCGGTTTAGTCC
>NW_018407063.1:31585-39782 GCF_002113885.1 Mizuhopecten yessoensis
GTACTGATATTGGGCCTGTAGCATGCTGGGATGAAGGGCTACCAAGTTTGTTCAAATGAATGACCTTGACCCACTTTCAAGGTCACTGGTGTCAGATGTCTTTAAAATCTTCAAACAACTTCTTCTCAATAACCAAAAGGCCCAGGGTACTGATATTGGGCCTGTAGTATGCTGGGATGAAGGGCTTCCAAGTTTGTTCAAATGAATGACCTTGACCAACTTTCAAGGTCACAGGGGTTGAAATATGTTAAAATCTTCAAATTACTTCTCAATAACCAAAAGGCCCAGGGTACTTATATTGGGCCTGTAGCATGCTGGGATAAATGGCTACCATGTTTGTTCAAATGAATGACCTTGACCCACTTTCAAGGTCACTGGAGTCAGATGTCTTAAAATCTTCAAACGAATTCTTCTCAATAACCAAAAGGCCCATGGTACTAATATTGGGCCTGTAGCATGCTGGGATGAAGGGCTACCAAGTTTGTTAAAATGAAGGATCCTGACCAA
Source organism: Mizuhopecten yessoensis (assembly GCF_002113885.1). Taxonomy (NCBI): domain Eukaryota; kingdom Metazoa; phylum Mollusca; class Bivalvia; order Pectinida; family Pectinidae; genus Mizuhopecten; species Mizuhopecten yessoensis. The sequence goes on from NW_018407063.1 coordinate 32,093, forward strand.
CTTTCAAGGTGAAAGGGGTCAAATGTTTTAAAATCTTCAAACAACTTCTTCTCAATAACCAAAAGCCCCAGGGTATTGATATTAGGCCTGTAGCATGCTGGGATGAAGGGCTACCAAGTTTGTTCAAATGAATGACCTTGATCGACATTCAAGGTCACAGGCGTCAAATGTTTAAATCTTTTAATAGGTTCTTATGAATCAAACACTGATATTCTGCCTGTTGCTGTAGTTTAGTCCACTTTTAAGATTACAAGTGTGAGATTAATGCCAGGTGAGTGATGCAGGCCCATTGGGCCTCTTGTTTACTTTCTGTTAAATGCAATCAGATGTATATGAAATGTTTATTCCTCTAAAAATAACGAGAATTCAACAATATGTGTACATTTTCAAGAGAAGAGAGTGCAGGGCAACTTTTGAGACTGATCGGATAAACAACATGGCCGACAGGCAGCCATCTTGGATTTTGATAGTGAAAGTTTGTTATCGCTATTTCTCGAGAAGTACTTAAAATATTATGTATAGATACCCGATTCTCGAGAAGTACTTGAGGGATCTTTTTAAAATATTACATATAGAAACCCCTTGGTTATTATCTGTGCAGGGCAACTTTTGAGAGTGATTGGATAAACAACGATGCTGACAGGCAGCCATCTTGGATTTTGATAGTGTAGGTTTGTTACCGCTATTTCTCCGGAAGAACTAGAGGGATCTTTCTTAAATTTTATATGTAGGTTCCCCTTGGTCCTAGCTGTGCAGGGCAATTTTAGAGACAGATCGGATAAACAACATGGCCGACAGGCAGCCATCTTGGATTTTGATAGTGAAAGTTTGTTATTGCTATTTCTCGGGAAATACCAAAGCGATTTTTCTCAAATTTTATATGTAAGTTCCCCTTGATCTCTCGTTGCATGTTATATGTTGAGACTGATCATAAAAACAAAATGGATTAAAAGAAGAACTAAACAGATCTTTCTCATATTGCAATGATCGATTCTATTTCTTTCACATTAAGTACTGTACTAGTAAATATGTGAAATGACCTCGTGTACCGTCAGAGGATCAGAGAACATAATACGTCGTGGCGATCACAACAGTTAACCCTTGGAGGGCCTCATGGCAAAATCAAACTATCCAGTCACTTATCCCTTCCTTTCGCATAAACCACTGTATAATTATATAAAATCAAAGTAAACTCTCTCCGATACATGCCCATATTAAACTAAGTTCATCTGTGTTCAAACTCACACAATGATAGTTAATAGTTTAAGATATTTATTCATAACATAAACAGCGCTAGCATTTCTGTCGATTTTATTTCAGCTTAACCAGCTATCCGGAAGAATACATGCACCGTACTAACTGCTAGGGCAGTTATTTTCTGCTTTGAATACTTCCCACTAGCAATAATGATTCCGTAACGTACCCCTTGCGCTATCTTTTGACTGTTTGGCAATTTTTTGCTTCGTAGCCGACATGGTACAACACTTTTCTTTCGCTTACTTCACACGGCCAGTCATTTTGTTTACAAAGAAATGGTGTGCTATGCGCATGCGCTAGTAGAGGGAAATCCCTGAACAAAACGTTGGTCAGACAGGTAGAAATACCGATGATTATCTTAGACTTAATCATTTTTAGCTCACCTGGTCCGAAGGACCATGGTGAGCTTATGCCATACCTTAGCGTCCATCGTCCTTCCGTCAACTTTTCCTTTAAAACGCTACTAGTCCTGAACAGCCAAATAGATTTTGACTAATTTTGGTCCAGAGTATCCTTAGGCCAAGGGGACTCAATTTTGGATAAACGGTGGGTGTGGCCCCCCTGGGGGCAGAGGAGCGGGGCCCAATAGGGGAAATAGAGGTAAAACCTTGAAAATCCTTCTTCTACTGTAGGGATTAAAGGATTTTATCCGAATTTAGTCTGGAACATCCATGGGCCAAGGGGACTCAATTTTGTAGAAATGGTGTGTGTGGCCCCCCTGGGGGCTGTGGGGCGGGGCCCAATAGGGGAAATATAGCAAATTCTTTAAAATCCTTCTTCTGTAGGAATGCAAGGATATGTTTCATATTTGGTCTGAAGCCCAATAGTGGAAATATAGCAAATTATTCTTTAAAATCCTTCTACTTCTGTCGGAATGAAAGGATTTGGTCCATATTTGGTGTGGAGCATCCTTGGGTAAAGGGGAACCAATTTTGTATAAACATTGGGTGTGGCCCCCCTGGGACCTGAGGGGCGGGGCCCCTCAGGTCAAATAGAAGTAAAACCTTTATAATCCTTCTTCTACAATATGGATTGAGTGATTTTATCCTAATTTAGTCTGGAGCATCCCTGGACAAAAGGGACTCAATTTCGTATAAACAGCGAGTGTGGCCCACCTGGGGATAGAAGGGAGGGGCCCTATAGGGGAAACATAGCAAATTCTTCAAATAACTTCTTCTTCTGTATGAATGAATGACAGGATTTTGTCCAAATTTGGTATGAAGCATCATTGGGTGAAGGGGAACCAATTTTGTATAAACGGTGTGTCTAACCTCCCTGGAGGCAGAGAGGCGGGGCCCAACAGGGGAAATAGAGGTAAAACCTTTAAAATCCTTCTTTTACCATAGGGATTTAGGGATTTTATCCTAATATAGTCTGGAGCATCCTTGGGCCAAGGGGACTTAATTTTGTATATGCAGTGGGTGTGGTCTCCCAGGGGGCAGAAGGGCGGGGGCCAATAGGAGAAAAAAGGGTAAAACCTTTTAAATCCTTCTTCGACCATCAAGATTAAGGGAATTTTTCCATATTTAGTCTGGAGCATCCTTGGACCAAGGGGTCTCAATTTTGTATAATTGGTGGGTATGACCCCGCTAGGGGCATAGGGGCGGGGCTCTGTTTGAAGTTTGTTCTCGCTATATCTTTGAAGTTTGTTCTTGCTATATCTCAAGTACTTGATGGATCTTTCTGAAATTTCATATGTACTTACAGCACCTACCATGGAGTGCTATATCTTTATTTCTTCATACCAATTATTTTAAACATATTCAGGTGAGCGATACAGGCCCTCTTGGCCTCTTGTTATGATTCTATTTCAGCCAAATCCGATTGTTATTTTCCATAAGGAGTCTCACTTGATATGTTTATGTAGTATTTGAAAAAAAGACACAAAAAAAAGATACTTCAGCGTGATGCCCCTTTAATCATAGTCCACTTTCAAGGTTACAAGTTTGAGATTTATACCAAGTGAGCGATAAAGCCCAATGGGCCTCTTGTCCTGTTTGCAGTACTGCCTAGTTGTTTGGCCCTGTCAATCTAACTGTTGTTATTTGGGACTTTGTGTCTTGAAGTAGTAGTGTGTATTGCAGTATTGTATTACTGTAATAGTGTGGGTCTGTATGTATAACTGTAGTAGTGTGGGTCTGTATGTATAACTGTAGTAGTGTGGGTCTGTATATGTATTACTGTAGTAGTCTGGGTCTGTATGTATTACTGTAGTAGTGTGGGTCTGTATGTATTACTGTAGTAGTGTGGGGCTGTATGTATAACTGTAGTAGTGTTGGTCTGTATATGTATTACTGTAGTAGTGTGGGTCTGTATGTATTACTGCAGTAGTGAGGGGTCTGTATGTATTACTGTAGTAGTGTGGGTCTGTTTGTATAACTGTAGTAGTGTGGGTCTGTATATGTATTACTGTAGTAGTGTGGGTCTGTATGTATTACTGCAGTAGTGAGGGGTCTGTATGTATTACTGTAGTAGTGAGGGGTCTGTATGTATTACTGTAGTAGTGTGGGTCTTAATCAACCTTGCTGTGAAAGGATGCTGGCCTGCTCAGGCTATTCTAAGATATAGCATAGAAACTGCATCTTAGTTTCTTGCTCCATATGGTAGAGTATTTGGTCTTTTCTGTCTTTGTCCCGACAACCACCATCTTGTCACAGCAGGTTTTGGGTCATACTCTTTAAGGGCAACATCATCAACTTGTCCATTTGCTATTTTGCTGGTGCAGCGAGCTGTGAAATTTAACCTTGGGAAACCCCAATACAACCACGTGACTAGTCAAGCCTATCGTATTTGCGCTATAAATGGTAACTAAAAATAGATTACCGAAAAACATCATGCATGCGGTAAACATCATCATTATTTGTGCAGGTACTTCCTAACGGACATGCGCACGGGACATGTATCGATTGTAAACTTCCGTTAATGACAAAAGCTGAATCATTCATTCGGCCAATGACAAAAATGCGCTTAAATGACCGGGAGTTGTCAAAGAAAGAATTTGTAAAGACCGACCATTAGAAATGAGGATTATTCAGCCCAAAATTTTCACTCGCAAAAAAATGCTGGTGTCTGAAATCTCTACTTGCAGTTTGCAATTTGCACTCGCTTTTCGCGAGTATGCGAGCTTAAATTTGAACCTTGGTAGACTGGGTCTGTATATATTACTGTAGTAGTGTGGGTCTGTATGTATTACTGTAGTAGTGTAGGTCTGTATGTGTAACTGTAGAAGTGTGGGTCTGTATGTATTACTGTAGTAGTGTGGGTATGTGTGTATTACTGTAGTAGTGTAGGTCCGTATATATTACTGTAGTAGTGTAGGTCTTTATGTATTACGGTAGTAGTGTGGGTCTGGATGTATTACTGTAGTAGTGTAGGTATGTAAGTATTACTGTAGTAGTCTAGGTCTGTATATATCTGTAGTAGTGTGGGTCTGTATATATTACTGTGGTAGTGTAGGTCTGTATGTATTACGGTAGTAGTGTGGGTCTGTATGTATCTGTAGTAGTGTTGGGCTGTATATATTACTGTAGTAGTGTGGGTCTGTATATATTGCTTTAGTAGTGTAGGTCTGTATGTATTACTGTAGTAGTGTGGGTCTGTATATATTACTGTAGTAGTGTAGGTCTGTATGTATTACGGTAGTAGTGTGGGTCTGTATGTATTACTGTAGTAGTGTAGGTCTGTATATATTACTGTAGTAGTGTAGGTCTGTATGTATTACTGTAGTATTGTGGGTCTGCATGTATTACTGTAGTATTGTGGGTCTGTATGTATCTGTAGTAGTGTTGGTCTGTATGTATTACTGTAGTAGTGTGGGTATGTATGTATTACTGTAGTAGTCTGGGTCTGTATGTATCTGTAGTAGTGTGGGTCTGTATGTATTACTGTAGTAGTGTGGGTCTGCATGTATTACTGTAGTAGTGTGGGTCTGTATGTATTACTGTAGTAGTCTGGGTCTGTATGTATTACTGTAGTAGAGTGGGTCTGTATGTATCTGTAGTAGTGTGGGTCTGTATGTGTAACTAGTAGTGTGGGTATGTATGTATTACTGTAGTAGTGTGGGTCTGTATGTATTACTGTAGTAGTCTGGGGCTGTATGTATAACTGTAGTAGTCTGGGTCTGTATATGTATTGTCCAGTAATTGATGTTGGCAGCCCTTTACACAGCATCAATCAATATCTATTAAGTTAATTGGTTAGCATTCTTGATTCCGAACCAGTTTTATCAACATCACCACAGCCTTTGTCTTTATCATTTGTTCTGTGGTGCTCTAAAGATGTACACATTTGCTTGTATTCATTGATTTTACAATAGTCAAGTATTACTGTTCAGCTTTGAGACTGAAAGTCTGATTTAGCTTTGAGGTTGATATTTGTTTTGACTGAGATAAATATTTGTTTTATTAATGAAATGGTAATTTTTGGCTTATCTGGTCCAAAGTATAAAGATCAGCTCATGCCATATTTTGGCATAAAATGGAGGGGTCATAGGCCCTGGTGGCAGGGATATGGGACTTAGTAAGGGTAATAAAGAGTTCAGTCGTGAAAGACCTTCGATTTAAGTACAGGTATATGAATTGAATTCCCCTTCAAATAAACAGAGACATTGAATAAGTATTTATTAGGTCACTGGAGCTTTGCTTTTCTGATCGCTTTTCAACAGTTGTCTTCTCAAAAAACCATTGCATGGATTTTTTCAAACTTGGTTGAATCATCCTTGGTAGATGAGGTTACAAAATTGTAAAATTGGGATTCCTACCCAAACCCCAGAGGCCAGAGTGGGGCCCTAAATGGAAAATTAACCAATATTTCAAAAATCTTCTTCTCCAAATTAAGAGGTGCTACAGTCAATTTCTCTGCATGGATGGGAAGATCATCAGGGGCTTTGTTAAAATAGTAAACCATGGGGAGGGGGTATAATTTACTGTAGTTTATATCGGGAAATAACACTTTTGGTTATATTTTGTCACTTTTCAGTAGGAAATTATTCTTGGTGAGAATCATCTTTGTAGGAAGATGGTAGGAACTTGTAAAAGGGAAAATTTACCAATATTTCAAAAGTGTTCTTCTTAAGACTTTATTCTTGTCTATTTCTGTGCATGGATGAAAATTCCATCACAGGCTTTATCTATTTTTAGCTCACCTGGCCCGAAGGGCCAAGTAAGCTTATGCCGTGGTGCGGCATCCGTCCGGCGTCTGTCCATCGTCCAACCGTCCATCTGTCGCCCAGCGTCAATATTTTACTTTAAACAACTTCTCCTTAATAACGAAGAGGCCTAGGGTGATGATATTTGGCCAGAAGCAAATTGGAATGAAGGGCTACCAAGTTTGTTCAAATAAATGACCTTCACCTATTTTCAAAGTCACAGGGGTCAAATATGTTAAAAACTTGAAACAACTTCTTCTGAATAACCAAAATACCCAGAGTGATGATAATTAGCCAGAAGTATGCTGGCATGAAGGGCTACCAAGTTTGTTCAAATGAATGACCTTGACAAATATTCAAGGTCACAGGGGTCAATTGTCTTAAAAAGTCTTTCAACAACTTCTTCTGAATAACTAAGAGGCCTAGGATAATTATATTTGGCCATTAACATGATAGGATGAAGGACTACCTAATTTGTTAAAATGATTGACCTTGACAAATATTCAAGGTCACAGGGGTCAAATATGTTCAAAACATTTGAATGACTTCTTCTTAATAAGCAAAAGGCCAAGGGTGATGATATTTGGCCATTAACATGCTGGTATGAAGGGCTACCAAGTTTGTTCAAATGAATGACCTTTGCCCATACTCAAGGCTACAGTGGTCAATATATGATTAAATCTAAAATGATTTATCAGTTCTTAATATTGCTGTTTCTTACGACATACCCGACAGATCTATGAAGGAAGGATGTTTTAACAGACCAACAGTCTTTATTAGGTAGGTTAGATTGTAGAGTTATTGACTGTTTCGAAAAGAGATTTGAGATCAACTTCAAACAGGTAAGTGGTAAGTTTGAAGTGGTAAATGGTATTTGGTGGATATGCTAGATGAGATTCAGATTTTTCCAGTGTTCATGCAAGCATGAAATGGATTTTTTTAGGTCACCTGAGACAAACTCTCAAGTGACTATTGCGATCGCCTTTTGTCCGTCGTCGTCCATCCGTAAACAACATTTTCGACTTCTTCTCCAAAACCCCTAAACCAATTTCAATGAAATTTTGCAGAAACCTTCCATGGCCAAAGGTCAACTAAAATTGTGAATTATATGGTCCCCAGCCCCCAGGGGCCTGAGGGGCGGGGCCAAAAAGGGTCAAATTGACTAAAATTTCAAAAATCTTCTTCTCAAGATCCAGATATGGTAGAATCAAATACTCTTCATAGATAGAAGGGTCTTAAGGTGCTTTACTAAAATTGTGAATTTCTTGACCCTGGGGTCTCACGTTT
>NW_018407063.1:41460-51256 GCF_002113885.1 Mizuhopecten yessoensis
TTTAGAGGTCACAGAGGTCAACAACATTTTAATGGATTTGTTCTTGAGAACTAAAAGGAATGGATTCATAAGATTTGGCTGGTAGCTTTTTGGAATAGAGCTAACCAATTTGAGAAGGAAAATGACATTGACCTACTTACAAGATCACAGGGAAAAATATGCCAGGAACTTCTGAAGAAGAATCAAAAAGCATAGAATCTTATAATAATATTTTGCTGGTAGTTTCAACAGATGGAGCCAACAAAGTTTGCGAGGGAAATATTTTTAGTGCAATATAATATTTAATGAGAATATTTTGCTATGACTGATTAAATATTCAGGTGAGCTATACAGGCCCTCTTGGGCCTCTTGTTGTTTTTTGTCACTTTGAATAATATTTCTGTTCATGTTAAAAACAAAAATCAACTCTCTGTATAAATATATCAGGTGACTGTTAAGGCCCATGGGCCTCTTGTTTAATTAGATACCACATGAGCGACCAGAGTGAACTGTGTAAGTAAATTGATGCTTATGCCATGGTGCGGCGTCCGGCGTCTGGCCGCCGTCAATATTTTACTTTAAACGACTTCTTCTTAATAACCGAAAGGCCTAGGGTGATGATATTTGGCCAGTAACATGCTGGGATGAAGGGCTACCTAGTTTGATCAAACAAACGACCTTCATCTATTTTCAAGGCCACATGGGTCAAACATGTTTAAAACCTTTACACAACTTCTCCTGAATACCCAAGAGGCCTAGAACAATGATATATGACCAGTATCTTTCTCAGATGAAGGGCTACCAAGTTTGTTCAAACAAACAACCTTCACATATTTTCAAGGTCACAGGGGTCAAATATGTTTAAAACCTTTAAATAACTTCTCCTGAATATCCAAGAGGCATAGGCTAATGACATTTGGCCAGTAACATGCTGGGATGAAGGACTACCAAGTTTATTCAAATGAATTACCTTCATCTATTTTCAAGGTCACAGGGGTCAAATATGTTTAAAAACTTGAAACAACTTCTTCTCAATAACCAAAAGGTCTTGGATGATGATATTTTGCCATTAACATTCTGGGATGAAGGGCTACCAAGTTTGTTCAAATAAATAACCTTTGCTCATATTCAAGGTCACAGGATCAAATATGTTTAAATCTTTAAATGACTTGTTCTGAATATTCAAAAGGTCCTGGGTAATGATATTTAGCCAGAAATATGCCTAGGCGGAAGGCTATAAACTTTCAAGGTCGCAGGGATCATATGTTTAAATCATTTAATAGATTCAAATGGATCGAACACAGATATTTTGCCTGTAGCTGTATATTAGTCCACTTTTAAGATTACAAGTGTGAGCGATTCAGGCCCATTGGGCCTATTGCTTAAACTTCTAATACTTGAAACAATAAGACAAAGATACAATAATACAAAATAATAATAAACAGTAGACCTTGCCTTTTTTTTCACAGCAAGTTTAGTTTATGAAATGGGAAATTGAATTGCTTACTGAAAAATGTGGATTTGGAAAATATTAAAAGTAGTCCCATGGAAAAAACAACCGTTCATACTCATATAAACAGCTGTTTTTAGGTCACCTGAGCTTTGCTCTAGTGACCTATTTTAATCGCTTTCCTTCCGTCGTCGTGCTTAAACTTTTTACATTTTCAACTTCTTCTCAAGAACCAGTGGATGTTTTTTTTTTCAAACTTTCACAGAATCATCCTTGGCAGATGAGGCTACAAAATTGTAAAATTGGGATTCCTACCCCAACACCTGGGGCCAGGGCGGGACCCCAAAGGGAAAATTAACCAATATATCAAAAATGTTCTTCTCCAGATCAAGAAGTACTACATTCAATTTCAGTGCATAAAAAGAAAGATCATCAGGGGCTTATTTAAATTGTAAATTTCAGGACCCCCGAGCTATCCGTTCTCCCTTGGGGAGGGGTAAAGTTTACTATAGTTTATATAGGGAAATATCACTTTTGGTATATTTTGACAACTTTCTGTAGGAAATTATTTTTACTTGATGAGAATTATCCTTGGAGGAAGATGGTTTCCAATTGTAAAATTGGGTTTCGTACCCCAACCCCTGGGGCCAGGGTGGGGCCCACAGTTACCAATATTTTCAAATTCTTATCCTTTGATGACATGAAGTACAGTGGAACCCGCTTATTATGATATCCTATTTGCCAGAGAAAAATATCATAATAACCGATATTTTATAATAACCGATCAAGCTGTTTTCGATCGTTTTTATGTTGTCTGAACCGGAAGTGAGATGCCCTATATCAATCAGACATAGATTGATGTAGAAACATGGAAAAATATAAATACAAAAAGATAAATTAATAATTGAAATCATTTGTTCATTGTTATTTATATCAGCGTGTTGGAAAAAATCAAGAAGTTTTCGTTTTGCCGTCGTAATGATCAGTATGTAAATTCTACTTTCACTTTCAAATAACTTCGAACATATTTCTAAAAGCTATCTTTATACTACATCCTACACTTGTAGCTAACGATATCGTAATGTTACAGTCAATTGGACGAAAGAAGTGATATAAATAGTCATGATTTACCTATTTTGCAAAGAGAAGTTGTGTAACATTTTGTCCCGTAAGCGTAAAGATATTTTGCCGTGCTACGATCACGTGCCTCGCAAATTGTGCAAAGAAACAATAACAATTAAAAACACAAATTATTCCCTTTTTAACAATAACCAAATACTGTATTTCAAGAAAATGGTGTAAATTGTAAATAAAGCAGCCGTCGTTAGTTGTTTACGACAATAACGTAAATTTTTGATCAATTTCCGACACCATGCTGTCGGGGTGGTATGTCCCGAATTTGACACTTTTTCAACGGAAACACGGGGAAATCAACTAATAATAAAATTAACAAACTATTGCTTAAATGATTAAGAATACAGGTCTTCTTCGGCATGATTTTCTCACTTGACGTGTCAAGGTAACCATGAATATTCTCGTTTTCTCATCTGAATTTGTGTTCGGTAGGCCTAATTATTAGCTCACCTGGTCCAAAGGATCAAGGTGAGCTTATGCCATACCGTTGCGTCCGTCGTCCGTCCGTCCGTCAACAATTTCTTTAAACGACTTCTTCTTCTTTACAACTGATTGGAATTTAACTAAATTTGACTGGAAGGATCTCTAGGTGGTGGGGATTCAAAATTGTACAAAAGATGGGGCTGACCCCCCAGGGAGCTGAGGGGCAGGGCTAAAAGGGGTCAATTTGGCTATATTGCTTTAAGCGACTTCTTCTCTGGAACTAAAAGGTGGATATCAACCATATTTGACTAGAAGCATCCCTAGGTGGTGGGGATTCAAAATTGTACAAATGACGGGGCTGACCCACCAGGGGGCTGAGGGGCAGGGCAAAAAGAGGGCAATTTGGCTATACTGCTTTAAGCGACTTCTCTGGAACTAAGAGATGGATATCAACAATATTTGACTGGAAGCATCCCTAGGTGTTGGAGATTCAAAATTGTACAAAAAATTGGGCTGACCCCCCAGGGGGCTGAGGGGCGGGGACGAAAAGGGTAATTTGGCTATATTGCTTTAAGCGACTTCTTCTGTAGAACTTTGCCATGGATATTGATAATATTTGGTCGGAAACATTCATTGGAGGCAGGGATTCAAATTGTACAAATGGTGGGGCTGACCCCCCGGGCTAAGGGGTGTGGCCAAAAAAGTGTATTACTTGGAAATAGTTGAGATCCCCACCATATAACCATGGTATACAATTGCTGAGTATAAAGAGAAGATTGCTCATTTGATTCCAGGATGGCACTAGGGTCTGAACCCGCCCTTGGAGACATAGTCCCTGGGCCATAACTTTAAAACCCCAAAACTATATATACAAATGCTGGGCATAAAGAGACGAATGCAGTCATGATATCAGAATAGACCCTGGGGTCTGACCGAACCCCTAGTGACCTAGTTTCTTTGTCACAGCTTGGAAACAGCTGAGAGCCCCACCCTAAAACCGTATATACAATTGCTGAGTATAAAAAGATGATTGCACATATGCTTCCAGGATGGCCTTAGGGACTGCCCCACACTTGGAGACTTAACCCCTGGGTCATAACTTTGAAATGGTTAAGATCCCTACCCCAAAACTATATATACAATTGTTGGGCATAAAGAGACGAATGCAGTCATGATATTAGAATTGACCCCAGGGTCTGCCCCACCTTTGCAGACTTAACCCCTGGGTCATAACTTTGAAACGGTTGAGATCCCCACCCCAAAACTATATATACAAATGCTGGGCAAAAAGAGACAAATGTAGTCACGATATTAGAATTGATCCTGAGGTCTGGCCACAACCCTAGGGACCTAGTTTCTGAGTCAAAGCTTGGAAACAGTTGAGATCCCCACCCCATAACCATACATAAAATTGCTGGGCATGACAAAATCTAATACAGTTATGCTTCAAGGATTGGCCTTGGGGTCTGGCATATTCCCTTGATCTCATTTGGAGAATATTTTGCCATGATTGCTAAGGTATCCAGATGAGCGATACAGGCCTTCTGGGCCTCTTGTTTTAATTTGATATACAGTCCTACAGCAATTAACTGCACCAAATGCTTTGTTAAGACCAGCAAGCGATGGTCGATCTATTGTTTTCTGCTGACTTGGGTGAAGCGAGGTGTGTAAAATTTACCTTGAGTTGCCAGATGATTACCTCAGGCGATGTACAGTTAGCCGGACCTATTGCGTTATTGTCCAGGTGTTTCACACGGACAACTTACCTGAGTTTTTACCATTCACGGCAGAAAAAAATATCATAATAAACGGGGTCCTACCTTTGACCATATCATAATAAACGATATTTTTTTGCTTAATTAAAGAAGGAAAAAATCGGTACATGGGAAAAATATCATAACAACCGATATATCATAATAACCAATATCATAATAAGTGGGTTCCACTGTATTGTATTTCACTTAGTTTACATGCTGATTTCCACATCACATCTAAACAATAAAATAAAGCTACCAGTACCTATGATATAACTCAGGTGACCGCTTGGGCCCTTGGGCCTCTTGTTTAGGTCACATGTGCTGCTATTAGCCAATCACAGCTCCTTTAACAAAGCGCAAAATCAGTTTTGGAATTATAATGCAATATTTGTCATAATTTGTATGGTATACAAATTCTTATCCTTGTTCCACAATCCAAGATGATTGCTGTGGCTTCTGCTGTGCAATTATGAAGGCTACATACTTGGCTGACCTGTCTGTGTTTTAGAGCATCGTTGAAGATAAAAACAATTTTATAATATAAATATGAAATTTGTTGTTTAGTTGCATGCTCATGAAGATGTAGTACACCATGTTGTATATTTAAGTTTTTCAATGGAAGCATAAATTTAGTTTCAGTTCAGATTCATGGATGATGGGTGTAAGCTCCTGGCATTCACACAAATCTTGACAGTGCTTGATTTTTACTGCAAAGTAATATTGCTGAACATAGTACATTCTGTGGCCAAGTTAAGAATCAACTGTCTCTCCAAACATGCTATTTTCATGTGTGTAGTTCATGGGGCCTGTTTCTACTTGTTCACTTAGCAGTATACTTATACACCCACCTACACATATTGTTATACATAGTCTTCCTTGAAGAACCACATGGCTCACAAAAAGATTTTAAAACCCTGTACTGAGTGCAACAGTACAGTGTATATACTGTATGCACTATCCTCTAGCAGAAGAAAGTGTGTTGTGTGGACATGATTGGGAGCTTCCAGTAAGCTATTGATTGGGAGACTCTGCCTGAGGAATCATATTTCACATAGCCAGTGTGTTATGTGGCTCAATCAAATATCAGTCCACTTGAAGCTACAGCAGAGCTGCTATTTTTAGCTAGGGCACAATGGCAGTGCTATAAATAGAGGCTGCGCTATTGACACTTGTTGACCTAGCCATAGTAGACTGGAGATCAAAGGGCAATTTTAATAGACCAGAAGGTAGTGTCCAGACAGTCTTTAATTACCTGTCAGTAATTCGGGTCTATACAATGCCCATTTACCTTCTGATGATCATTTGGTCTAAAGGTCTTTTAAAAAACCTTACTTCTCCTCTATGCATTCTTGGGACAAGAGAATCAAACAGTGCCTGCTAAAGAATATCTGAAATCTGAAGCATCACTGTCATGTGTTATGTAAATGAAACTGGTGCAACCAATGTGGCCAGAAGGGGGAGTACTAAAATGGTAATTTATGAGAGTTTTTTCTTCAAAATTGTACTCCTAAATAGCTTCACTGGCAATCACCATATTGAAATATGGGTGCCCTATAGTAATCATTGTCCATCTGTATGTCTTATCCACACTTCTGTTTTCAGATATTAAGGTGGAATCCAAAGAACTTATCTTTCTGAAATTTGACAAGGTGATTGATACACTGTAATGTGTAGATCTGCAATTGGAGTTAAAAAGTTTTCTAAGCTCAAGATCAAGGTCACTGTTACTTAAAATAGACCGTGGGGGTACATTCCTCTACTTGGAATCCAAAAGAAATTTGACATGGTGATGCACTGTAGGTGTGAAATGAAGATTTAAAGGTATTTAAGGTCGAAGTCACTGTTACTTAAAATTGACTGGGGTGGAGGATATGATTAGACACACAGCAGGGCCCTTGCTGACCTTTCATTGGTCTAGTTTGTTTGAAACAATGTTTGAGGGCATGGTGATTTTGAATTCTGTGTGACCCCATTGGCTAGAAAGTTGGGATACCAATACAGCACAGTGTTCAGCTGTTTTACTTATAAACGGTTGAAATACCTATTATTTATCCACAAACACATATATAAATTCTACAGAACCATGGTCATATAGCTTTAAAATACTTGGTGAAAAGTTCTTGTTTATTTAGTTGCCCATCCTTCAAGATCATGTGTGAGATAGGTTAAAACTTCTACAGAACTTTAAGACCTTAAAACTTCTACAGAACTTTAAGACCTTGATTCATATTTGTCTTGAAAGCTTGCTAGGTTGGTTGGAGGGTTATCAAATTTGTTCAAATGGATGTCCTTGACCCAGTTTCAAGTTTGTAAGGGTCAAATGTGTTCAATATTATATGTGTACTTCTTGTACAAAAACATGATTAAAATCTGTTGATTACCAACTTTACCTACATTCAAAATCATTTGATAAATGTATTGGGGGGGAAAAAAGAACACATTTTCAGGCCCAAATACCAAGGTATAATATTTGCTGCCTTGAAAGAAACACAAATTTAATCATTTCAGTATGACACTCCTGATATTACAGTCCCCTAGCTATAGGTGTGCTGGCTTTCCTAAGTCATCATTATGTTAATATCAAACTTCAGTAATTTTAGCTCTTACTGTAAGGTACATAGTAGTATTTGTATCCTGGACAGACATCTATCCGAGAAATAAATTAGATTCTACAGTCAAGGTTGTATGAATAGATGTATTTAAACTTATTTATGAAGTGTCTTGTAATGCAAACAAGCTGTTAGTTTATTAATAATTTAAAGATCTCAACCAGGCATTTATGAAGTATTTCAAATTTTAATTGATAATTTGTAAAAAGAAAATTGTGGCTTAGCTTATTTTCAATGCTGACCCAAAAATCTGGAAAGACCATGGGCTGAAATGGGAGCAGGATATATCATAAATGCAAAGAAACAACAAAGATTCAAGTATATGTACATTAAGAACTTTGATAAATGGTGGGAGATTGGGAAAGTAATAGATAAATGTAATGACTATCCAAATAAAGCTAATATAATACACAAGGCTTTCATTATTAAAGCATTCCATGTCTTTCTAAATGGGATTTGGTAAGTTTGCTGTGAATGTATACACTTTGAGTAGTGACAGGCCTGGATAGAGAAGTTTGAGCTGTATGTTACACTGTATACACATATTGTGTGTGCGCTGTAGGTGTACTACAGGCAGTATATATATTCTAGGTCATTACTCCAACCATAAATTATCCAATATGTTTCTAAAAATAGCCCCCAAGTGAGTCATCCTGCTATATTGGGTTACAGGACTGAAAGGCTGAGGTCACAGGAGTGAGCAGGCTATGAGAATACAGAACCTTGTCAGGTGTATACACATCACCGCACTGTTACTACCTAGTTGTCCCCCCTCTCACTTGTAGACTAAACAATCCTTTATCTCCCCTTCCATTACAAGATATCCCCACCCCTCCAGATATTGTACTACACCATGCAAGGGGATGGCATTTGTTACAGAAAGTTCTTATGTTTTGGGATATGTTGCCGAGGTGACAATATCTTCCATAGTACAATGTGCGGAAATATGTAGGTGGCAAATTTTGCACAGATTTTGAATGACCAGACACATATCTTTCCATCTCTACATAGAGTGGTATGTCATTGGTAAAGGTGAGATATTATATGTAGTACAACATAGTTGTTAAAGATTATGTCTGGATCTAGTGTCACTCTTACATAGAACGTTACAAGGAACCTTCATATGCCTGTCATTTCAGTTGACACCTTGCTTATATTTACTTCATCAGTTTTCTAATTGATTCTTAGTACTTTTATATAGAAAATCTCCATCATGTTGCCAACATGTCTCTAGATAAAGAAAATGGTGGCAACATTATAAGGTGGAATTAATTCTTGAGCTCACCTGACCTGGCCTCGTCACCTTTTCCCCTTTAAAATGCTACTACTGTCCTTAACGGCTCAGAGGATTTGGACCAAATTTGGTCTGAAGCATCATTAGTCAAAGGGTTCTCACTTTTGTATAAACGGAGGGTATTGCCCTCCCTGGGGGCAGTGTCAAATGGGGAAAATATGTAAATCTTCAAAAATCTTCTTCTCAACCAATGAAGGATTTAAACCAAATTCTTTCTAGATCATCATTCGACAAAGGGGCCTCAAGTTTGTATAAAAGGAGGGTGTTGCCCCCCTCACCCCTGGGGGCAGAGGGGTGGGCCAGATATGGGTTAATATAGGAATTTTTTTTCTCCTTTTGTACATGTGAAGGGATTTAAACTAAATGTCTTCAGAAGCATACTTAAGGTTAAAAGACAATTAAAGTTTTCAGGTCACCAGGGCCCACTTGTATAAAACATCTCAAAGTTAAGGAAAATCTCAAGCAATGTATTGTCTATGGAAAATCTTAGACTTGAGGAAATCTCAAGAGTTGAAATGTTTTTTACAAGTGGCCCCTGAGCTTTGCTAAGTGACCTATTCTGATCGCTTTCTGTCCGTCGTCATCCGTGGTGTGTTAACTTTTAATATTTTCGACTTCTTCTCAAAGGGAAAATTAACCAATATTTCAAAAACCTTCTTCTTTTTAAGCCACTCTTGGCAAGAGCCGAGCGGCTTATTAGCTCACCTGGCGTCCGTCGTCCGTCCGCCCGTCCGTCCGTCCGTCCGTCCGTACGTCAACAATTGCTTTAAACGACTTCTTCTTCTTAACCACTGTTTGGAATTAAACTAAATTTGACAGGAAGCATCCCTAGGTGGTGGGGATTCAAAATTGTACAAATAATGGGGCTGACCCCCAAGGGGGCTGAGGGGCGGGGCCAAAAGGGGTCAATTTGCTCATATTGCTTTAAGCGACTTCTGCTCTGGAACTAAGAAGTGGATATCAACCATATTTGACTGGAAGCATCCCTAGGTGGTGGTGAATAAAAATTAAACAAATGGTGGGGCTGACTCCCCAGGGGGCTGAGGGGCGGGGCCAAAAGGGGGCAATTTGGCTATATTGCTACAAACGACTTCTTCTGTAGAACTGTGCACTGGATATCAATTATATTTGATCAAAAGCATTCCTTGGA
>NW_018407063.1:51887-58083 GCF_002113885.1 Mizuhopecten yessoensis
AAACGGTTGAGATCCCCACCCCAAAACTATATATACAAATGCTGGGCATAAAGAGACGAATGCAATCATGATATCAGAATAGACCCTGGGGTCTGACCGAACCCCTAGGGACCTAGTTTCTTAGTCACAGCTTGGAAACAGTTGAGAGCCCCACCCTATAACCGTATATATATAATTGCTGAGTATAAAGAGATGATTGCACATATGCTTCCAGGTTGGCCTTGGGGACTGCCCCACCCTTGGAGACTTAACCCCTGGGTCATAATTTTGAAATGGTTAATATCCCCACCCCAAAACTATATATACAATTGTTGGGCATAAAGAGAGGAATGCAGTCATGATATTAGAATTGATCCCAGGGTCTGCCCCACCCTTGCAGACTTGGCCCCTGGGTCATAAATTTGAAACGGTTAAGATCCCCACCCCAAAACTATATATACAAATGCTTGACAAAAAGAGACAAATGCAGTCATGACATCAGAATAGACCCTGGGGTCTGACTGAACCCCTAGGGACCTAGTTTCTTAGTTAAAGCTTGGAAACAGTTGAGATCCCCACCTCATAACCATACATAAAATTGCTGGGCATGAAAAATCTAATATAGCTTTGCTACAAGGATTGGCCTTTGGGGTCTGGCATATTCTCTTGATCTCATTTGGAGAATATTTTGCCATGATTGCTTAGGTATCCAGGTGAGCGATACAGGCCCTCTGGGCCTCTTGTTAATTCTGTCCAGAAAAAGAAATGACGAACCCACTTCCGTTCGGGGTGTGTGCGCATAATTCAGTCTTTGCATGCTTCCGCTATATAGTTTTGTTATTATAAATAGAAAGTAGAATCTCCGATACTCACCTGTGGGTTACATAAAGTTTTCTGATACTCTTCTCCAAATAATAATCCATGCTTTAAATAATTGCTGAAAACAACATATTTATCTCCGGTGCATTCTACAAGTGTTGTGGTGGTGAAATTTGTGCACTAGATTTGAGTGTTTTACTTTTAGCAACTCTGATTGAGGTCTGAGGAGTGTTATGCGTGTGAAACATATGATTCGAGAAAGCACATGTGAAGACTGTAGAAGGAAGAAGTAAATATATATACTTATAAACCGTATGAGTGATGAAGTATAACCTCTATTTTGATGTTTCAAACGGGAACGTAATATGACGTATCTTGCTTTGGTTGATAAAGGTAATGGCTCCGAGACGAGACGATATGTGAACTGTGTATGTCTATCAAACATTTCTGTAACACAACATGCTATTTCTGTTGTATTTATTTATGAAAGTGTAACAATTTAAGAAAATGACACAACTGATGCTGCTGTTTTACAACAATTCGCTCAGTGTCAAAATATTATCCAATCCGGTATAAGGGAAATAACTCTTACATTGGTAAAGTCGCATTGAGAAATATAATTAAAATATACTCCAAGAACATTTGTGAGATTTTGTATATTCAATGACAGTAAATAAAGTCACTACATATATTATTAATTATAAGCTCACCTGGCACCTGGCACCGGTGTCGTCCGGTGTCAATATTTTACTTTAAACGACTTCTTCTTAATAACCGAAAGGCCTAGGGTGTCGATATTTGGTCAGAAGCAAACTGGGATGAAGGGCTACAAAGTTTGTTAAAATTAATGACCTTCACCAATTTTCAAGGTCACAGGGGTCAAATATGTTAAAAACTTAAACATCTTCTTCTCGATAACCAAACTGCCCAGGGATATGATATTTGGCCAGTAGCATGCTTGGGTGAAGGGCTACCAAGTTTGTTCAAATGAATGACCTTCAATTATATTTAAGGTCACAGGGGTCAATTGTCTTAAAAAAACTTTAAACAACTTCTTCTGAATAACCAAAATGCCCAGGGTGATGATATTTGGCCAGTAACATGCTGAGATAAAGGGCTACAAAGTTAGTTCAAATGAAGGACCTTCACCAATATTCAAGGTCACAGGGGTAAAATATGTTAAATTTTTTAAACAACTTCTGCTCAATAACCAAAATGCCCAGGGTGATGATATTTCGCCAGTAGCATGCTGAGATGAAGGGCTACACAGTTTGTTCGAATGAATGACCTTCACCCATATTCAAGATCACAGGGGTCAAATATGTTAAAAACTTTAGACAACTTCTTCTCAATAACCAAAATGCCCAGGGTTATGATATTTGGCCAGTAGCATGCTGAGATAAAGGGCTACAAAGTTTGTTCAAATAAATGACCTTCACCCATATTCAAGGTCACATGCGTAAAATATGTTAAAAACTTTAAACAACTTCTTCTGAATAACCAAAATGCCCAGGTTGATGAATTTTGGCCGGTAGCATGCTGGGGTAAAGGGCTATCAAGTTTGTTCAAATGAATGACCTTCACTTATATTCAAGGTCACAGGGGTCAAATTTGTGAAAAACATGAAACAACTTCTTCTGAATAACCAAAATGCACAGGGTTATGATGTTTGGCCAGTAGCATACTGAGATGAAGGGCTACAAAGTTTGTTCAAATGCATGACCTTCGCCCATATTCAAGGTCACAGGGGTCAAATATGTTCAAAATATGTTAACAACTTCTTCTGAATAACCAAAAGGCTCAGGATGTTGATATTTAGGCAGTAGCATGCTGGGATCAAGGACTAATATGTTTGTTAAAGTAAATGACTTTGACTTATATTCAAGGTCACAGGGGTCAAATTTGTTTAAAATCTTTAAACGACCTCTTCTGAATAACCATGGGTCCCAGGATGTTGATTCTTTGCAAGTTGCATCCTGAGATGAAAGGCTAAAAAACTTGTTCAACATCATGACTTTGTTCGTCTTTCAATCACAGGGGTGAAATGTTTTAAAAAAAAATTAACAGGGTCTTTTGAATGAATTATAATCATAAATACTGATATTTTGCCTGTAGCTTTATTTTAGATCACTTTTAAGGTAACAAGTGTGAGATTTATACCAGGTGAGCGATGCAGGCCCATTGGGCCTCTTGTTATTAATAAGAATAAATAAAAAATTAAAGGAGTACAATCTCTCTTTTCTCCATGCATGTTTTCCCACTACTGTTAATTATCCTTCATTTCACAAGCAAAAAATGCACCTATTCTTTATTATCCATTCACCGATTGCCATTCTGCTAATTAATGAAAATTACAACAATGCATCACAGGAGAGGGAGAATGTTTTTAAGGCATCATTTAAGAGGTGATTGATTTTGGAAATTCCAAAGGCAACATCATCACATGACCTGATAGTCAATTAGCAGAATACAGAACACATATCTGAGGTATTATAGTAGATATTGATGCTTAATGTGTTACTGAAGCAATTAAATTTAAAGTGGTGAGCGGTTTTGATGTCACACTGACATAATTCTAGTTAATTGTAAATTTCAGGACCCCCGTCGCCATCCATTCTCTCTTGGGGAGGGAGTTAAGTTTAATATGGTTTATATAGGGAAATAACACTTTTGGGTATATTTTATCCATTTTTAGCAGAAAGTTATTCAAACTATCCCAGGGCCCCAAAGGGAAAATTTACCAATATTTTAAAATTCTTATCCTTTGAAGACATGACAAGTATTGTATTTCATTTAGTTAAGTAGTTCAGTTTACATGTTGTTTTCCAAATCACATCTCAACAATGAAATTGAGCTACCAGACCTTATAATATATATCAGGTGACTGCTAAGGCCCTTGGGCCTTTTGTAATAAAGAAACGATTATATTGATAATGGACTTAATGTAATCAATAATCGGAATTGGAAAGGGCAAACCGATTATAATCGATCATCAGCCCATCACTAGATGAAGGGCTACTAAGTTTGTTCAATTAAAATGATTTTGAATTATTTTCAAGGTCACGGGCATCAAATATGTTATAGGTCACAAGGGTCACAAGGGTCAAATGTGTTCTTAACCAAAAGGCCCAGGATTATGAAATCTGAACAGTAGCATGCTGGGTTGAAGGGCTTCCAAGTTTGTTAAAATGAATGACCTTCACTTATATTCAAGGTCACAGGCATCAAATATGTTCAAAACTTTCAAGATTCTCCTGAATAGCCATGAGGCATATAATGTTGAAATTTAGCCAGTAGAATGCTTGGATGAAGGGCTATCAGGTCATTTGAATGACCTTGACCTTCTATCAAGGTCTAACTTTGTCGAACATGTATAAGCCTTTAAATGACCTAATCTTAACCAACAATAGGTCTAGGGTGGTGATAATTGGCAAGTTGCATACTGAGATGAAGGGCTATACAGTTTGTTCAATGTACTTGTGCAACTTTCAAGGTCATAAGAGTCAAATGTTTTAAAATATTTTAACAGGTTATTTTGAATGCCTTGTAGTCATAAATACTGATATTTTGCCTGCAGCTTTAGTTTAGATCACTTTTAAGATACAAGTGTGGGATTAATACCAGGTGAGCGAGGTAGGCTCATTGAGCGTCTTGTTTTTACAAGCGATTTGGAAAATATTAGGTCAGAATTGGGAAACTTCACTTGGGGAAAGTACTGAAACTTGGTTACAGATCATCTATAAGCAAATGGACTTAATTTTGTATTAATGGAGGGTGTGGCCCCTTCGGGAAGAGGGCTGAGCCCCAATAGGGGAAATAGGGCTTAATATTTAAAATCCTTGAAAGTGATTTGAGGGAATTTAACCAAATTTTGTCTAGAGCATCCTTTTGCTAGTGGAACTCCGGTTTATAAGCTCACCTGCCTGAGCTTATGCCATGGTGCGTCGTCCGTCGTCCGTCTGTCCGGCATCAACTTTTTACTTTAAACAACTTCTTTTCAGTAACCAAAAGGCCTAGGATAATGATATTTGGCCAGTAGCATGCTGGGATCAAGGGCAGCAAGTTTGTTAAAATAAATGACCTTGACCCACTTTCAAGGTCACATGGGTCAAATATGTTAAAAACTTTAAACAACTTCTTCTCAATAACCAAAAGGCCCAGGGTACTGATTTTGGGCCTGTAGCATGCTGGGATAAAAGGCTACCAAGTTTGTTCAAATGAATGACGTTGACCCACTTTCAAGGTCACTTGGGTCAGATGTCTTAAAAATCTTCAAACAACTTCTCAATAACCAAAAGGCCCGGGGTACTGATATTGGGCCTGTAGCATGCTGGGATGAAGGGCAACCAAGTTTGTTCAAATGAATTATGTTGACCCACTTTCAAGGTCACTTGGGTCAGATGTCTTAAAATCTTCGAACAGCTTCTTCTCAATAACCAAAAGGCCCGGGGTACTGATATTGGGCCTGTAGCATACTGGGATGAAGGGCTACCAAGTTTGTTCAAATAAATGACCTTGATCCACTTTCAAGGTCACTGGGGTCAGATGTCTTAAATCTTCAAACAACTTCTTCTCAATAACCAAAAGGCCCAGAGTACTGATATTGGGCCTGTAGCATGCTGGGATGAAGGGCTACCAAGTTTGTTCAAACAAATGACCTTGATTCACTTTCAAACTAATGACCTTGTTCGATAATCAAGGTCACAGGTGTCATATGTTAAAATCTTTTTATAGGTTCTTGTGAAATCTTAAGATTACAAGTGTGAGATTAATACCAGGTGAGCGATGCAGGCCCATTGGGCCTCTTGTATAATCAGTGTATGTGGCTCCGCATGGGGGCAGATGGGTGTAACCTAATAGGGAAATAGAGGTAAATCAACACAATCCTTCACCTTTCATATTAATTAAGGGGTTTTATCCCTACCCAATAACCAAATATACAATTTCTAAACATGAAGAAAACATGCCACCAGAATTGGCCCGGAGGTCCAGACCAACCCCTGGAGACTACCTCCCTGGGACATAACATGGAAACTCATGTACTTGGGTGTCTTACCCACCCAAATAGATTTACTTGTAGTTCTTCTTGTTCTTCTTGTGCTCCTTTGATAAACCTGTATGGTACTCATTAAGTTTTAAATTGAAAATGAAATACCAGGTGAACTATTACGGTCCATGAGCCTCTTTTGGGGGGGGGGGGAAATTAGTAAGAATTGATAGTTTCCATGAGAGCACGAAATGTAATCAATTTTGAAAGTTATAGAATTCCATATTGGAAACCAATATCAACTTCGTAGAGGCCAAACTATTCTACAGAATATTTCAAATTACATGTATGATAAAATCATGTTTTTCTATTTCAATTTGGGGGGGGGGGGGGGGAAAAAAGGCTGACAAC
>NW_018407063.1:58944-64935 GCF_002113885.1 Mizuhopecten yessoensis
TATTCTGTAGGAATGAAAGGATTTGTTCCATATTTGGTCTGAAGCATGCTTCAGTGAAGGGGAACACATTTTGTATAAACCGTAGGTCTGGCCCCCGAGGGGCCTGAGGGGTGGGGCCAAATATGGGAAACATAGCAAATTCTTTAAAATCTTTCTTCTTCTGTAGGAATGAAAGGATTTGTTCCATATTTGGTCTGAAGCATGCTTCAGTGAAGGGGAACACATTTTGTATAAACCGTGGGTCTGGCCCCCGAGGGGCCTGAGGGGTGGGGCCAAATATGGGAAACATAGCAAATTCTTTAAAATCTTTCTTCTTCTGTAGGAATGAAAGGATTTGTTCCATATTTGGTCTGAAGCATGCTTCAGTGAAGGGGAACACATTTTGTATAAACCGTGGGTCTGGCCCCCGAGGGGCCTGAGGGGTGGGGCCAAATATGGGAAACATAGCAAATTCTTTAAAATCTTTCTTCTTCTGTAGAAATGAAAGGATTTGTTCCATATTTGGACTGAAGCATGCTTCAGTGAAGGGGAACACATTTTGTATAAACCATGGGTCTGGCCCCCAAGGGGCCTGAGGGGTGGGGCCAAATATGGGAAACAAAGCAAATTCTTTAAAATCCTTCTTCTTCTGTATGAATGAAAGGATTTGTTCCATATTTGGTCTGAAGCATCCTTGGTTGAAGGTGAACCAATTTTTTATAAACCGTGGGTCTGGCCCCCCCAGGGACCTGATGGGCGGGGCCAAAAGGGGGCAATTGTGCTATATTTAGCTCACCTGGCACAAAGTGCCAAGTGAGCTTATGCCGTAGCGCGGCGTCCGGCGTCAATACTTTACTTTAAACAACTTTTTCTTAATAACCAAAAGGCCTAGGGTGTCGATATTTGGCCAGAAGCAAACTGGGATGAAGGGCTACAAAGTTTGATAAAATTAATGACCTTCATTCATTTTCAAGGTCACAGGGGTCTATTATGTTAATACGTCAATATTTTACTTTAAACAACTTTTTCTTAATAACCAAACTGCCCAAGGAGATGATATTTGGCCAGTAGCATTCTTGGGTGAAGCACTACCAAGTTTGTTCAAATGAATGACCTTCAATTATATTCATGGTCACAGGGGTCAATTGTCTTAAAAAAACCTTTTAACAACTTCTTCTGAATAACCAAAATGCCCAGGGGGATGTCTTAAAAAACCTTTTGACAACTTCCTCTGAATAACCAAAATGCCCAGGGTGATGATATTTGGCCAGTAGCATGCTGAGATAAAGGGCTACAAAGTTTGTTCAAATGAATGTCTTCACCCATATTCAAGGTCACAGGGGTTAAATATGTTAAAAACTTTAAACAACTTCTTCTCAATAACCAAAATGCCCAAGGTGATGATATTTGTCCAGTAGCATGCTGAGATAAAGGGCTACAAAGTTTGTTCAAATGAATGACCTTCACGCCCTCTTGTTATTTAAGTGACTTCTTCTCTGGAACTAAGAGATAGATATCAACCATATTTGACTGGAAGCATCCCTCTGTAGTGGAGATTCAAAATTGTACAAATTATGCTTGGCATAAAGAGACGTAAGGAGTCATGGTATTAGAATAGACCCTGGGGGTCTGACCGAACCCAAAGGGACCTAGTTTCTTAGTCACAGCTTGGAAACAGTTGAGATCCCCACCCTATGACCATGCATATATACAATTACTGAGTATAAAGAAATGAATGCACATATGCTTCCAGGATGGCCTTGGGGTCTGCCCCACCCTTGCAGACTTAACCCCTGGGTCATAACTTGAAACGGTTGAGATCCCCACCCCAAGACTATAAATACAAATGCTGGACAAAAAGAGACGAATGCAGTCATGATATTAGAATTGATCCTGAGGTCTGGCCACAACCCTTGGGATCTAGTTTCTGAGTCACAGCTTAGAAACAGTTGAGATCCCCACCCCATAACCATACATTAAATTGCTGGGCATGAAAAATCTAATACAGACATACTACACAAATTTGCATTGGGGTCTGGCATATTCCCTTGGATCTCATTTGGAGAATATTTTTCCATGATTGCTTAGATATCCAGGTGAGCGATTCAGGCCCTCTGGGCCTCTTGTCTAAACTTCTTGTTATTTTACTGGTTATTGTATTTTATTTATTGTATATTCAAATCACCCTGCATCCGTGGTCCGTGGTCCGTCCTTAAACAATTCTTGTTATCGGTATTTCTCAAGAAGTACAAAAGGGATCTTTCTCAAATTTTATGTGTAGGTTCCCCTTGGTCCTTAGCTGTGCAGGGCAACTTTTGAGACTGATCAGATAAACAACATAGCCGACAGGCAGCCATCTTGGATTTTGATTTTGAAAGTTTGTTATCGCTATTTCTCAAGAAGCGCTAGAGGGATCTTTCTCAAATTATATATGTAGGTTTCACTAAGTGCATAGCTGTGCGGGGCAACTTTTGAGACTGATCCGATAAACAACATGGCCGACAGGCAGCCATTTTGGATTTTGATAGTGTAGGTTTGTTACCGCTATTTCTCCAGAAGAACTAGAGGGATCTTTCTCAAATTTTATATGTAGGTTTCCCTTTGTCCTAGCTGTGCAGGGCAATTTTAGAGACTGATCGGATAAATAACTAGTGATGAAAGTTTGTTATCACTATTTCTCGGGAAGTACGGGAGGGATCTTTCTCAAATTTTAAATGTAGGTTCCCCTTGATCCCTCGTTGTGCATGTTATATTTTGAGACTGATAATAGAAACAAAATGGATTAAAAGAAGAACTAAACCGATCTTTCTCATATTGCATTGATCGATTCTATTTCTTTCACATTAACTACTGTACTAGTAAATATGTGAAATGACAAACTCACTTTGAAGGTTGGCTTTCATACACATCAGTATTAAGTTTAGATCAAAAGTTACCTCAAGGTGCATTTACTGTTAACATAACTCAATCAAACAGATTAGAGGAAAGAAGAGAAAAGATCAAAGAACTAATGAAGTTGGTACAAAGGTGGGTGCCAAGATCCCTCTGGGATCGCTTGTATACTTATTTAGTCTGGAGCATCCTTGGGCCAAGGAGACTCAATTTTGTATAAAAAGTGGGTGTGGCCCCCTTGGGGGGCAGAGGGGCGGGGCCAAATAATGGAAACAGAGGTAAAACCTCTAAAATCCTTCTTTTTACCATAGAGATTAAACTAAATTTCACTGGAAGCACCCTAAGCGGTGGGGATTCAAAACTCTACAAATGCACATATGTTCCAGGATGGCCCTGGGGTCTGCTCCGCCCTTTGAGACTTAACCCCGGGGTTATAACTTTGAAACAATTGAGATCCCCATCCCAAAACTATATACAAATGCTTGGCAAATGCTGAGTTACATCTTGGAAATAATTTGGATACCTACCCCATAACCATACATAAAATTGCTGGGTATGAAAAAATCTAATGCAGATATGCTACAAGGATTGGGCTTGGGGACTGGCCCATTCCCTGGGATATTATTTGAAGGTTGAAGGTTGTATTTTATACACAGCAGTTTGAAATTTAAATAAAAAATTATATCAGGATTAACACTTCGCCACTCGGCCAGAGTTCGATCCCCGAAGTCGTTGTATGCATGGATATTCAGAGAAAGTGTTTTTCTCCTGCCCACACAACTCCAACAACCCAGGTTGAGTATAAAATGGTCTGGGGTGGATGTTGCAGTATATGTGCTGTAGCATTCAAGTGAGGTGGCCCTATAAATGATGCTGTTGGAAACACAGTCCCACTTCAAACAGAACACAAAACATCTCCAGCACCCATGCAGGCATACACACATAGAGTGATATAAGCCAGGTGGCATAGGACTAGTAGTTAGCGCCTGATAAGGCAGCTCCTGTGGGTTCCTCAAAAATTGTATTGATTAATGTATATGCTAATTGTATTCATTGTATGTACTGTAAAGCGCTTTAAAGTGGCTTCAGTTAGCTAGATAGGGTGCTCTATCAAATGTTGTATATGATTATATCATGGTGCAGCGTCCGTCCGTCGTCCGTCCTTGTCCATCATCTTTTCCTTTAAACAAGTTCTCCTGAAAAACGGACAGGCCTAGAGTCATGCTATTTTGCTGAAAGCATTGTTTGCAAATGACTTACTTTCAAGGTCACAGCGTTCAAATATGTCAAACGGTTCAAACGACTTTTTCTGAAGCATTAAAAGGCATAAAATTACAATATTTAGCTGGTGACTTCCTTGGATAGAGCTCACCAAAGATTGTGAATGAAAATGACCTCAACTTACACAGAGGTCATCAACATTTTAAAGGATTTGTTCTTAAGAACTAAAAGGAATGGATTCATAAGATTTGGCTGGTAGCTTTTTGGAATAGAGCTAACCAATTTGAGAAGGAAAATAACATTGACCTACTTACAAAGTCACAGGGAAAAATATGTCAAGCAACTTCTGAAGAAGAATCAAATAGCATAGAATCTTATAATAATATTTGCCTGGTAGTTTCAACAGATGGAGCCTACAAAGATTGCGCGGTAAATATTTTTAGTGCAATATAATATTTAATGAAAATATTTTGCTATGACTGCTTAAATATTTAGGTGAGCGATACAGTCCCTCTGGGCCTCTTGTTATTATTAGCTCACCTGGCCCGAAGGTGCAGCGTCCGTCCGGCGTCAATATTTTACTTTTAAACAACTAATTCTGAATAACCAAGAGGCCCAAGCTGATGATATTTGGCCAGTAGCATGCTGGGATGATGGGCTACCAAGTTTGTTAAAATGAATGACCTTGACCCACTTTCACGGTCACAGGGGTCAAATGTCGTAAAATCTTAAAACAACTTCTTCTCAATAACCAAAAGGCTCAGGGTTCTGATATTAGGCATGTAGCATGCTGGGATGAAGGGCTACCAAGTTTGTTCAAATGAATGACTTTGACCCACTTTAAACCTGATGTCCTTGTTCGACATTCAAGGTCACAGGCGTCATATGTTTAAATCTTTTAATAGGTTCTTATATTATGAATCAAACACTGATATTCTGCCTGTAGCTGTATTTTTAGTCCACTTTTAAGATTACAAGTGTGAGATTAATACCAGGTGAGCGATGCAGGCCCATTGGGACTCGTGTTATTATTAAGGTGCATTTACTGTATACATGACTCCATAAAACAGAAAAGAAAACATAAAGAAGAGAAAAAAACACCTGACAAAGAACTAATGAAGATAGTACAATTGTGGGCACCAAGATCCCACTGGGATCTCTTGTTAGGAAAGTCAGAACTTTGATCAGGAATTGTTTTTTTTAGCTCACCTGACACAAAGTGCCAGTTGAGCTTATGGTATTTGCTATTCAAATTACCCTGCGTCTGTGGTCCGTCCGTCCGTCCGTCTGTCATTCCGTCTGTCCTTAAACAATTTGACATCACCCCTTGTTACGCATATTAAATTTTGGAACAAAATGGAAAACCAAGATGGCCAGCAGATAGCCATCTTGAAATTGAGAATAAAAGTTTGTTAGCATTATTAGTTTTTTTGTTATGGTGCGGCATCCGTCGTCCGTCCGTCCGTCCGTCCGTCCATCCGTCCGTCCGGCGTCCGTCTGTCTGGCGTCAACTTTTTGCTTTAAACAACTTCTTCTCAATAACCAAAAGGCCTAGGAAGATGATATTTGGCCAGTAGCATGCTGGGATCAAGGGCTACCAAGTTCGTTCAAATAAATGACCTTGACCAACTTTCAAGGTCACAGGGGTCAAATATGTTAAAATCTTCAAACAACTTCTTCGCAATAACCAAAAGGCCCAGGTTACTGATATTGGGCCTGTAGCATGCTGGGATGAAGGGCTGCCAAGTTTGTTCAAATGAATGACCTTGACCCACTTTCAAGGTCACTGGTGTCGGATGTCTTTAAAATCTTCAAACAACTTCTTCTCAATAACCAAATGGCCCAGGGTACTGATATTGGGCCTGTAGCATGCTGGGATGAAGGGCTACCAAGTTTGTT
>NW_018407063.1:71061-85732 GCF_002113885.1 Mizuhopecten yessoensis
TTTTTTATCAATGAGTCACATGTGTCCATTTTTCTGTACTTCAGGAAACCGGCTACCTATTTCACTACTGTGAAGTTTTTCAAGAACGATAACTCTTACCTGCAATTACTATGTGTATATGGTTTTATTATAAAATGTCAATTTTTATATCGTGTATAGAGAATTAATTTTACACAATTTCAGCATTTATTAAATTGATATACATTAATGCAATACTAATATATGTCAGTATCTTTTTTATTGACATTATTTTGTAAAAATATTGTGTCTTTCATTTTTTTTTCAAAATTCACTCCTTTTTACATAAATTTTCATTTAAAATCCTTAAAATTCTGACAACCTGTATTTTTTTTGTGGCAGAAAATTATCTTTACTTTAAAGCAATATAACTACAAAATCTGAAGAAATTCTACTGAGAAATTGTGACACAATTCTATTACCTTAAGATGCTTTACAAAAATTGTGAATTTCTTGACCCTGGGGTCTCACGTTTTCCCCTGGGGAGGGGGTAAACTATACTGAATAGTTTATATAGGGAAATCACATTTTGGACCAACATTTGTTTAATTTCCATTGGAAGTAATTCAATTTAGGTTAGCTTTATCAGTATTAGGTAGCAGTTTGATATATGCACATATCAGCCCTGACTGACCCCTGGGGCTGATGGTTGGGGCCAAAAAGGGTCAAAGTGACTAAAATTTCAAAAATCTTCGTCTCAAGACCCAGATATGGTAGAATCAAATACTCTGCATAGCTGGAAGGGTCTTAAGATGCTTTACAAAAATTGTGAATTTCTTGACCCTGGGGTCTCACGTTTTCCCCTGGGGAGGGGGTAAACTTTACTATAGTTTATATAGGGAAATCACATTTTGGACCAACATTTGTTTAATTTCCATTGGAAGTAATTCAATTTGGGTTAGCATTATCAGTATTAGGTAGCAGTTTGATAGTATGCACCTATGAGCCCTGACTGACCCCCAGGGGCTGATGGGTGGGGCCAAAAAGGGTTGAATTGACTGAAATTTCAAAAATCTTCTTCTCAAGACCCAGATATGGTAGAATCAAATACTCTTCATAGATGGAAGGGTCTTAAGGTGCTTTACCGAAATTGTGAATTTCTTGACCCTGGGGTCTCACGTTTCCCCCTGGGGAGGGGGTAAACTTTACTATAGTTTATATAGGGAAATCACATTTTGGACCAACATTTGTTTAATTTCCATTGGAAGTAATTCAATTTGGGTTAGCATTATCAGTATTAGGTAGCAGTTTGATAATAAGCACATATCAGCCCTGACTGACCCCCAGGGGCTGATGGGTGGGGCCAAAAAGGGTCGAATTTACTGAAATTTCAAAAATCTTCTTCTCAAGACCCAGATATGGTAGAATCAAATACTCTTCATAGATGGAAGGGTCTTAAGGTTTATGACCCTAGGGTCTCACGTTTACCCCCTTGGGAAGGGGGGGGGGGGGTCAAAATTTATTATGGTTTATAATGGCAAATGATACTTTGAATATTACATGTTAATAACTTGATTGGAATTATAACCTTGAGTTGACAGTTTGATACTTTGAAAATTTTGAGCCAGCCCTACCCCCAAGGGCTGTAGGGTGGGGCCCAAAGGAGTCAGTGTGCTAAAATTTCTTCATTTTCCTTGTTTAGAATCAGAGGTGCTAGTTTCAAATACTTTTTAGTCTTAAATCTGTATGCTAGATATTGAATAAGGTGGTTTTATTGTTTTTTGTCACTTTGAATAATATTTCTGGTCATGTTAAAAACAAAATCAACTCTCTGTATAAATATATCAGGTGACCCTTAAGGCCCATGGGCCTCTTGTTTCTCAAATATGATTTGTAGGTTCCCCTTCACTCAGTGGTCCCGAGTTGGGCATGCTAACTTTTGAGGTTAATCAAAAGATTGATTAAGATGGCAGATAGGCAAACTGATCAAACAGATAAGAGAAAAGAAGAGAAAAGTTAAACTGGCATAGAACTAAAGAATATAGTACTATGGTGGGTGCCAGGATCTCTTGTTCTTTGAATGACTTCTTTTTAAGGACTGAAGGACTTAGGGCCATGATATTTGGCCAGTAGGTACTTGGGACAGAGTGCAATAAAGTTTCCTCAAATAAATGACCTTGACCTACATTCAAGGTCACAGGGGTCAAATATGAACATCTTTGAACAACTTCTTCAGAATAACCAGGAGGCCCAGAGTACTAATACTTTGCTAGTAGGTACCTGGGACAGAGTTATATAGTCTGTCTTGAAATAAATGACCTTGACCAACTGTTGAGGTAACAAGGGTAAAAAGTGTTAAAAACCTTCAAGCAACTTCTTTTTGAGTAACCAAGAGTCCTAGAGCAATGATATTTGGCCTGTAGGGACAAAGTGATATAAAGTTTCAACTTTCAAGGTCACAGGGGTCAAATATGTAAATATCTTTAAACAACTTCCACAATACTAGGAGGCCTTAGTTGATGATATTAGACCAGTGGCATGCTAGGATAGAGTAGTATAAAGTTTCATTTAATCT
Source organism: Mizuhopecten yessoensis (assembly GCF_002113885.1). NCBI lineage: Eukaryota > Metazoa > Mollusca > Bivalvia > Pectinida > Pectinidae > Mizuhopecten > Mizuhopecten yessoensis. The sequence continues at coordinate 73,595 of NW_018407063.1, forward strand.
GGAAAATTCTCAATGCCAAAGGAGACTTTATATAGTGAAAATATTTTCCCATATCTAGGTGAGTGATACAGGCCCTCTGTTCCTCTTGTTTAGGAAAGATACCTATCAAGTTATCAAGTTAATTTTCCTTCTTCAAAAGCTTTTATCACGAAATAGATATGGTGTGTAATAGTTAACTCTAACTATGTTTCTATCTTTTCAGGATATATTACGATGTCGAGTTTTAACATCAGGAATCTTTGAAACCAAATTTATAGTTGATAAAGTGAATTTTCAGTAAGTATGTTTAAGATTGCTTAGCTGTTTTTGAAGGTTGTGATCATCACATTGTGATTAATTTCTTTAAAAGCATCCATTGAATAGCTCTGAAATGTTGGTGCTTATTTGGAATATGAAATGTGAGTGATGAAATTTGTGCAACTTTAAATGTTGCTCCAGTATAACAAAAATAAATAAAAATTCCAGTGTGGCTGGGTGTTTTTTTGGGATATTATATTATTTCCTTCACTGGATGTTCATGCATGTTCACCAAACAGAAGTCTCTGCTTTTAAAAGTGTAAGTACTGTAAATTATTGACCGTGCTGATGGGGGAGGGTGTCTTTATAATATTGATCTCCACGAAAAAGGAGATGGGGCGCTAATTACAACATAAAATATTTTGTATCATATCTAGGGAGACATATTTTGTAAATTTGAAAAGAAAATATGATATTAAAAAAAATTAGTAGCAATACATCCAGACGAGTAGGCAGGTTAACAAAGTATGGTAGGTATGAAGTCATCAGAGCCATTTATAATTATAGATTTCAGGGTTTGATTTGAAGGTGGCTTTGATTTTATCCATATGAACGAGATGAAAATTTCGTTGGAATGTCATACCCTGAAAACATTGTGTGATAAACTGTTTATCATCTATATACTACTACCTTAAATATTTCTTTATTATTAACACATACCTTCCAAATCACTCCTAGGCTCAGTGATCACCGAGGTTCTTGGACTGTGACAAATGTAAACAAATAGAAGATTACTGTGAAGGAATACCATGAAACTTCAAACTATTACAAAAGACTTTTTTTTAGCTAAGGCTTTAGCTGCAACCTATTGATATTACTTCAGTTAATGAGCTCAGATATACAAATATATTCATAAACGTGGTTTCGATACATACGCCACCTACCTGTAAAAAAACAGACAAATTGCAAATAAAATCTATTACCACGGACTCAAGTTCACTCAGAAGACATGAGATATAATATAAATTCCCTGCTACAAGTTTGTATTCTGAAAAATACACTTCATATCTCCTTTGGGAACTGTCGCTTGAAAGCCTTTACACAGAATTACTGTCCACTGATTGGTTGAAATTGGCATCTTGCATTCACACCCTTGTCCTACTCCAGTTCCATATTACTGCCCAATTTAGCATGAATTCCAAGCTGGAGAAGGGATTTTTTCCTTTCACAGTATTGTTGTTGACACAAACGAGAGTTTGAGTCCTTGTCATCAACTTTACTATGCAATAGCAATAGTGGCGTTAATCCCATTGATGAATTTGGCAATACTTTGCTCTGATTGGTCAAAATTTTGGAAGCCCAATTTATGAATGTTATTTTCTATCGTTCTCCTTATTCACGCTCTATCACAAAAGAAAATAGTTCCCCGATTTACACCCACCTGAATTAGATTCTTTTCACAAATAGATATGTTAATATGCTGAAACAAGTGAACTTTAAATGTTTTAGTAGTTTGAAGTCATTCCGTTTCTCTGTATTGCTAAATAATTGTCAAAACAAAAATGACATCCTTTTTTGTCGCGCAAAGATGTTTGACCTTTCGGCTTCTATGTGACCAAGGAGGAAACCTGCTGACAGCATCTAAATTGTAAGTGTAAGTATTTTATTCATTACTATTTGGTGACATAAAAAAATATACAGGGTACATTAAATTTGATTTCTTTGTTTTGGCATTATTATTGTAAACAAAAAACCTTGCCATCATAAACTCCTGTTTTGATTGTTGCTTCATGTCCGTGAACCCAGACATTGTTGACGATAGGAACAACTTATGATAAAAACGGTAACATAAAACAGTTTTATATGCAAGAGAATTATTCTGTGAAAAAAGTTTGAACAGGTCCTATTTTGATATTTACTTTCCTTCGTGGGCTAGCAATTTCAATGCAGTCCAAGGGATGTAACTCGTGTTTACACTAAATAGACTTTGAACCTACTGATGAGTGGACAGTCAAACGTGCTTGAAAGGGAAAACAAAACAGAAGCTGTACAGTTATGCTGCACGGATGTCGTATATAATGATATAGCAGATCGTATTGAGGATGTCAGGTTTTCTTGTTCTTGATCAAACGCCTTCAAGGAAAAATACGAAACTCATATAACACATACTGAAATAGCTCCGCAGCTGTCAATTTTTTTATTTTTTTTATTTAGTAACAAATATTATTCATAGATTCTATATTTTTTCATTCATAACAAAAATCAAGCAATTAATAGTAACTGGTCACTAGGCTTAAGATTGGTTCGTAAATCATTAGGCCCAGATTGATTGTTGCCCCCCAGGGGCTTGAGGGGCGAGGCCAAGCCCAATATGGGAAACATAGGAAATTATTCTTTAAAATCCTTCTTCTGTAGGAATGAAAGAATTTGGTCCATATTTGGTGTGGAGCATCCTTGGGTAAAGGGGAACCAATTTTGTATAAACGTTGGGTGTTGCCTCCCTGGGACCTGGAGGGCAGGGCACAATAGAGGAACTAGAAGTAAAACCTTTATAATCCTTTTTCTACCATAGAGATTAAGGTATTTTATACTTATTTAGTCTGGAGCATCCTGGAGCAAAAGGGACTTAGTTTCGTATAAACATCGAGTGTGGCCTCCTTGGGGCAGAAGGGCGGGGCCCAATAGCGGAAACATAGCAAATTCTTTCTTTGGGTGAAGGGGAACCAATTTTGTATAACAGTATGTCTGACCCCCCTGGAGGCAGAGAGGTGGCGCCCAATAGGAGAAATAGAGGTAAAACCTTTAAAATCCTTCTTCTACCATAGGGATTCAGGGATTTCATCCTAATTTAGTCTGAAGCATCCTTGGGCGAAGGGGACTCCATTTTGTTTAAGAAGTGGGTGTGGTCTCCCAGGGGGCAGAAGGGCGGGGGCCCAATAGGAGAAATAAAGGTAAAACCTTTAAATCCTTCTTCGACCATCAGGATTAAGAGATTTTATCCTTATTTAGTCTGGAGCATCCTTGGGTCAAGAGGACTCAATTTTATATACTCGGTGGGCATGACCCCAGTCAGGGCTTAGGGGTGGGGCTCTGTTTGAAGTTTTTTCTCGCTATATCTCAATTACTGTATGGATTTTTCTGAAATTTCATATGTACTTACAGCACCTACCATGGAGTGCTATATCTTTACTTAATACCAATTATTTTAAACATAATTCAGGTGAGCGATACAGGCCCTCTGGGCCTCTTGTTTATTACTGTTATTATTGATATTTGAAAGAACTAAGGCCCCTGTGCATTGATCATTTGAATAGATACCCAATGTTATAAAATCAGTACAGGCATAGATTGAATTTTTGTGGTAAACTTTTCTGTCAAAGGAAAAAATAACAATATGGTTTACTCTTCCAATATTTGTTATCGTCATTGTTCAGTGTCTTGCTACACTATTTCATTTTTTTCCTTTCTTTTTTTTTATTGCAGATATTAAGCTACATTTTCATAATATTAAATAATTAAATAATAACCCTGTACCCATAGATTTTAATTTTATCTAATTGGAATTTATATTCCACTCCGTACTCTTTTTGTTCAATTTTAAATTAAGTCTGTAGACAACTGTAGTACAAAAGCTGACCATTATCAAAATACAAATATTTCCCATTTTAGGTGATCTGCACACCAGTATCTGCTGGAAGTTTAAGCCATCATAATCGGAGAGTTTGGCAAGATGGAATGGCGTTTGCAGTAACTGACACAGAAAGGACTTGTAGGTCATCTCACCCTACCTGTTGTTGAACATAGCAGAGGACACTGATTTAGAGACATATCAAGTGGAAGTGAAGAATGAAGAGATTCTGTGAATGGACAATTATAGAAGTTTAACCTTATATACACATTAAATGCATAGAACTAGAAGCTTTTGTATGATTTTTGTTCCCCCTGGCTTATGGGGGGGGGGGGGGGGGGGGGGGCGTCACGTTGCATCCCGATTCAATGTAAACACTTAGCAACTTCATTCTTTGACAGATTTTATACTCAAACTTTATACAAAGGTACAACCCTCCATAAAATGGGGGGGCATATAGTGTTGCACATGTCCGTCCCGTCCTGTCGCATTCCAATGTAAAAGACTTCATTCTTTGACAGATTTTTAGCTCACCTGCCAAGTGAGCTTATGCCGTGGCGCGGCGTCCGTCGTCCGTCCGTCTGTCCGTCCGTCTGTCCTCGTCCGTCAACTTTTCCTTTAAACAACTTCTTCTGAAGAACGGACAGGCCTAGAGTCATGATATTTGGCTGAGAGCTTCGTTGGTAGGAGCCCTACAAAGTTTGAGAACGAAAATGACCTTGACCTACTTTCAAGGTCACAACGTTCAAATATGTCAAACAGTTCAAACAGCTTCTTCTTCTGAAGATTTAAAAGGCATAAAAGTTTGCGAATGAAAATGACCTTGACCTACTTTCAAGGTCACAGCGTTCAAATATGTCAAACAGTTCAAACAGCTTCTTCTGAAGAATTAAAAGGCATAAAATTATAATATTTGGCTGGTGACTTCCCGGGATAGAGCTTAGGGTGATGATATTTGGCCAGTAACATGCTGGGATGAAGGGGTACCAAGTTTGTTCAAATACATGACCTTGACTTATATTCTATGTCACACGGGTCCAATATGTTTAAAACCTTTAAACAACTTCTTCTGAATAATCGAGAGGCCTAGGGTGATGAGATTTGTCCAGTACATACTTGGTTGAAGAGCTACTAGGTTTGTTTAATTCAAGGTCACAGGGGTCAAATATGTTCAAAACATTTAAACAACTTCTTCTGAATAACCAAGAGGCCTGAGGTGATGATATTTGGCCAGTAGCATGCTGGGATGAAGGGCTACCAAGTTTGTTCAAATAAATGACCTTCATCCATTTTCAAGGTCACATGGGTCAAATATGTTTAAAACCTTTTAACAACTTCTGATGAATAATCAAAATGCCCAGGGTGATGATATTTGGCCATTAGCATGCTGGGATGAAGGGCTACCAAATTTGTTCAAATGAATGACCTTGACCCACTTTCAACCTAATGTTATTGTTTGACATTCAAGGTCACACTGATATTCTGCCTAGGCAGCTGTAGCTGTATTTTAGTCGACTTTTAAGATTACTAGTGTGAGATTAATACCAGGTGAGCGATGCAGGCCCATTGGGCCTCTTGTATGGGGAAATAACACTCTTGGTATATTTTATCCATTTTCAGCAGAAAATTATTCAAACTTGGTCAGAATCATCTTTGGTGGATGAGGGTATTACATTGTAAAATTGGAATTCCTGCCCCATTCCCAGGGGCTAGGGTGGGGCCCCAAAGGGAACATTTACCAATATTTTCAAATTCTTATCCTTTGATGACATGACATTTATTGTATTTCACTTAGTTTACATGCTGATTTCCACATCACATCTAAACGATAAAATAAAGCTACCAATACCTATGATATAGCTCAGGTGACTACTGAGGACCTTGGCCTCTTGTTATTATGCAGCGTTTTATGCCCATTCCTGGAACAGCAGCTGATATACGCGAGATAAATGATCAAGTTGAGGTCACAGCGACCTTGTTATGGGATGTGACTCACTACCATCTCATAATGTACCTATATACAATTCTATATATTCAGACTTAGGTTGAAGGGGTATAAAAAGAATAAATGCAATTCTACTTGCAAAGTTATAATTATGTTTTATAATATAATGATGGACTTGATGTAAGTTGAACAATATACACAATCAACTTTAAATTTTCCCACTGACCCAATTGTTTTATAAGATCTTAAAACATGTATCCACTTTCAATTGTGAAAAATTATTGTAAAGAAATGTCCATTTATGCAACACCTCATTTGAATAAAGGCCTACTTGCCTACAAATTAAGATTAAGAACATTTTCTATTTCCATTTGAACATTGAAACAGGTCCAATACGTTTGTCTTCAGGGCTTTCAGTACTTTGATTTTTTGTTCTATTTTCATCATAAGACATAACATGTTCTATTTTCTATTCATAAAAGATGAGGCGACACAAACATACCCCGATAATACTGAAAGAGGGTGATGGCCCTCTTTTGAAATAAAAAAGAGGGTTATAGCGTGCGACGTTTTTTTTTCGCAACAAATATAAGAAGAGTAGATTATAAATTAGAACTTTAATATTGTAATGATGCAAAAGGTACATTCTACATTCATTGAACTGTTCTTCCAGCAGATCTAGCTGATCCTCATCTGCAATACCAAATTCAAATCTGAAAAATAAAAAAACATTGGTCAATAACACAACTCATCAAAAATTAATTCATAATAATAGATATGATACTGTGTTTTCACAGGCATTTGTTTCTGTAAATAAAAAATGGTCCTGACAATAAGAGGTCACATTCTACTGATATAAAATACCATTTTATTTGTCAATAAAAATGTTCCTGACAATAATATAAGAAGTCACAGTACCCTACTCGTATAAAATATCAATTTTATATGAGGACCTTTTTTGTCTCACCGCTATGAAGTGGAAGCAAGACTAAGGTGTTGCTTTTCCTGCGTCAGCAGCGTCAACATAAGTTCTGGCATTTAAGTTAGTTTCACTGAAAGTATAAGTGCTAGACTAACCAAACTTGGACCATAGATGCATTTTAGGTAGTACTTCTCAACCCATGCATCAAATGCTACCTTTCATGGTCCATTGACTTTGTCAGCATCTCCATTAACATCAAGTATTTGCATTTCAGTTAGTTTCTCTGATACGTGCATTGATGTTCAAATTGGGGCAAAGGAAAGACAATCAATCCTAATGGCTTGTTATCCCCTTGCAACGAAAGTTTGAGGGGATATAGGAATCTGCCTGTACGAACGTATTTACGTATGTTACACTGTTCGTCATCGCTTTAGTGACTTCATTTCTCAACGGAATTTCATGAAACTTCATTCAAGTGTTTGGTATGACAACACCTTGAACAGTTTCGCGTTTTGGGTAACTGCGTTTGAGATCAAGGTCACTGCTACTATTTTTAGAAAAAAAATTGTCATCGCTCTAGCGACTGCACTCCTCAATAGAACTTCATGAAACTTGATACAAGTGTTTGCTATGAAAATGCCTTGAACAAGTTTGTGTCTCGGGTAAATGCGTTGAAGGTCAAGGTCACTGTTACTATTTTTAGAAAACTATGTCCTCGCTCTACTAGCCACTTCATTCCTCAACGGAATTTCATGAAATTCGTACACATACACAATGTGTGAATGTGAGGGGATTTGTATCACGTGTGATGCATTGTTATTGATAGAAACCTGTGCATGCTTTTGAATGTCTCGGTAACATGGTTTTTAGCTCCAGATCCAACTGAAATATGCGATTTTCAAATAGTGCAGATTGCAGCATTTGGTCCACAATCACTGGACTGCATCAATTATGTTTTCTTTATGCATTTCGTGTAGTAGAACCTGCAAGTCACCTTAAAGACTTTTTCCTTCCAGAAGACACTACGTATATACAATTGTAAAAACAACTTAATTATTCGTCACTCATCTCACTAATTACCTGTCGATAAGTTCTATATATAAACATTTGTAAAAACGGTTCAAGAATGTATTCAAACAACTAACAACTTACCTGTTGGTGAGAAATGGAAACGGGAAATAGATCGTCTTCTTCATAACAGAGCATGGAAAAGTCTAGAGAATTCAGAGTGACTTTGGTAACTTCTGATATACGAAAAGATTCAAGCAAAAACAAATACTGAAAATATGTCTATATATATATACTGGCAACCCATGATTATGAATTTATCATGATACCGGTAGGTAGTATAAGGTAATATATAGATGATAAACACTTTTTCCATATTATGAGAGTTGAGTATGTTTCAGGGTGATGTGACTTGTTATTTTTCAGTATGTATGTTTAAGGGGGATGTGACTTGTTAGCTCACCTGGCACGAAGGGCCAAGTGAGCTTATGCCTTGGGGCGGTGTCCGTCCGCCGTCTATCAGTCCGTCCGTCCGTCCGTCCTCGTGCGTCAACTTTTCCTTTAAACACCTTCTTCTGAAGACCGGACAGGCCTAGAGTCATGATATTTGGCTGAAAGCTTCGTTGGTAGGAGCCCTACAAAGTTTGAGAACGAAAATGACCTTGACCTGTTTTCAAGGTCACAGGGGTCATATATGTCAAAAGCTTCAAAAGACTTCTTCTGAAGAACTGAAAGGTATAGAATCTTTATTTTTCATTGATGGCTTCCTCGGATAGAGCCCGACAAAGTTTGAGAATGAAAATGACCTTTACCTTCTTTCAAGGTCACAGGAGTCAAATGTGTCTGACACTTCAAACGACTTCTTCTGAATAACTAAAAGGTATAGAATCTTCATATTTGGCTGATGGCTTCCTGGGATGGAGCCCCACAAAGTTTGAGAATGAAAATGACCTTGACCTGTTTTCAAGGTCACAGGGGTCAAAAATGTCAAATGCATCAAACGCCTTCTCCTGAAGAACTTGAAGGTATAGAATCTTTATATTTGATTGATGGCTTCCTGGGATGGAGCCCAACAAAGTTTGAGAATGAAAACTAGTTTGACCTACTTTCAAGGTCACAGGGGTCAAATATGTCAAATGCATCAAACGACTTCTCCTGAAGAACTTGAAGGTATAGAATCTTTATATTTGATTGATGGCTTCCTGGGATAGAGCCAAACAAAGTTTGTGAATGAAATCGACCTTGACTTACTTTCATGGTCACAGCAATCAAATATGTCAAATAATTCAAACTACTACTTCTGAAGAATAAAAAGGCATACAATTATAATATATAATATAGAAGCTTTAAGGAATAGAGCTTACCAATTGGAAAAGGAAAATGACATTGACCTACTTACAAGGTCACAGGGAAAAATATGTCGAGCAATTTCTGAAGAAGAATCAAAAAGCATAGAATCTTATAATAATATTTTGCTCATAGTGTTAACAGATGGAGCCAACAAAGTTTGCGAGGGAAATATTTTTAGTGCAATATAATATTTAATGAGAATATTTTGCTATGACTGCTTAAATATTCAGGTGAGCGATACAGGCCCTCTTGGGCCTCTTGTTATTTTTCAGTATGTATGTTTCAGGGCGATGTGACTTGTTATTTTTCAGTATGTTTGATGTGGGTGGTCAAAGGGATGAGAGGCGGAAGTGGATTCAGTGTTTTAACGATGTGACAGCCATCATCTTTGTAACAGCATGCAGTAGCTATAACCTCGTTCTTCGGGAAGACCCAAGCCAAAATCGACTCAAAGAATCCCTTGCACTTTTCCTAAGTATCTGGAACAACAGGTGAGAATATGGCAACAAAATTGAAGATCGTACTTAAGACATTTACTTACTTACTTTGTTACTCCTCTCATGTCATGTACCCGTTGCAACTTGTACCTCTTGTACTGCTTTGATGAACCTGTATGGTACTCAGAAGGTTAAAATACCAGGTGAGCTATTGAGGTCCCTTGGCCTCTTGTGCCAATTCACAGAATGATTTTGTCTTATTTCTGCCAATTCCTGAAATATCTGCCTGTTTCTGCATCATCTTATTATAATATCCTGATAACAGTCTTCTTCGCATTTTGAATAAGCCTAGAAACTGATGCATATATGTGACTGTGATCACACTTTTTCTTTCTTTAGGTAGAAAATGGAGGGAAGATGTGTTTTCGACGAGAGAGACAAAATTTATAGTTAAGGTAGTCCTCCCCAAAAAGTCTAAAAGCAAAGGAATCAAAAATTTAAACCAGAATACAGAGAATGACATTTCCATGTCATTACACAACTTGCGTGTATGCTGGGGGTATACTTATCACCCCCCTCGGTGGCAGCTCTAGTTTATTCCAGGAATGTCACGTGACTATCGTAATATTTCTGGGACTAGTGATGAGAAACTCTGTACTGGGAAGTCTTAAAACACTTAACTATTGACCTTACACAATAGGTAAGAATTAAGTTTAGTCAAAGTACTTCCATTATGTGGGAAATTTTACTTTCTCATGGTAAGATTTCCGGGTATATAAGGTTGACAAGGGTTATTGATTAAAAATGAATTGAATAATTCGAGGTTATGATATACCGCTTTATCACAACCTAGTTGGTAGGTCGTCTCAAAGCGGTTCACAAATAATGATCTGTGGTAATTTTCCTTTGCAACCAGCCAATATCTTTCTCAACTCACTGGTGAGCATACAGCCAGTGCTGCCATTTCGGCTCTTACAGCTAGCATTCTACAGTTCCAGCACTGCCCAACCACATACTCATTTATAGCTGAGTAGACTGGAACAAGCAGAGTATAGTATTTGTTCATAGATACAACACAGTGCCGTGGGGTGACTCGAACCTGCAACCCTTCAGTCACGGATAGGATGATGGATCCTCCCAACTATTCTGCAGATCATCTGCAGTTGAGGATATTTTGGCAGTAGCATGCTAAGATAAAGGGCTACCAAGTTTGTTAAAATGAATGACCTTGACCTACTTTCAAGGTCACAGGGGTCAAATGTTTTAAAATCTTCAAACAACTTCTTCTCAATAACCAAAAGGCCCAGGGTACTGATATTGGGCCTGTAGCATGCTGGGATGAAGGGCTACAAAGTTTGTTCAATTGAATGACCTTGACCCACTTTTAAGGTCACATGGGGTCAAATGTCGTAAATCTTCAAACTACTTCTTCACAATAACCAAAAGGCCCAGGGTACTGATATTGGGCCTGTATTATATTGGGATGAAGGACTACCAAGTTTGTTCAAATGAATGACCTTGACCCACTTTCAAGGTCACAGGGGTCAAATATGTTAAAATCTTGAAACCAATTCTTCTCAATAACCAAAAGGCCCAGGGTACTGTAATTGGGCCTGTAGCCTGCTGGGATTAAGGACTACCAAGTTTGTTCAATTGAAAGACCTTGACCTTCCCTCAGCCTAATGTCCTTGTTCGACATTCAAATTCACAGGCGTCATATGTTTAAATCTTTTAATAGATTCTTATGAATCAAACACTGATATTCTGCCTGTAGCTGTATTTTGGTCCACTTTAAAGATGACAAGTGTGAGATTAATACCAGGTGAGTGACGCAGTCCCATTGAGCCTTTTTTTTTTGTGTTTGTGTTAATTCACTTTCATTTTCTCCATCCTCAGGTGGCTACGAACTATCTCAGTAATTCTATTTTTAAACAAGCAAGATCTACTAGCAGAGAAAGTCAAGGCGGGGAAATCTAAAATAGAAGAGTATTTTCCTGACTATCGACGCTACCAAATACCTTCAGATAGTAAGTATAAAGTGGTCCTCTACCTTCATCTGTTCATAAGGTTCACAGCAACCTATGAGCAGCATTTGTAATTAACTTGTTCAAGTATTATAACAACTTAAATGGCTATATATTTAGATATTATTGCAGAATGAGAACATAATTATGAGCACTGAGGTGCAATCATTGTTAGCTCACCTGCCCGTAGGGCAAGTGAGCTTATGCCATGGTGCATCGTCCGTCCGTCCGTCATCAACTTTTTAGGTCACCTGAGACAAAGTCTCAAGTGACCTATTGCGATCGCCTTTTGTCCGTCGTCGTCCGTTGTCCGTCGTCCGTCGTCCGTCGTGCGTCCGTAAATAATTTACATTTTCGACTTCTTCTCCAAAACCCCTGAACCAATTTCAATGAAATTTTGCAGGGACCTTCCATGGACAAAGGTCAACAAAATAGTTGCCGGTTTAGTCCTACGCCCCCAGGGGCCTGAGGGGCGGGGCCAAAAGGGGTCAAATTGACTAAAATTTCAAAAATCTTCTTCTCCAAAACCCCTGAACCAATTGCAATGAAATTTTGCAGGGACCTTCCATGGACAAAGGTCAACAAAA
>NW_018407063.1:87148-89227 GCF_002113885.1 Mizuhopecten yessoensis
AAATTGTGAATTTCTTGACCCTGGGGTCTCACGTTTCCCCCTGGGGAGGGGGTAAACTTTACTATAGTTTATATAGGGAAATCACATTTTGGACCAACATTTGTTTAATTTCCATTGGAAGTAATTCAATTTGGGTTAGCATTATCAGTATTAGGTAGCAGTTTGATAGTATGCACCTATGAGCCCTGACTGACCCCCAGGGGCTGATGGGTGGGGCCAAAAAGGGTTGAATTGACTGAAATTTCAAAAATCTTCTTCTCAAGACCGTGATATAGTAGAATCAAATTCTCTTCATAGATTGAAGGGTCTTAAGGAGCTTTACCGAAATTGTGAATTTCTTGACCCTGGGGTCTCACGTTTCCCCCTGGGGAGGGGGTAAACTTTACTATAGTTTATATAAGGAAATCACATTGAAGCGGGGCAAAATTTATTATGGTTTATAATGGCAAATGATACTTTGAATATTACATGTTAATAACTTGATTGGAATTATAACCTTGAGTTGACAGTTTGATACTTTGAAAATTTTGAGCCAGCCCTACCCCCTTGTTTAGAATCAGAGGTGCTAGTTTCAAATCCTTTTTAGTCTGAAATCTGTATGCTTGATATTGAATAAGGTGGTTTTATTGTATTTGTCACTTTGAATAATATTTCTGTTCATGTTAAAAACGAAATCAACTCTCTGTATAAATATATCAGGTGACCGTTAAGGCCCATGGGCCTCTTGTTACTTTAAACAACTTCTTTTCTGTAACCAAAAGGCATAGGATGATGATATTTGGCCAGTAGCATGCTGGGATCAAGGGCTACCAAGTTTTTTCAAATAAATGATTTTGACTTTCAAGGTCACAGGGGTCAAATGTCGTTAAATCTTCAAACGACTTCTCAGTAACCAAAAGGTCCAGGGTACTGATATTGGACCTGTAGCATGCTGGGATGAAGGACTGCCAAGTTTGTTCAAATGAATGACCTTGACCAACTTTCAAGGTCAAAGGGGTCAAATGTCTTAAAATCTTCAAACAGCTTCTTCTCAATAACCAAAAGACCCAGGGTACTGATATTGTGCCTGTAGCATTTTCGGATGAAGGGCTACCAATTTGTTAAAATGAATGATCTTGACCAATTTTCAAGGTCACAGGGGTCAAATGTCTTAAAATCTTCAAGCAACTTCTCAATAACCAAAAGGCCCAGGGTACTGAAATTAGGCCTTTAGCATGCTGGGTTGAAGGACTACCAAGTTTGTTCAAATGAATGACCTTGATCCACTTTCAACCTGATGTCTTTGTTTGACATTCAAGGTCACAGGCATCATATGTTTACATCTTTTAATAGGTTCTTATGAATCAAACACTGATATTCTGCCTGTAGCTGTATTTTAGTCCACTTTTAAGATTACAAGTGTGAGATTAATACCAGGTGAGCGATGCAGGCCCATTGGGCCTCTTGTTGAGAACATTATAAAGCATTTTGTCCGTTTTGCCAACAAAACACATCTGTGAAAAAATTTAAGAGGCTTTTTCGATATTTTCAGTTATCATCCCATTTTTTGTGACTTATTTGATCAAATGGAATGAAAAAGACAATTATTGAGGATGGATTTTTAGCTCACCTGGTCTGAAGGATCATGGTGAGCTATGTTGTCCGTCTGTCATCTTTTCCTTAAAACTGCTACTAGTTCTGAACAGTTTTATGGATTTTGTCTAAAGTCTAAATTTGGCCTGGATCATCCTTGAGTAAAAGGGACTAAAAAATTGATAAACAGGCTGTGGCCGCTTTGGATGAAGAGGGACGGGGCCCTATAGGGGAATATTAGGTTTGAATATTTAAAACCCTTCTTCTTCTGTACCATTGGAGCATGGAGCTTGGAGCATCCTTGGGGAAAGGGGACTAAATTTTTTATAAACTTGGTGTAGAGGGGTGGGTCCAATAGGGGAAAGTGAGGTTTTCAAAATCCTTCTTCCTCTGTACCATTGGAGGAATATTATCTTAAGCTTTGCTGGAGCATCCCTGGGCAAAGGGGACTACATTTTTAGGTCACCTTAGCTTTGCTCAAGTGACCTATTCCAATCGCTTTTCGTC
>NW_018407064.1:0-168 GCF_002113885.1 Mizuhopecten yessoensis
AATGTACCCATATAGTACATTGTTAATGTATAGTACAATATAGGGGCGCCCTATATAATGTACCCATAAAGTACATTGTTAATGTATAGTACAATATAGGGACGCCCTATATAATGTACCCATATAGTACATTGTTACATGTATAATACAATATAGGGACGCCCTATA
>NW_018407064.1:333-432 GCF_002113885.1 Mizuhopecten yessoensis
CATATAGTGCATTGTTACCGTATACTACAATATAGGGACGCCCTATATAATGTTACCATATAGTGCATTGTTACTGCATAGTACAATATAGGGACGCCC
>NW_018407064.1:3100-3589 GCF_002113885.1 Mizuhopecten yessoensis
CTGTTAATGTATAGTACAATATAGAGATGTCCTTTGTAATGTTATGTAACCAAATAGTACATCGTTACTATATAGTACAATATAGAGATGTCTTATATAATGTAACCATAAAGTACATTGTTACATGTATAGTAAAATATAGGGACGTCCTATATAATGTACCCATATAGTACATTGTTACTGTATACTACAATATAGGGACGCCCTATATAATGTACCCATATAGTACATTGTTACTGCATAGTACAATATAGGGACGCCCTATATAATGTACCCTTATAGGACATTGTTACTGTATAGAACAATATGGAAATGTCTTATATAATGTAACAATATAGTACATTGTTACGGTACACTACAATATAGGGACGCCCTATATAATGTACCCTTATAGCACATTGTTACTGTATAGAACAATATGGAAATGTCTTATATAATGTAACAATATAGTACATTGTTACGGTATACTACAATATAGGGACGCCCTAT
>NW_018407065.1:0-432 GCF_002113885.1 Mizuhopecten yessoensis
TCTCTGTCTGTACATCAGTTAGTAACTACATCATCATTTCTTTTTCTTCATCAGCAAGTAGCTACATCAACATCTCAGTCTGTAAATCAGTAAATAACTATATCAACATCTCTATCTGTAAATCAGTAAGTAACTACATCAGCATCTCAGTCTATACATCAATCAGTTACTACTGCAACATATCTTTCTGTACATCAGTAAGTAATTGCAGCAACATTTCAGAATGTACATCAGTTAGTAATTACATCAACATCTCTGTCTGTACATCAGTAAGTAACTTTATCAATTCTCTGTCTGTACAACAGTAAGTAACCACATCAAAATTTCTGTCTGTTCATCAGTAAGTAATTACATCAACATCTCGGTCTGTTCATCATTTAGTAACTTTATCAACATTTCTTTCTGTACATCTGTAAGTAACTACATCAACAT
>NW_018407065.1:1689-1890 GCF_002113885.1 Mizuhopecten yessoensis
AATCTTTCTGTACATCAGTAAGTAACTTCATCAACATATCTTTCTGTACATCAGTAAGTAACTATATCAACATATCTTTCTGTACATCAGTAAGTAACTACATCAACATATCTGTATGTACATCAGTAAGTAACTACATCAACATATCTTTCTGTTCATCAGTAAGTAACTACATAAACATATCTGTCTGTACATCAGTAA
>NW_018407065.1:2953-3558 GCF_002113885.1 Mizuhopecten yessoensis
TTTCATCAGTAAGTAGNTCTGTCTGTACATCAGTAAGTAACTACATCAACATCTCAGTCTGTAAATCAGTAAATAACTACATCAACATCTCTTTCTGTAAATCAGTAAGTAACTACATCGGCATCTCAGTCTATACATCAATCAGTTACTACTGCTACATATCTTTCTGTACATCAGTAAGTAATTGCAGCAACATTTCAGAATGTACATCAGTTAGTAATTACATCAACATCTCTGTCTGTACATCAGTAAGTAACTTTATCAATTCTCTGTCTGTACAACAGTAAGTAACCACATCAAAATTTCTGTCTGTTCATCAGTAAGTAATTACATCAACATCTCTGTCTGTTCATCATTTAGTAACTATATCAACATTACTTTCTGTATATCTGTAAGTAACTACATCAACATTTCTGTCTGTAAATCAGTAAGTAATTACATCAATATCTCTGTCTGTTCATCATTTAGTAACTATATCAACATTTCTTTCTGTATATCTGTAAGTAACTACATCAACATCTCTGTCTGTACATCAGTAAGTAACTACATCAACTTATTTTTCTGTACATCAGTCAGTAATTACATCAAGAACTCTGTCTGCACAT
>NW_018407065.1:6656-7903 GCF_002113885.1 Mizuhopecten yessoensis
GTCTTTACATCAGTAAGTAACTTTATCAATTCTCTGTCTGTACATCAGTAAGTAATTGCAGCAACATTTCAGAATGTACATCAGTTAGTAATTACATCAACATCTCTGTCTGCACATCAGTAAGTAACCACATCACCATCTCAGTCTGTACATCAGTAAGTATCTTAAGTAACTACATCAACATCGCTGTCTGTAAATCAGTAAATTATTATAACAACATATCTTTCTGTTCATCAGTCAGTAATTACATCAGCATCTCTGTCTGTTCATCAGTAAGTAACTACATCAACATCTCTGTCTGTAAATCAGTAAATTATTATATCAACATATCTTTCTGTTCATCAGTCAGTAATTACATCAGCATCTCTGTCTGTACATCAGTAAGTATCTACATCAACATATCTTTCTGTACATCAGTAAGTAATTGCAGCAACATCTCAGTATGTACATCAGTTAGTAACTACATCAACATCTCTGTCTGTACATCAGTAAGTAACTTTATCAAAGCTCTGTCTGTACATTAGTAAGTAAATACATCAACATCTCTGTCTGTAAATCAGTAAATTATTATATCAACATATCTTTCTGTTCATCAGTCAGTAATTACATCAACTTCTCTGTCTGTACATCAGTAAGTATCTACATCAACATATCTTTCTTATATCAACATATCTTTCTGTTCATTAGTCAGTAATTACATCAACTTCTCTGTCTGTACATCAGTAAGTAACTACATCAACATCTCTGTCTGTACATCAGTAAGTAACTTTATCAACATATCTTTCTGTACATCAGTAAGTAACTTTATCAAAGCTCTGTCTGTACATCAGTAAGTAACTATATCAACATCTTTGTCTGTACATCAGTAAGTAACTACATCAACATCGTTGTCTGTACATCAGTAAGTAACTACATCAACACCTCTGTCTGTACATCAGTAAGTAACTATATCAACATCTTTGTCTGTACATCTGTAAGTAACTACATCAACATCTCTGTCTGTACATCAGTAAGTTACTTTATCAACATATCTTTCTGTACATCAGTAAGTAACTACGTCAACATCTCTGTCTGTACATCAGTAAGTTACTTTATCAACATATCTTTCTGTACATCAGTAAGTAACTACATCAACATCTTTGTCTGTACATCAGTAAGTAACTACATCAACATATCTGTTTGTACATCAGTAAGTAACTACATCAACATCTTTGTCTGTACATCAGTAAGTAACTACATCAACATCT
>NW_018407065.1:8841-117614 GCF_002113885.1 Mizuhopecten yessoensis
TCTGTACATCAGTAAGTAACTACATCAACATCTCTGTCTGTACATCAGTAAGTAACTACATCAACATCTTTGTCTGTAAATCAATAAGTTATTATATATTAACATCTCTGTCTCTACATCAGTAAATAACTGCATCAATATACACGGAAGGTTTATGGAATATAAAATGATAAACTGCAATATGTTATCTTCATAATGTCAGTTTAAATGTATTTGTATTCAATGTATTATTAAATGAAACAAGATATAGTTTGCTTATGAATAGTCGATATATTTTGAAACTGGACGTGAACCTCAAATAAGTACGCGATAAAGAAGAAAACACACAAGCACCTGTCACACCTGTAAGCATTCTCACCAGGTTAAGTTCGAAAAATAAATCCCTATTTACAGAGAAATTACAACAATCATTAAATACTATCAAGCATACAACTGTGGAATTGCATTTCCATAACTGTCGTGCACCTGCTATATCTGAATACATTAGAAACAAATAAAATAATTGTTCAATAAAATAACCTTTTTGTATGATAATATCAAATTCATGCAAAATTATGTAAAATCAATCGAACAATACTATAAAGTAAACATATAAAATACTCTAACAATGAATCAAAATATATATTAAAGATATAAACAACGAGAAATAACAAATTTCCATTGTATAATGATATAACAGACCGTATACATGTGGTGTTTTACTGGGGACAACAGTATAATAATATAACAGACCGTATACATGTGGTGTTTTACTGGGGACAACAGTATAATAATATAACAGACCGTATACATGTGGTGTTTTACTGGGGACAACAGTATAATAATATAACAGACCGTATACATGTGGTGTTTTACTGGGGACAACAGTATAATAATATAACAGACCGTATACATGTGGTGTTTTACTGGGGACAACAGTATAATAATATAACAGACCGTATACATGTGGTGTTTTACTGGGGACAACAGTATAATAATATAACAGACCGTATACATGTGGTGTTTTACTGGGGACAACAGTATAATAATATAACAGACCGTATACATGTGGTGTTTTACTGGGGACAACAGTATAATAATATAACAGACCGTATACATGTGGTGTTTTACTGGGGACAACAGTATAATAATATAACAGACCGTATACATGTGGTGTTTTACTGGGGACAACAGTATAATAATATAACAGACCGTATACATGTGGTGTTTTACTGGGGACAACAGTATAATAATATAACAGACCGTATACATGTGGTGTTTTACTGGGGACAACAGTATAATAATATAACAGACCGTATACATGTGGTGTTTTACTGGGGACAACAGTATAATAATATAACAGACCGTATACATGTGGTGTTTTACTGGGGACAACAGTATAATAATATAACAGACCGTATACATGTGGTGTTTTACTGGGGACAACAGTATAATAATATAACAGACCGTATACATGTGGTGTTTTACTGGGGACAACAGTATAATAATATAACAGACCGTATACATGTGGTGTTTTACTGGGGACAACAGTATAATAATATAACAGACCGTATACATGTGGTGTTTTACTGGGGACAACAGTATAATAATATAACAGACCGTATACATATGGTGTTTTACTGGGGACAACAGTATAATAATATAACAGACCGTATACATGTGGTGTTTTACTGGGGACAACAGTATAATAATATAACAGACCGTATACATGTGGTGTTTTACTGGGGACAACAGTATAATAATATAACAGACCGTATACATGTGGTGTTTTACTGGGGACAACAGTATAATAATATAACAGACCGTATACATATGGTGTTTTACTGGGGACAACAGTATAATAATATAACAGACCGTATACATATGGTGTTTTACTGGGGACAACAGTATAATAATATAACAGACCGTATACATGTGGTGTTTTACTGGGGACAACAGTATAATAATATAACAGACCGTATACATGTGGTGTTTTACTGGGGACAACAGTATAATAATATAACAGACCGTATACATATGGTGTTTTACTGGGGACAACAGTATAATAATATAACAGACCGTATACATGTGGTGTTTTACTGGGGACAACAGTATAATAATATAACAGACCGTATACATATGGTGTTTTACTGGGGACAACAGTATAATAATATAACAGACCGTATACATGTGGTGTTTTACAGGGGACAACAGTAAAATAATATAACAGACCGTATACATGTGGTGTTTTACTGGGGACGACAGTATAATAATATAACATACCGTATACATGTGGTGTTTTACAGGGGACAACAGTATAATAACATAACAGGCCGTATAAATATGGTGTTTTACTGGGGACAACAGGATAATAATATAACAGGCCGTATACATATGGTGTTTTTCTGGGGACAACAATATAATAATATAACAGACAGTATACATGTGGTGTTTTACAGGGGAAAACAGTAAAATAATATAACAGGCCGTATAAATATGGTGTTTTACTGGGGACAATAGTATAATAATATAACAGACCGTATAAATGTGGTGTTTTACTGGGGACAACAGTATAATGATATAACAGACCGTATACACGTGGTGTTTTAATGGGGACAACAGTATAATAATATAACAGACCGTATACATGTGGTGTTTTACTGGGGACAACAGTATAATAATATAACAGGCCGTATAAATATGGTGTTTTACTGGGGACAACAGTATAATGATATAACAGACCGTATTCATGTGGTGTTTTACGGGGGACAACAGTATAATAATATAACAGACTGGATACATGTGGTGTTTTACTGGGGACAACAGTAAAATAATATAAAAGACCGTATACATATGGTGTTTTACTGGGGACAACAGTATAATGATATAACAGAACGTATACATGTGGTGTTTTACTGGGGACAATAGTATAATAATATAACAGACCGTATACATGTGGTGTTTTACTGGGGACAACAGTATAATAATATAACAGACTGGATACATGTGGTGTTTTACTGGGGACAACAGTTACCTTACAGACTCGGAATTAATTGTGTTTACCAGGAAACAACTGGATACAGAATTGTTTCATTTCGTGACATATATAGTGTCCCACGACTGTGTTAAATAGGGAACAATAGATACCCTTCTTCTGGGGCTTCACGGTCATTGTCTACAGTGTTATATACTATTATACAACCTGAAAACAAAATTTGAATTCATTTTATGTGTCTCCTTTGCTTGCCATTATATTTGTTATAATTTATGAGGAGGGCGTATATATTGTTGTAATAACTTGTACCGAATCCTTTTGCTACATTACTGGTCATTAAATATATTTAAATAAACTTTTACACTGATAACGTCACTGTTTTGTGTTATTAACCATTACACCAAGTACAGTGTGTATATAGACTTTTTAAATATATAACTACATGATATGATATTAGCATTTATTTAACTTCAAAATATACTGTATTAGACATTATTATTTTTATTGATTTTTAGCTGACTCTGATTGGCTGAAACAACATCATGTGACCACCTGTAAAAGTAGTTATAAACCTGAGTGGTTTGCAGGTGTTCAAAAAAGTTGGTAGAACAAGTGTTATTGACCTGCTATAAATAGATTCTGGAACAGATGTTCAAAAAAGTTGGTGGAAAAAGTGTTATTGACCTGCTATAAATACATTCTGGAATTTTTGTAAAAAAGTTGATAGAAAAAGTGTTATTGACCTGCTATAAATAGATTCTGGAAAAAAAATGGGAAAAAAATGGAAAACTATATTTTTTTACATTTTTTTCTTCAATTTTGAAAAAATCAATTAAAATAATAAAACTATTGTAGCATGGTGATTTCGGTCGATACATGGTTTTATCGACCTAGGTTAGCAATATTGACCTCGGACTGCGTCCTCGGTCAATATTGCTAACCTAAGTTGATAAAACCATGTATCGACCTCATCACCATGCTATAATTGTATATTATACCAAACAATAGCACACACACACATATATATATATATATATATATATATAGTCAATAATATATAAGATATTTAGGGTCCTACTTATAACTACAGTACGTTAAATTAGAACTTATATATTTATAACCATATTGTATTAAATATTAAATATCATACTTTTAGATACAATGTATTAACCAGCTATAACATTATACTAACATATATAACTACAATACATTACATTCTACACCTATCACTATAAACCTGTAAATACCTTTTACAACAAAGTAGGGCTGTAACGATACGCATACATCACGATACGATACATATCGCGGTACGATGCATACGATACGTATCACGATACAAAGTTCTGCTTAAAATGTCAACTTCATAATGATTGAGTGCAGTATTTTATTGTTTTTTTTTATATAGATTTCAAAAGTAAATAATATCGAAACATATTTTTGTATAATTTCTAGTACTTTTGGGTATGACTGCACAGTGGGTCACAGCTTAACTGATGGATTCAATAAATATAAGTAACCCTTCATAGAAGTTAGTGTATCGCGATACAGGCAAACAAAACAATTTGATATTATACACAAGAAAGTATTGTGATTCAGTTAAATACATGTACATACAATAAAGGTACCCAAGGTTTAAGTGACAAGTGTTGCTAATTGTTAGATCAATTACCCGTGGTCGGTTTATTCACACCTGATCACAGTTTGGTCATAGTCTGTTTCAAAATGATGTAGATTGTTGTGTACTACATATTATTATAAAGAACTTATGTCTACTTTTATTAGAGAAATATTTTATTTATGTTCTTTGTAATGAAGTGACACGTGGTAGTAGATGAAATATTTATTTATTTTTAAACTAAAAAGGATACCTTTAGTTTACATGAAAATTACAACGATTTTACAGTTATTATAACAGGTACAGTACTAGCCGCCTGCATGTTATTACAATCTTAAATTATTGTTGATCAAGTAAAGCCTCATTAACTCATCTGAATATCAAAGATTGTTTAAAATGTCTATACATTTCAAATGATATAATAACAGTTGACTGAATGTTGTTTTTTTCCCTTTATTTTTAGCTCATCTGGCCCGAAGGGCCGTGTGAGTTTATGCCGTACTGCGTCGTCCGGCATCCGTCCGTCACCTTTTTCTTTCAAACGACTTCTTCTGGAGGACCTAGGGTTATGATATTTGGCCAGTAGGTACCACGGATGGAGTGCTATTAGGTTTCCTCATTAAAATAACCTTGCCTATTTTTAAGGTCACATGGCTCAAATATGTTAAAAACTTCAAACAACAATATCCTAAGAACAATTTGGACTAGAGTTATGATACTTAGGTATGTTATGAAGACCAGCAGTACGAATCTTTTTTCTTAATCACAGTAACGAGGTCAAAGGTTAACTTTAAGTGTTAGTCGGGGGTCAAATGTCAACATGGGCTAAACGCTTTAACAATCTTCTTCTCAAGTTCCATAAGGCCCAGGGTCATGATATTTGGCCAGTAGGTACATGGGATGGAGTGCTAAAAAGTTTTCTCGTTAAAATGACCTTGACCTAGTTTCAAGGTCACAGGGCTCAAATATGTTAAAAACTTCAAACAACAATATGCTAAGAACCATTTGGACTAGAGTCATGATACTTGGGTATATCATGTAGACCAGCAGTGCAATTTTTTTTCTTTATTACAGAAATGAGGTCAAATGTCAACTTTAAGTGCTAGTCGGGGGTCAAATGTCAACATGGGTTAAGCTTAAAATTTTCACTTTTCATAATATTACAAATGTCAATATTGTCAAATTAACAGAAAGCGAAATTCATCTTTCACATATGTGGAGGTACATTCCTTACAATGTCTTTGTTCTGAAGGAACATTTCTTTTTCTTCCAATCTCAATGAGTGCAACGAAGCATTTAATCTACTGAGACATACATGTATATTCTGTACTTTACAGGAATATACTCCTTGTAAGATAAAACTGAAGAGAACAATTCGTACCATATGCATATTATACCGTAATAAAGTTTTGGTTAATAGCACCGTAGGCATATGGTATAGACAGAATAGTAACATGTTAATAACAAGAGGCCCATGGACCTAAACAGTCATCTGACTACAAAGACTGAGCAGGGAGAATGGTAACATTTCAACTTAAATGAAATATTCTAAGAATTTGTTTTCCATGATGGTTGTTTTGGCCAGAGGTTGGTAACTATTTTTCAGTAAAGCTATCGGAAAGTATTTTAACTTAAATCTGAATAGATTTCTCCTTTTAAGGCTCCGTCCCGCTGTCAATGGTGGTTAAACCTGCCTCATTTATATAAGAAAGGATTGTTCCTAAATGATGTTTCATACTGAAATTGTTGTAATCTACTTTTGGCATTAACGAGTAGTGTTTAAAAGCAGGATTTTAGGAAATTTCCTTTCTTGCGGCGCCGCCCTCTCTATCCCCCAGGGTTCGCCTCATTTATTCAAGAAACGATTGTCCTCCTTCCCCCCTAATGATATTTCAGACCATATTTGGTTGCAATATCCATTTAAGCATTAATTAAGGAGGAATAGCATTTTAAAGCAAATTTATAGCTAAGTTCCACTTTCGAGGCCCCAAAACATCCCCACCAATTTTCAGCTCAATGGCACCAGTTATGTACAGTGCTAGTGTTTTTACTTATTTTAAGGTGGGAAAATGGCTCATAAGCCAGATTTGGCTGGATGTCGATATCTGATTGATTTATATTTTGAAACCGCTTTTATTTTTTGTAAAATCTGTTGTTTTAATGTATATCGATATGTGACACTTACTTATAAATTGTATTGTATGTAATACTATGTTAAGTTAAGACATTTAATCTGAAATTCCCTATTATTATGATGACACCCAATCTCACCTAGCATACACCCAACATCTTACATGTATATAGGAAAATACCAAATGTATGCTAGGTGAGACGACCCCCCGTGGTCAGTGTCCACAAGGTAAAGGCTATTACCACGGACTTAGATAACAATAATCTAATCCCGTGCTAGTTCACTAATCCTGCTGCGTCATGTGATGGACAATAGTAATGAGTTATGAAAGTAAGTTTACAGAGAGTACGTACTTAGGGATAAAAAAAACCTTCACACATGAGTCTTATCTCAAATGTCACAAAGGATATATAGTAAATACAATTAAGGATAATGCCACATGTATATAGCCGAATTCTGTGTAAATGTCATATAAACATGTTTTGCATTAAGTCGCACTTGAGTTGTTAATTATGAACAATTCGAAATATAAATTAAATAATAGATGGTAAGATTAAAGTTTTTCATGAATAAGCACTAATTTATTACAACGAAAATTTCTGTTCGTTGTAATTTGTAGTTTGAAAGTAGAATTTCAAGATGTTGAATTGTAGTCCAAATATAAAATTTATTAAACAACTGTTCTAGGTCGGTGGGTGATTTCTGGAGTATCCTAAAATCTACCCGTACGGTCCGAGTCCTAGCTCCAAACTGCTTACAAAACATGTAGAACAGTGATACATTGACAATTAACACAATAAAGTTAATTTGATTGACAGATGTCACTTATCTCTCTATTCTGACTGGTGAGTACCCGAACAGGTAAGGCATTTAACCTGTTCTTTGTCCGAGACTTAAGTGTCGTACTTGGTAAGACCAGTTCATCTCATTACGTAACATATGAAAGGTATACTGTATAAGATGGACACCAGTTAATCTGACGACAATGAAAAAAAAGTTACATATAACAACATCAAAAGTAACATATTTACACATAGAGGTTTTCTTAAATGGTACAAATGTAATTAAATAGCTTCTAGGTATGAAATTGTTACTGGACGAAATTATCCAAAATAATGAATGAGATGAAATGTTAAATTAATGTTCATAAATAGCACCATTATCATAAAATGCTTTATGATATATCGTTGCAGCCCTACTACAGAGTATTTGGGATAATTGATTCCAATGTTTCCTTATTTAATCGTAACTTGAAACTGAACTCTCACATTTTGTAAATAAATTACCCCATAAAACTGGTAATTTTTATTTGTTTCTTACTATGAATCATATCACTATAAAATCACACGAATTAAAATAAGTCTTTGTTTACATGATGGGGAAATAGCAACCGAAAATAGTATACACATTTTCCTTTAATACAGAAATTCACACGTTTCTCCTGTGGCCCACAAAAGGTATACTGAAGGATGCACGGAGCTGTATTATGTATCTACCGACGCGGGTCATTGGATACCGGCAGGTGGCGCACTTTGTTACTGCACAGCAACTGCATCATTATCATCAACTTCTCGCAATAAAATAAAACAAACAAGCACAAATTCTTTTATTTATCACTTATATGTTTAAACTTTCAATTTTTTTTTAAATTATTCACCAGATTTGGGTCTATCGTATTTAGTGTAGTCTCGCTTGAAATGAGTATTCGCGGATAGCCCTGCAACGCGGATGTTGAAGCGACACCGCCCATTTCCTCTACGAGCTGAGTCTATTTAAAGCTGCATCCTCGATGCCGCTGAATGTCGCTTTCCAATCTCTCGGTTGAGGATGCTAGTCTCTCTTATTGTCCTCAAACCTCGTATCCTGTGATTGTGTCAATCTAAACCATCTCACTTAAAGATACGGTATTTTGTGGGTAATTTTGTACACAACGTGATTTTCATAATTTCTGAGGCGAGCATGCACTGGATTAATGTATTAAAAAGCCCGTGCGTAGAGTGACGTCATCCAGTAACCCCCGTAACAGTGGAGAATAGAATAGCAATAACTATCGAGCTATCGATTGTGAAGCTGAATATTTAAGTATCCTTTGTTAGACGCGACGTCGCTCCTGCCTTCATGTTACCGAGAATATAATGTAATATGTTGACTGAAAAACACCTATGAATCTTTCCTGTGGAGATATGCGTTTGAAATAATACATCCCTATCTTCAATGTCAGTTGATACCGGCAGAGGAAGGAAAAGGAACCGCCTCGATGTAACTGAAGGCTGACATACGGGACTGACGAGATCTTCACTACTGTGCTACCGTGTCTCTCGCTGTCTTCTCGAAACCGGCATCGGGAATTCGCTTTTTATGCAGAAAGATTCTACCAAGACGAGAGTGGGATCGTTTATAGGAAGTG
Source organism: Mizuhopecten yessoensis (assembly GCF_002113885.1). Classification (NCBI taxonomy): domain Eukaryota; kingdom Metazoa; phylum Mollusca; class Bivalvia; order Pectinida; family Pectinidae; genus Mizuhopecten; species Mizuhopecten yessoensis. Next base: position 17,969 of record NW_018407065.1, read on the forward strand.
TGTATCGTTCGCAGTTTAGCCACGGATTGTGTTGTGGTTGTAGGTTGGATCTCTGGTGAAGATTGGGGTACACACGACATCCTACGGAGGTGGTGGGATACCAGCACATAGTAGCGGCAGTCTGTTGGATCACAACAAACTCGGTCTTATCAAACATGGGGTGTACTATGAGTGCAGAGGATAGGGCCGCTGCCGAACGGAGTAGAGACATAGAAAAAAAGCTCAAAGAGGATGGGATACAAGCAGCTAAAGATATAAAATTACTACTATTAGGTAAGGCATTTTTGCATTGCTATATTGATCTGTAACACATTCTGCCTGCGATACAATGATGTAGGAAAAACTCAACCGCTGACATTTTTAGAAACTGATTTTATGCATGCAACGGCCGCCATATTGAATCGTTTGGAAACTGAATAATTAAAGAAATGTTGTACTAAGATGAGGGATTAGATGGTAGAGGTAGCCGGGTATTGTTGTCGGCTTTGAGGTGATGTTGCTTAGGCGTGTCAGACATTGCTGTCGGGTGCGGCTAGCCCGCTCAGACAGGTGTGTTGAAAGCTTCTATGTTAATTAGGCAAAATTAGCGGTGCCGGGTGACAGCGTTACAGAATGAATTCCTGTTGAGCTATTCAGCCAGGGAGGTGGCCCCTTGTTCCATTATGGGACAAATGAGAACAGAAAACCGTGTATTTAATGAGGGCTAAGGTTGTAAATCTATTGGGTGTTTTGAATAATGAGGATGGATGTATAAGCATCGAAGTGATGTCTACTACAGACTGGTAGTGGGGTTACATTAATTTATGCGGATCAATCGTTTATAATGTCCTTGTCGTTGATGTTCGGCCTTATGTAAATACTGTTGTGGCTGGTAGATTTAATTATGTATTATCAGAAAATTAAAAACTTAATCTTTATATTGTAGGAGCTGGTGAATCAGGAAAAAGTACTATAGTGAAGCAAATGAAGTAAGTTCATCTATACAGACCTATATACAAAATTTAATAATACAGTTGTGAGAATTATAACCAAGATATAATACGATTGTTTGTGGTTGTAAAATACATGTTAAAAATTCAGGACGAATTGAATTATGCATCTACCCAAATTGACCATAATACAACGTTGCCGCTGAATGAGTAACCCTGGTGTTGGTATATATCTAACAACCCTCCTCCCCACACTCCTGGCTCGAACACACGCAAACACTTCACATCCCTCCGACCTCATGTACATAATCTTTTCTACACATGTAAACATCGTCCAATACTCTAGACTCACAAACAAACCGGATTAACCACAGACAACAGACACTTGTAATGTCCTGTTTTCTGTTTCACAAACAAACCGGATTACCACAGACAACGTACGCTTGTAATGTCCTATTTTCTGTTTCACAAATAACATTGTTCATTCAACCGTGTCGGTTACAGCAGGAATACAACAATGAAACTATTCGCTAAAATTCTGTAAAATTTGAAATCCTATATGTATATGGCGTCCCGAGCTATGTATATTGCGTCTCCCTGTTGTTGAGGAAGCTAAATCTGATGCCTATCTGGCGGCGCCCCCAGTTAAACAGCCTGCTAAATAGCTTTCACATATGTGTCCGACTACATTTATCACATTTTTATTGGTTTCGCTTGATTTCAACCACAAATAATAACAACAGATGATCTAACTACAGATTGAGTCTGTGTACACTGCCATGCCCGCCGCCATATTGACAGAATGGGGATCGTCAGCTATTTTCATAAATTATAACGGTTTTGCGGCAGAACGTTAAGAAATTCAACATGGAGGCCAATGGTATTTATAGTATGTCTGTTCTGAACAAAACTGAAACGGAGGTAATACAATATGGAATAACTGTTTAGTATGAGGAAAGTGAAGAGATGAAGAAGCTGGCTCTGGACAGAAGCAGACGACATTTCTGAAGCACCATTCAATTTTCTGTCGATCGATCAGCTACACTGTGGAGAGGGGATCGTTGAACTAGTAACCCTGCTTCAGCTTGTCTCCGCCGTCATATATGTGTACATCTGTTTGTGTGTGTAAGTGTGCATGTACGTGCCCAAATTGTTAGATTTTATCATCCCGATTTACTATAAAATGTCGCACGGTAGCTAGACGCGCTTGCGCAACACACCTGTGACATAATCTCACACAGGGGAATATTTATCGTCGAAGTCGTGACATAAACGGTATTTGGAGGAAACGAGCGTTAAACAAGTATATTTAAATTCAATACTTTATACAATCATGTTAGTATGTAATCATCGAAACCGCCGACGGTTTTGTTAGTTCCGGATTGGCCATTCCGTCATTGATCTGACTACCTATTTGTATACATCGATCGTCAGACATCGATTCTGTACACAACCGTAGAGTATTGATCAGGAACGTTTACTGTGAGAGATAGCCAGGACCCCCAACAATGCAAAACCATGCTAAGGCTAGCTCCTACTTTCCCATGTTGGTAAGGGATGAAGCGAGACTAGCGTGCTCTCGTCCGATCTATTCCGATTAATTATCATAATTATAGGTATTAGTCATTAGTGGAAGGGACTTTGATTTACACCCTTCATTTACATAGCCCCACACCCCAACCCCATCAGGAGCTTCGATATCAATGTAATTGACATACTGATAACATTCCCCGCTATGAGTTAAGGTAACAGCCATAATCTCCATTAGAAACATTTATAACACCTTTCATTGACAAAGTCTCGTCATCAGGAGCTTTGATACGTACTATCCTTCAATGATATTTTCAGTAGATTTTAAAACATCCTTCTTTATTTTCTTTTTCCTTTTAAAGTTTTGTGTTGTGTCACACGAAGACGTGTCCATAGGCGATATGGCATGTCCACTTATCATTGACATAATGATATCACCGGCTAGTGACCTGATTTCATTGACATAATGATATCACCGGCTAGTGACGTGATATCAATGACATAATGATATCACCGGCTAGTGACGTGATATCATTGACATAATGATATCACCGGTTAGTGACGTGATATCATTGACATAATGATAACACCATTCATTGACATAATGATAACACCATTTATTGACATAATGATAACACCATTTATTGATATAATGATAACACCATTTATTGATATAATGATAGCACCATTTATTGACATAATGATAACACCGTTCATTGACATAATGATTACAAAGATCATTGACATAATGATAACAAAGATCATTGACATTATGATTACAAAGATCATTGACATAATGATAACAAATATCATTGACATAATGATTACAAAGATCATTGACATAATGATAACAAAGATCATTGACATACTGATAACACCGATAATTTACATAATGATAACACCGATCATTGACATAATGATTACAAAGATCATTGACATAATGATAACAAATATCATTGACATAATGATAACAAAATCATTGACATAATGATAACAAAGATCATTGACATAATGATTACAAAGATCATTGACATAATGATAACAAAGATCATTGACATAATGATAACAAAGATCATTGACATAATGATAACAAAGATCATTGACATAATGATAACAAAGATCATTGACATAATGATAACAAAGATCATTGACATAATGATAACAAAGATCATTGACATAATGATAACAAAGATCATTGACATAATGATAACAAAGATCATTGACATAATGATAACAAAGATCATTGACATAATGATAACAAAGATCATTGACATAATGATAACAAAGATCATTGACATAATGATAACAAAGATCATTGACATAATGATAACAAAGATCATTGACATAATGATAACAAAGATCATTGACATAATGATAACAAAGATCATTGACATAATGATAACAAAGATCATTGACATAATGATAACAACGATATTTTTACATAATGATAACACCGATAATTTACATAATGATAACACCGATCATTGACATAATGATATTGCCGTTTGTTGATGTAATGATAACATCGTTCATGGACGTAATTACACGGGTTGTGTTATTTTCTGTAATTTTTGTTCACACCTTGTTGCGGGTTATGTTATTTTCTGTGATTTCTGTTCCCATTTTGTTGCGGGTTATGTTATTTTCTGTTATTTCTGTTCACACTTTGTTGTGGGTTGTGTTATTTTCTGTGGTTTCTGTTCACGGAATATGGGTGAGATCTTCGGTAAATCAAGGCACTGTTCACATTTTGTTGCGGGTTATGTTATTTTCTGTGATATCTGTTCCCACTTTGTTGCAGGTTGTGTTAATTTCTGTGATTTCTGTTCACATTTTGTTGCGGGTGGTGTTATTTTCTGTGGTTTCTGTTCACACTTTGTTGCGGGTTGTGTTATTTTCTCTAATTTTTGTTCACACTTTGTTGCGGGTTATGTTATTTTCTGTGATTTCTGTTCACACTTTGTTGTGGGTTGTGTTATTTTCTGTGATTTCTTTTCGCACTTTGTTGTGGGTTTTGTTATTTTCTGTGATTTCTGTTCACACCTTGTTGCGGGTTATGTTATTTTCTGTGATTTCTGTTCACACTTTGTTGTGGGTTGTGTTATTTTCTGTGATTTCTTTTCGCACTTTGTTGTGGGTTTTGTTATTTTCTGTGATTTCTGTTCACACTTTGTTGCGGGTTGTGTTATTTTCTGTGATTTCTGTTCACACTTTGTTGTGGGTTGTGTTATTTTCTGTGATTTCTGTTCACACTTTGTTGCGGGTTGTGTTATTTTCTGTGATTTCTGTTCACACTTTGTTGCGGGTTGTGTTATTTTCTGTGATTTCTGTTCACACTTTGTTGCGGGTTGTGTTATTTTCTGTGATTTCTGTTCACATTTTGATGCGGGTTGTGTTATTTTCTGTGATTTCTGTTCACATTTTGATGCGGGTTGTGTTATTTTCTGTGATTTCTGTTCACATTTTGATGCGGGTTGTGTTATTTTCTGTGATTTCTGTTCACATTTTGATGCGGGTTGTGTTATTTTCTGTGATTTCTGTTCACATTTTGATGCGGGTTGTGTTATTTTCTGTGATTTCTGTTCACATTTTGATGCGGGTTGTGTTATTTTCTGTGATTTCTGTTCACATTTTGATGCGGGTTGTGTTATTTTCTGTGATTTCTGTTCACATTTTGATGCGGGTTGTGTTATTTTCTGTGATTTCTGTTCACATTTTGATGCGGGTTGTGTTATTTTCTGTGATTTCTGTTCACATTTTGATGCGGGTTGTGTTATTTTCTGTGATTTCTGTTCACATTTTGTTGTGGGTTATGTTATTTTCTGTGATTTCTGTTCACACTTTGTTGTGGGTTGTGTTATTTTCTGTGATATCTGTTCACACTTTGTTGCAGGTTGTGTTAATTTCTGTGATTTCTGTTCACACTTTGTTGTGGGTTGTGTTATTTTCTGTGATTTCTGTTCACACTTTATTGCGGGTTATCTTATTTTCTGTTATTTCTGTTCACACTTTTTTGTGGTTTATGTTATTTTCTGTGATATTTGTTCACACTTTGTTGCGTGTTGTGTTATTTTCTGTGATTTCTGTTCACACCTTGTTGCGGGTTGTGTTATTTTCTGTTATTTCTGTTCACACTTTGTTGCGGGTTATGTTATTTTCTGTGATTCATGTAGACATTTTGTTGCCGGTTGTGTTATTTTTCTCTGGTTTATGTTGACGCTTTGTTACGAGTTATATTGTTTTCTGTTTACATTTTGTTGTGATTTATATGGGCACTTTGATGATTTATTTTGTTGAAACAGTTGATATCGTTTGTCTAGATACTTTGATGTAGACAATATGGTTTAGCGTCCCGAACAATACCTTATACATCAGGAACATCTTACAACGTGGTCGCTGAGGGGAACAAGTGCGTTACAGGAAGATTGGAACACAATTATCTATAAATAGGAAACGATATTCAAAACGTTTTATTCTGCAATGTGTTGAATTGAAACGGGGAAATATATGACAAAAGTACTAATACGGAACAAACGATAGGACAAGGCATATGGGTACATGTCACATAGCCGTGTCATACTACAATGGAAAAGAGCCGTCATACAGGGGACAGTGTGGTACTGACGAGTAAGTTGTATACACAGACCGGGCAGGTGCGACACCTAATCAAGGTTTTCTCTGGTACAAGTCATAGTGGTGGCCCGTAAGGAATGGACAATACCTAAATAATTGTACACAAATCCATGGCCATTTCTGTAACAGCTGAACTATGCTAATTAGATGACAATATCTGATTGACCATCGCTGATCCGGACCTGCGCTCCAGGCTAGGGTTCAAAACTGTTTGTGAAGTAAGCAATAGTTAAATGACAAACAGAAAATGAACGGATAGTTCAACCATCCGTGTAAGGCTTGTGATGGGAGACCCTCTAAATAGAAATTCACTGTTACTACAAAGTACCAATCGGAATTATTCTTTTCCTGCAAAATTTGGCAGTGTTCGGGAAAGACATTTCTTGCTAAACAAAAAAAAGGATCTCGAAAGCATTTTACTGGCCACGCGACGCTTTCCTTTTGTTTGTGATTTTAACTTGATTTGAAACGACTAAGTTGATATGTGGTTGATACAGAGAACCACTGCGGTGACTTGGTATATCTCCCGAGATTTGGTAATCAAGGCACTTACTTGGTATATGGGTGATATAATCGATAAATCATGGCAGTGACTTGGTATATGGGTGATATAATCGATAAATCAAGGCAGTGACTTGGTATATGGGTGATATAATCGATAAATCATGGCAGTGACTTGGAATATGGGTGAGATCTTCGGTAAATCAAGGCACTTACTTTGGATATGGGTGATATAATCCATAAATCATGGCAGTGACTTGGAATATGGGTGATATATTCGGTACATCAAGGCAGTGACTTGGTATATGGGGGATATATTCGGTAAACCAAAACAGTGACTTGGTATATGGGTGATATATTCGGTAAACCAAAACAGTGACTTGGTATATGGTTGATAGATTCGGTAAATCATGGCAGTGACTTGGTATATGGGTGATATATTCGGTAAATCAAGGCACTTACTTGGTATATGGGTGATATAATCCATAAATCATGGCAGTGACTTGGTATATGGGTGATATATTCGGTAAATCAAGGCAGTGACTTGGTATATGGTTGATAGATTCGGTAAATCATGTCAGTGACTTGGTATATGGGTGATTTATTCGGTAAATCAAGGCAGTGACTTGGTATATGGGTGGTAGATTCGGTAAACCAAAACAGTGACTTGGTATATGGTTGATAGATTCGGTAAATCATGGCAGTGACTTGGTATATGGGTGATTTATTCGGTAAATCAAGGCAGTGACTTGGTATATGGTTGATAGATTCGGTAAATCAAGGCATTGAGTTGGTAAATGGGTGGTAGATTCGGTAAACCAAAACAGTTACTTGATATATGGTTGATAGATTCGGTAAATCAAGCAGTGACTTGGTATATGGGTGATAGATTCGGTAAATCAAGGCAGTGACTTGGTAAATGGGTGATAGATTCGGTAAATCGAGCCAGTGACTTGGTAAATGGGTGATAGATTCGGTAAATCGAGCCAGTGACTTGGTAAATGGGTGATAGATTCGGTAAACCAAAACAGTGACTTGGTATATGGTTGATATATTCGGTAAATCAAGGCAGTGACTTGGTATATGGGTGATAGATTAGTTAAATCAAGTCAGTGACTTGGAAAATGGGTGATAGATTCGGTAAATCAAAACAGTGACTTGGTATATGGTCGATGTATTCGGTAAATCAAGGCAGTGACTTGGTATATGGGTGATATATTCGGTAAATCAAGGCAGTGACTTGGTAAATGGGTGATAGATTCGGTAAATTAAGGCAGTGACTCGGTGTATGAGTGGTAGATTCGGTAAATCAAGGAAGTGACTTGGTAAATGGGTGATAGATTCGGTAAATCAAGGCAGTGACTTGGTATATGAGTGATATATTCGGTAAATCAAGGGCAGTGACTTGGTAAATGGGTGATAGATTCGGTAAATCAAAACAGTGACTTGGTATATGGTCAATATATTCGGTAAATCAAGGCAGTGTCTTGGTATATGGGTGATAGATTCGGTAAATCAAGGCAGTGACTTGGTAAATGAGTGGTAGATTCGGTAAATCAAAGCAGTGACTTGGTATATGAGTGGTAGGTTCGGTAAATCAAGGCAGTGACTCTCTATATTGATAGTAGATTCGGAAAAATCAAGGCAGTGACTTGGTATACGGTTGATAGATTCGGTAAATCAAGGCAGTGACTTGGTAAATGAGTGGTAGATTCGGTAAATCAAAGCAGTGACTTGGTATATGAGTGGTAGGTTCGGTAAATCAAGGCAGTGACTCTCTATATTGATAGTAGATTCGGAAAAATCAAGGCAGTGACTTGGTATATGGTTGATAGATTCGGTAAATCAAGGCAGTGACTTGGTAAATTATCGATATATTCGGTAAATCAAGGCAGTGACTCTCTATATTGGTAGTAGATTCGGAAAAATCAAGGCAGTGACTTGGTATATGGGTGATATATTCGGTAAATCAAGGCAGTGGCTTGGTAAATGTGTGGTAGATTCGGCAAATCAAGGCAGTGAGTTGGTATATGGGTGATATATTCGGTAAATCAAGGCAGTGACTTGGTATATGGGTGGTAGATTCGGTAAATCAAGTAGGCGACTTGGTTTATCGGTGCTTTATTCGGTAAACCAAGGCATTGGCTTGGTATATGGGTGGTTGAATCGGTAAATTATTGTGACGACGATAGATTCGGTAGGTCGTTGTGGTGACCTGATGTTGTTTTGGTTAAGACAATAGATATGTTGAAGAGAATTGGTATACTTTCTGTATGGTGGAGCATGAATGAGTTGGAGAAATGACTCGTATGTTGAAAGGGACCGATCATTCTTGCTAACATTTATATATAGTGAAGTAGACGGCCGCAATTATAACCTTTGTTCTCTCGAAAGACAAACAACAACAAGGTACAAGATTAACGTTCAGATAATGTCAACTTTGATATTCTTAACGTGTCCGCTCTCATCATATCAGTTTCAATTGGTTTTTATATTTATTTGTTTCTCCATTTTTTTTTAACTAAAACAGATGAGTAAGTTTTCATGTGTATTAGTCAATGTTGTGTGACCATGTTTTAGCTATTGTGTTTGTGAATCCTAGTTTATCTGTACCTCAGAAATCGCTCGTGTTATTATGACGCCGTCTGCATGTGTGCATGGGGCATTGTAATTGATATACGAGACATTGTTCATGTATATATCTGACATTGGTCATGTATATATCTGACATTGTTTATGTATATATCCGACATTGGTCATATATATATCTGACTTTGTTCATGTTTATATATGACTTTGTTCATGTATATATCTGACATTGTTCGTGTACATATCTGACTTTGTTCATGTATATATCCAACATTGTTCATGTATATATCCGACATTGTTCATGTACATTCGACATTGTTTATGTATATATCCGACATTGTTCATGTACATCCGACATTGTTCGTGTACATCCGACATTGTTCATGTATATATCTGACTTTGTTCATGTATATATCCGACATTGTTCATGTATATATCCGACATTGTTCATATATATCCGACATTGTTTATGTATATATCCGATATTGTCCATGTTCATATATGTGCACAACATTGTTCAAGTATACATATGACATTGTTCGCACGTTCACGTATACTTTTTATGTCCGACATTGTTCAACATATATCTGACAGTGTTTACGTGTGTGCTGAAGGCTTTTGTTCTAAAAGATAATATGCGAGTGATTTGAAACACAATGTCTAAATTTGAACTCCTGCTGAGTGACTATAACGTGTCTATCAACACAACAAACGTCAGTTGTTGTAATGCCCATTGGAGTACGAATGAGTAGTACATTTATCCTGAGAAAAGCTAGAGATGCCCTCACTAGTCACCAGGAGACGAGGGGTCGTTTCCGAGCCGGAAGTAACACGCGGTGTTATTACAAAAGCATGCGACCTTTGTAACTAATTTCACAGCTAGTAAATCAAGTACTATCAACACAACGATGGTTTAAAGCCAGTAATGTGTTAATTTGGACTGTCGATATCACTCGCGGTGGCCAGAACGTACACGAAATCTTTCGAAGAATTATTTTGAGTCGGGTTTGCCGGTGAAATTCGGTAATATATAACGATGTACTTTAATTATATCGGCAAGGTAAGAAAAGAGAACCCTTGTAGTTGAAAACTATATCCCAGAAAGAAATCATATGCCACTGGTAAGCTTACTGCCCTTTGGGATGTGATATTTGAGAGCATTAAAACCGAATTACATTTTATCACGATGTTATTTATCCGTTTTAATGCAGTATGATGAGAAATGTGTGTCAATCATGTCTAAAAAATCCTGGGGAAAACCCAGAGGAAACCAATCTTTAAACAGATATGCAAAAAACTTTCCTCGATCCAAACATTTGTAAACTTTGTGACAAATGGCGGTTTATAAAAAATGACGCTCCCGAAACACAAACGGCTTCATCTCTATCTGGAGATCGGATAACTGAAGTATAGAGTACACACGATACAGGCTGTGATCTGTGGAAACCGTTTTACAATATCTGTTTGTGTTATTTCCTCTGACCTTTTCAGCACATCGGTCATCATTTTCAGTAGCGAGAACGTGGAGCCTCGATACGATCGTCTGGTACAGGGCGATATCAGATAGTTTATACGAGCGGGAGAGCGCACAAAAAAGGCTAATGGTTTCCATGGTGACTCAAATTTCTAAAGACGGTTTGTCTAATAAATATTTAAGTGACAGTCATATAGTGAATGGTAACCTTGAACAAAGAGTGAAGATAAAAGTTGATCTTAAACAAAAAAAATACCAACAGATTAATAATCCCTATATCAGTACCGTAATAACACACCAGACCTTTATCTCTACTCCACTATATGATGTGTCGATACTCGGATAGCAAAGTTTTCTACACTCCCATGTCTAAATATGTCATTTTACCAATCCTCTACTCGGATAGCAAAGCTTTGTAGATACACTCCTATATCTAACATGCTTCGCTACTAAAAAGAGGTAAAGGATAATGTAGAAGGGTGCCGCTATGAGTATTCCTTCTAACTGTATTCGGGGACGGGACATCGGGTTGGAAACAAGCAGTTAGAGTAGAATATAATAATTGCTTACAAAAATGATGCGATGCCAAATATAGGAATAGGTGTAAATGTTTTAAAAAAACAGTTAGTAAAATTTTGCGGTCTCAGCATCTTTTAATACGAATAAGCTATCCAGGCCCCTAGGCCTCTTGTTACAGTATACACCAGCGTTTGTGGGATATCAATGGTATATGGACTTTGCGTTGAATTGCCGTTTGTATATAATCAACCGTACTTATGCACAAGTAATTAACGACTTTAATGACAGGCAAACAGTAACATCGATTTAACGTGTAGCATTATTACAGAACAATAAACATAGTCTCGACTTAATAACAACATCTGACCCAGATAAAACGTGGATTAATTACTGTTTGGTGTGTATAATGTAGAATATTAGGCAGTGTATTACCAGATATATAAACCCTACAAAGTTTTGAGAAGCAGTCGTATGTAAAAAACATGTAAAGCGGAATTACCGGACATGACACATATCCGTACAGTATGAGAGTCGGTAGACGTCGCACGGCATGCCCATTGATATACACTACCACTGTATATATATACGAAGCCAGAGATCACACCCAAGTTTTAAAGAAAATGCTTTTTTTGCCATCAACAAATATACTTCTGTCATCGTGTCTTCGCAAGTAGACTTGAATGGGTCCATCGTTTGTCATCGTTCAGTATTGTCAGTATTCTGAAGCTAGGCTATATGCATGGAAGTCGATGTCCCTCACCGCTAAAACAATCTCGGACTTTAGTAAGGCCATGACTTGAAGACTAAATGGCTGGTGCGTGAATTCGAGGGACAAATTGACATGAGGTATAATGTAGAGTTGATTTTGGACCCCCTTCTGAACGGTGGCGTTCCATGGACATATGCATATGATTTATATTGAGGGGTGACAACCCAGCTTACCTTGTATCTTCCCCAGCCCTTTACCGTTCGAGTTGCGTGCATATGTCATGTTATTGAGACACCAATATAAATTATATTAAAAATTCGGTCAACAAACTACTATTAATTGCGGTTACCACTCAACGTTATTGACACGAGTCTGGGTCCATCGCGCACGTTGCGCACGCATCCCCATATTTACCGGTGTTGTGTCTTGCCATGGTGAATCAGTGAATTCGAACATCTGGCATTGGTTGTGTGGACAAGACCAGGTGCTGCCTGGAATGAGATCAGAATGATCGCTCTATTGACCATGTCTTTACACGAATCCCAGCTAATTAATTAGCACAAGTAAATGTCTACATCGTCGTCCAACCTTTTCCACACTCAGCAGCGCGCTGTACGTATCGATTAGCCCAGGCTCCCAAAACACACCAGCTTCGCCCAATTTCTTAATGATGCTTGTTTATTATATTCGTTTAAAATTAGCATTGATCATTTGTATCAACTAATTCGAGTGTTCGGGGTGTACTCCGAACAATGATAATTTCTTGACGAAAAATAAGCACAAAAACACATGATCAAGAAAGTAAACTAGTAACAAAACAAACAAAGCTGATGCAGGTGTCGCCAACATGACGTACAGGATTACCTGTTGATTCTAGGTTTTGGAGGAATGAAGAATTGTATTCAATAGCAGGTGTTCTGAACCCATATCTCTGCGTTTTCTCACCTCGTTGTAGTTGTGGTCGTCAATCCAAATACCCGAGGATAGTGATGCAGCTGATGAAGACGAATTGTCTAAAGGAATTAATACATCAAAAGAATTAATTGGGAAACACCGATCGTTTAAACAGTTTAACATCGCATTCTTCGTTTTGTCAGCACTGCATTATATACCAGACTTGGTTGAATCGTGTAGGGAGAAGGCGTTGGTAAGGTGTACCTTGGAGAAGGCGTTGGTAATGTGTACCTTAAAGAAGGCGTTGGTAAGGTGTACCGTGAAGAAGGCGTTGGCAAGGTGTACCTTGGAGAAGGCGTTGGTAAGGTGAACCTTGGAGAAGGCGTTGGTAAGGTGAACCTTGGAGAAGGCGTTGTAAAGGTGAACCTTGAAGAAGGCGTTGGTAAGGTGTACCTTGAAGAAGGAGTTGGTAAGGTGTACCTTGGAGAAGGCGTTGGTAAGGTTTACCTTGGAGAAGGCGTTGGTAAGGTGTACCTTGGAGAAGGCGTTGGTAAGGTGTACCTTGCGCCTTACCCCTTGATCCACGTTAAGCAATAAATATGTATACATATATAAAAAGCAAAACTTTGGACAAAAGAATGTATTCATTCGACATTGCAATATTGTACATATTTCTTATTTCTGTCGGGGCAGCGACTGTTTAAGCCCTGACGATAATAGTAGGTAATGAGAGGCCGGACTTCTCTCATGCCAAGGTTGTTTATTGTTTCACGAAAAAAGCCGTCTCAGACGTTTCCTATAAAGTTAACTCTTGTGGGAGCCGTCGCTGTGTTTTTGGCAACGAGGCATCCATTGGCAAATTTCCGTTTCATCCTTGTCGGAATATACTGAACATATTGCTGTATGATCCGATTCCTAATCAATAGTAGGTTGTTGAGCCTGTTAGCTGTTATTTTCACGAATCGAGTAGATGTGTGTGACATTGGAGCGGAAATGGCCCGGGTTACGTAGAAAGGTACACAAGAGATTCAATAATCCTGTTCTTACAAGCGTTTAGAAGAACAATACTTAGTAAGATGTAATCAATGTTTTGCAATTATTGTAAAATACCCCTGCTCAGGCACCTTTCCGATTGCGATCAATACCGTAACCATCGCCACCTCGACCATACGCCCCACTCCCAGGCAATCTTTCTGTATGAGGCTACAAGCTTAGCCTAGTATGCTCGGGGAACACTGTCGCTCGAATTGACGGTTCCCAGATATTTAATTTTCCTGAATGGAAGTTTTCTTTCCCTTCTGTCTGGTTCATTTAACGCTCCGAGTCGGGGAGTTGACGAACGAAGTTGTTTACCCGGTAAATATAAACAGGCGTTGTGACAGGATTATGGTTGGTTGTATATATATAGTTCTAACTCAACTGTCACAGTTATACAAAAGGCAAGGTCACCATTGTGTTTGCGGGAGAATAGAAATGCACGGAGCCCGTCTTTATGTACAAACATCGACGGCTTCTTGAATGAAATATTTTGCTCGCGACATTTGTTTCTGAGCTTTATGAATTCGATCTGTTTAGTTAATGATGTTTTGAGTGATCACTAAAACATGTCACTCTGCTCTCAGCTATCAACGCCGTCTGTTGGGAAGGTAATCAATGTTTCGAGACAAAAACAACATCTCGAAATTGATTAAATGTCACAAATACGCCCACTGGTACAGGCCTACTGCTTTTCCATACAAAGAAGATACACTTATTTGAATTATGTTTTAATTGTAAATGTCACCTGAATGGTCCGACCATGATGTTCTCTTTATTAACGTACAAACACAGTCGTCCCATCTCGTTGATTCTCGCAGGTCGTGCAACAGCTGGTGACTGGAACTTATGGAATACTGTGTGTGTGGAGTGTTGTCACTCGTTAGGATACACAAACCCCCATGTTTAATGATGATAAGATATGTGACGAAGCGATGGCTTATTTAATTCTGTATTACATGAGCAGAGACTTACTGGACGTTGTCCGAGTCGTGTGATCACCAAGCTAATTCATAACAGGGTCACATTGACCAGGCGTACTGCAAGATGCGAAATATTAAACAATGCAGTCAAGAAGCAAATAAACACGGGAGGGATAGATAACACAGATATCACATAGAAAAAACTTGTTGGTAGTATTTTATGTCTGGTATTTCTTGACACATCCACGTGTCTTTGCGACTCCTGAGTACAGCTTTTCAAAACTCTGGTTGGTATTGATGACACCCATAGAGAGGAAAATACAATCCAACCACGAGAGACAGACTGAACGGTGAAGCGATCCAGTCTACAGCAGTCAACATGTTCAAAACTTGAAAACTAATTAACCGGAACCGGAAGTCGGCTACTATGATTTAAGGAATACTCATGTATCAGCTGTGTGTTAGTCTACACATCTACGACTTATTTACCCTTGGTAGTTGCTATGGGTGCAGAATAACTCCCTTGGCTGTTTCAGTAACTTCATTTCCGAAATGGCCGAGCCAATAATGTGAGAGGTGGGCGGAGTTTGTATTAACCTGACCACACCCTGTTTTTATCGATCTGAGACAACAGCGCAAATGATATTAAAAGAAACCGCAGATATGGTCCTCAAAAGGTTTTCGGAAATAGCAGTTTTGAATATTACTTAAAAACTATGGATTTCGGCTTATAGCAAGTTGCTAGTTCACCTCGCCCTGTTCCCGATGCGAAGCCAATGGAAATACATCTGGTCGCGGGAACAGAAACACTATTTCCATGAAGACAATACTTTAAATTTATACTAAGTTTGCCAGCATGAATTCACCTTCATGTATATTTACTTATATATGTATATGTACATGTAACTTTCTGTTTCACTGTGTCTTGATAAAGGAGCGGATCGCTCCGAAAATTTGACAACCTGAACGTGTCCACACTGTTGGAATATAGGAATACACGTCCAGGTACTTTGACATGCTCACACGTCTAAATATGATTTAACAAATCTACATACCAGTGTGCTTGTCCATAATAGGTATACGAGTACATGTGATCATCTGTAAGTCTATGAGTGCATTAGTACAAAGTGTATATCAGTTATATTAATATGACAATAACGAATATAAGTGCTCGTGCATGTCTATATACAGATGTAAGACAACAACTACAGCTGTACAAGATACATAATTGAGAGTATGTCCACAATATAAAATGTTTTATATAATTACTTGTTTGGTTACACTGTGTAAGGTAGATAATTTGGTGCATGTATCTGATAATTTGCATGCTTGATTTTGAAAACAGTCAATGCATGTACACTTGTATTACGACATTTGTATTAACGCCTTACCCTGCGAATACCTGCACGCGGCGTGGTAATTGCGTGTACGTTTGGTGCTCATGTCGATGACCGTTGGCGCATTTTATCATTAACTAAGAACGTATAACACGTGTACGTACAGAAATAGTTCCTTCATGTTATGAAAGATTTTCATTCGACATGCTTGCCATATAAAATGACGTCACTTCATATCGTCCTCCACCCGAAAGGTAACAGGCTTTTCACGCTCGCCTAACATATCACCTCTTTCTTGTTCACCGCATTTTGTCCGTCCGTCGTCCATCTGTCACCCGTCCTTAAACAATTCTTGTTATCGCTGTTTGTCAAGAAGAATTGGACGGATTTTTCTCTGATTTCATGTGTAGGTTCTCCCTGATTAGACGTGCATACTTAATTTTGAGGGAGATTACAGGCAGCCATCTTGGGTTTTGGCAGTTGAAGACTATTGTAGCTATTTTCTAAGAAATACTGGATGGATCCTTCTCAATTTTCACATTTATGATTCCCTCTGTTCAAAGAATCCTTCGCCGCCTTTTCCCTATACATTTTTAAGCCTCTTCTCTTCGTTATTCCAATGTGGCTGTCTTCCTCTTCTCTCATTATTTTTTTCATATCCTACTCGCTTCGCCGATGTCTCCCTAGACACCCGTCCTCATATAATCTTAGCTTTTTCGAGGATGTTAAAACCCGAACAAAACAAAAGCAAAACCACGACCTCCATTGTTCCTCATCCACCATGTCGCTTCCTCCTCTCTCATGTCCTCAGTTCCTCTTCTCCAAACCTCTCAGTTCCTCCTTTTTCCACCTCCTTAATTCCTTCTATTCTATTTTATCATCTTCTTCTATCCTGTAACCTCACTTCCTCCTGTCCCACGTCTCCACTTCCTCCTGTCCACACGACCTCACTTTTATTCTATCACGACCTCATTTCTTTCTCTCCAATCTCTCCTACGTCCTCACTTCCTACTCTCTCACGCCCTCAATTCTTACTCTCTGACGACCTCAATTCTTCTTCTGCCTCTATTTCACTTCCTCCTATCCAACCACCTCACTTCCTCCTCTCAAACCACATCACTTCCTCCTCCCTCACCACCTCACTTCCTACTCTCCCACAACCTCACTTTCTCCTTTGTCACAACTTCACTTCCTCCTCTCCAACAGTCTCACTTCTTCTTTTCCCACCACATCACTTTCTCCTTTCCCTCATTCTCACGTCCTCCTCTACCACAACCTTACTTTTTCCGCCTCACTTCCTCCTTTCCCACCACCTCACTTCCTCCCTTCCCACAACCCCACTTCTTCCTTTTCCACGACCTCACTTCCTCCTTTTCCACCACCTCACTTCTTCCTTTACCACCACCTCAGTTCTTCCTTTCCCATAGCCTCACTTCCTCCTCTCACTTCCTCCTCTCCCACAACCCCACTTCTTCCTTTTCCACGACCTCACTTCCTCCTTTTCCACCACCTCACTTCTTCCTTTACCACCACTTCAGTTCTTCCTTTCCCATAGCCTCACTTCCTCCTCTCACTTCCTCCTCTCCCACAACCTCACTTCCTCCTATCCCACCAACTCACTTCTTTCTTAACCACAACATCACCTCATCCTATCCCATAACCTCACTTCCTCCTTTACTACCACCTCAGTTCTTCCTTTCCCACAACCTCACTTCCTCCGCTCCCACGTCCTCACTTCTTCCATTCCCACTACCTCACTTCCTCCTATCCCACAACCTACTTTCTCCTTTCCCACGACCTCGTTTCCTCCTTTCCCACCAACTCACTTCTTCCTTTCCCGCCACTTCACCTCCTCATATTCCACCACCTCACCTCCCCCACGACCTCACTTCCTCCTCTTACACAACCTCACTTCCTCCTATCCCACCACCTCACTTCCTCCTATCCCACCACCTCATTTCTCCTATCCCACCACCTCACTTCCTCCTATCCCACCACCTCACTTCCTCCTATCCCATAACCTCACTTCTCCTTTCCCACCACCTCACTTCCTCCCCTCCCACAACCTCACTTCTTCCTTCCCCACGAACTCACTTCCCTCCTCTTCAAAGACCTCTCTCTCGCCACTCCTTCGACCTCACTTCCTCCTTCCTTGCAATCTCCCTCCAAGTCGAGCCGCCTTTCGCTGTACATTGCCAGAGCGGCCTCTCCGCTACCATGACTATACTACGAGATGATCGAGGTAACAGCGCCTGATGATGAAGACAAGTCGATCAATAGCCTGAATGGCCGCGGGCTAGGTTAGATAGTACGCGCGCTATCGACCGGGAGCCGTCCGAACTCGTAACAATCTAATTTTAGAACTTCCACAAGCCCAGTGGAATACTCTACAGGGTGATTCCAATGTGCCTCATTATCATAATTTTGCTTAACAATATACTTTTACATTTGATAAACCTTTTTGACATCTTGTGACTGTAACATTTGTGATTGAATGTCGTGTATGTATTGAAATGTAAGTGAGGTGTGCGGTGTGTATATGTGGGAACACTACAATCAATTCAACATCTACTGATGCCAGTCCTAGATAGTCGCTTGTGAAATGGAGGCTGTATCTGTTATATTCAGAGATTTACCAATATTACCGTCTTCAGGCCAAGAGCGTACACCAGCGTTACCCGAAATCTCCTGGTCACCAACCCTTCCGGGCAAAAAAACATTGACCTTCAGTGAACCTCTACATGTCCATTAATGGATTTAATACACACAAATGTCCAGTTAAATAGAGGACACATTTATTATGGGGAAAATTTGTCAACGACGCATCACGTGGTAATTCCCTGAATGAAATTCGATTTTCGGTAAAAATCAAATGAAGACCGATCTGTTGTTGTTTCAAACATTATATATCAACGGAGATCTTATAGTCGTATGGTGTTATACCGCAGCTTTAACGACTCCGGTTAAACTTATTGTTGATGTAAGTTTGATTGGTTATAATTCCGCTTCATCTCCGAGTAATTAGGTTACCCAGTCAACGAAAAAATCTAAGATAAAAAAAAGTAAACTTCGTTATAACAGATTTGTTTAACAGATAAATCCTGTATGGCGTGTATGACAGATAAATCCTGTACAGACGTGTATGACATAGACGTGTATACCATATACACCCTGTATAGACGTGTATAACATATACACCCTGTATAGATGTCTGTATAGACGTGTATAACATAGACGTGTATAACATATACACCCTGTATAGACGTGTATAACATAGACGTGTATAACATATAAACCCTGTATAGACGTGTATGACATATACATCCTGTATAGACGTGTATGACAGATAAATCCTGTATAGACGTGTATGACATATACATCCTGTATAGACGTGTATGACAGATAAATCCTGTATAGACGTGTATGACATATACATCCTGTATAGACGTGTATAACATATACACCCTGTATAGACGTGTATAACATAGACGTGTATACCATATACACCCTGTATAGACGTGAATGACATATAAATCCTGTATAGACGTGTATAACATATACACTCTGTATAGACGTGTATAACATATACACCCTGTATAGACGTGTATAACATATACACCCTGTATAGACGTGTATAACATATACACCCTGTATAGACGTGTATAACATATACACCCTGTATAGACGTGTATAACATATACACCCTGTATAGACGTGTATAACATATACACCCTGTATAGACGTGTATAACATATACACCCTGTATAGACGTGTATAACATATACACCCTGTATAGACGTGTATAACATATACACCCTGTATAGACGTGTATAACATATACACCCTGTATAGACGTGTATAACATATACACCCTGTATAGACGTGTATAACATATACACCCTGTATAGACGTGTATAACATATACACCCTGTATAGACGTGTATAACATATACACCCTGTATAGACGTGTATAACATATACACCCTGTATAGACGTGTATAACATATACACCCTGTATAGACGTGTATAACATATACACCCTGTATAGACGTGTATAACATATACACCCTGTATAGACGTGTATAACATATACACCCTGTATAGACGTGTATAACATATACACCCTGTATAGACGTGTATAACATATACACCCTGTATAGACGTGTATAACATATACACCCTGTATAGACGTGTATAACATATACACCCTGTATAGACGTGTATAACATATACACCCTGTATAGACGTGTATAACATATACACCCTGTATAGACGTGTATAACATATACACCCTGTATAGACGTGTATAACATATACACCCTGTATAGACGTGTATAACATATACACCCTGTATAGACGTGTATAACATATACACCCTGTATAGACGTGTATAACATATACACCCTGTATATACGTGTATGACATATACACTCTGTATAGACGTGTATAACATAGACGTGTATGACAGATAAATCCTGTATAGACGTGTATGACAGATTAACCCTGTATAGACGTGTTTTACAGGTCCTTTAGGTGGAAACAATGGTAGTGATGTGGGAGGCAGGTCATACAGGTGGGAACAATGGTAGTGATGTGGGAGGCAGGTCCTACAGGTGGGAACAATGGTAGTGATGTGGAAGGCAGGTCCTATAGGTGGGAACAATGTTAGTGATGTGGAAGGTAGGTCCTACAGGTGGGAACAATGGTAGTGATGTGGGAGGCAGGTCCTACAGATGGGAACAATTGTACTTTATCATACATTGTCCTATTTATTTATAGAAACTACACTCCTAAATGAATACTTGTATGAAACATTTAGATAAGGAGAACACGTGTGTTTTGCACGTAATTAACATGCAATTGAGCAGCTACATTTTAAATCCTGACTTATTTCATGTCTGGTAGTAAAGAAATAGTGACAGTTATATGTATAGAGTGTTACTCTGTGGGATTTTACGGTAACGTTAATTCCAGGTCAAATAAATAATAACCAACACTATATCCCAAGTTAACAATCCTCTCATTTAATAACCTCCAATTCATCCAAGTTATCAACACTGACAGATCACGTTTAGAACCGCATGAACCAATATTCAGATGAAAACATCATTAAACGTTCCTTCTACAACAGTCACGTGCCAGCTCTAATATAAAAGGTTAAGCTATACACAACGTAGTCTCGCTGTTTTATTACCTTGTTTAAACTACATGTGTTTGAACGTAATGTCACCACGTGATCTATTTTGAACGACATTTCACTTCCTGAAGTTATATTCATGTGATAATTTGATGATCTCGTCTGAACGAGATTTTGCGCTGGAACACACCTGATACAAGGATCTGATACTGGAGGTGCCGTTTTCTTTGATGATTACCTCGAACCGATAACGATACAGCGATGTAAAACACAAACGTACCACTTTAACATGATTCCGCCAAAAGGAGTTGGCAACTTTTCTACAACATACTATAAAAAGCTAAAACGTCGCAACTGCCAAAACCTGAGGAATCTTTAATGTGTGGTTTTGTTAAACGTGTCTACTTCTCGTTACATTGGATCAGCGCTGAAAGAGAATAACGAATAAGATCAGATTTGACACAATTATGTGTCCCACCTGCCATTTTTATTGGTAGGTCTTCACGCATGGTATATACATACAAATTACATGCCAGGCCCTATAAGACATCTTAAAGGTTTGGTTCTATTGGTAGCGTTAAACAAAAATCTCTTTCAGGCGGGAGTTGTATTTTGTGAAGGGATATACGATGCATGTAAAATCACTAAAGAAACAGCATTGTTTACAAAAGGCACCCACAATACAACGCAGATTTACTTGAAATATATTTGATAGCAGCGGTGATTCTGAAGGACCGCGTAACGTCACGATTTCTTACCCAGGTATGAAAATCGTTCGTAAATAGCTGCGATCGCAACATGATTTCTCTACCCTGCACGATACTATGCAGGTATGATAAATGGTGTAGCGGACGCAGCAACTTTAGCGCGGTTTTCACCCAGATGAGAAATCGTTGCGTAACAATCTAATCAGGTAATCAAGTGTTAACAATTTTTTTTATACAAACAACATTACTGCATATTTGCATTAACCGTCGATGTCATTACTATGCAGCTGATTGTTACGTCACGAATTATTCATTCATCAATCAATTAATGTGTAACTTTTAAAATGTACATGTAGTTAAAAATAGAGCACATGCGCGTGCCATCTGTCTCCCTGTACACATGTGTGTTCATACGTGCAGCGGAAAAATCTGTCTGCGTGCTAAAAATAGAACACAGTCATTACCATGATATGCTGCCAAAGTGTGGCAGCACGGCGGATCGAAATGGCCACCACGAACTGATCCGTGTGGCACGGAGCACGGAAATACAAGCGGTGTACCCGCCACATAAAGCTACGTACATGCATTACATACGAGGAGTTGCCATCCAGCCATCAGACACGGTTTGCCGGCACTTCTCTCCATCAATTGTTGGAATTAAAATATAACATGCAAACTATTGATCGGCGGGCGTATGTGTTTTGCCTCTCCGCCATATCCACGCGCAGTCTATTTGGTCTGGCGCTACAACCAAGTGAGGAGCCGGCAAAACGTCGCGGATGGCGGCCATTTGACACAAACACGCGTTTGTATCAGCAACGTGTGTAAGGCTGATACCAAAATGGCGATCTATGGCGATCTGTATTTTGTCGTACCGTTCACTTTGTCATCATTATCTGGTGCCGTTATTTTATCAGAAGTGTATATGACGGTGCTGTAGGCTGTAGATCTATGTCAGTGCTGATAAATACGCATGGTGTATGTACATGTACAGTTGAGTTTAACAATATGATAGAGACAGACAGCCAGACAGACATACGGACCGACAGTCTTGATTTCCTCCTTTAGGAGATTTCATGTGGAAAAAAACCCACAAAATGTGAAAATTAAATCATATTTTTTGAGAAGTATGTTCTTAATAATGTCGTATTTGACATTCAAGTAACAGCATTATAAAAATGTATCATCATCTTAGTCCTCGTATTACTTCAACATATATACATATACATTTATATATACATTAATAGGTTAATTATAGCAAACTCTCCATCTCACACACGATTCCTTTGATAGTTCCAGCCTTGTTTATCATTGATGTTTCCCACTCTATATCAGACATCTCCCAAGTAAAAAGGTACCTGAATGTCATTGCTTGTTTTAACTGTAAAAAAAGATCAAACAAGTTTTAGTAAATGAAAATATACCAAATTCTACCATAAAAGAGGGCGTTAAAAGTACTGTACTTTCATCACGGCTGGTAATTTGTTAACAACATCTCGTGTTACAATGACCCCGAACTTCAATACACATCTTCAAATACCCACTTATTGTATGAGTAACAATCCGAGAGATGTTTAAGTGTCTCCCCGCGCTGGTGTCATATACTGGCATGGTGTTGGTACACGCTGCATTCCTTTCTAGCGGTCGTATCTCAGATATCAGTATTTTAAATAAAGCTTAAGTAGGAGGTCAGTGAAAATATCTACAATGAGTACTGACCAAGCATGGTGATATACTCCGGATGTCATGGAAGTGAGCTTTGACAAAGAGTCGTTCTTGTTAACCCTCCATTGACCCTCTCTTGCTCAATATATCACACCCCGTGCTACTGAAGAGCTTCTCTGACTTTTGTGCCGGAGAAAAAAGGTGCTATTGTTAAACTATATATATATCTCAAAGATAAATATGTGATTGTTTTTCTGACCCGTGTGCTCGACCCTTTCCGTGAGCAGAGGAGTAGTTTGAGTGTGGAACTGAATGGCCTATCTCATGACGTTGACGTAACGAAGATGTGACATGCACTTACATCTTCATCTCTAAACAACAAATTCCATCACCGTCCAGGAGTCAGATTGTCTCTCTTATCCTGTACCCCTTTGACTCTCGTCGTGTCACTACAAGGCGAGATTAACTGGAAGCATTGACCTCTGACCTGTTTTCTATGAGAACACGTTGACCCCTTGACCTATTTCTATTGGTATATGTCTTTATGGTCTCTGTTCAGTTGGCACAGTAAACCATTCTGCTGTCTAGTATTCGGGTATTAGAATCAGTGATATATGTTTCCCCATGCATAATGCATACATATTTCCTGGCAGAGGGTGGAATGGTGCTAGCGTAAAGGTTTTCTTGTCGACGTTGATTGTCTGAAACATTGTACGCTTACAGCATGTTGTATTATATACGTTAATGACAAAGGCAATGCTCGAATTACAGGATCGCTTGGAACAGGAGCCTGTGCTTTCAGGCGTTTTGTTCCGTAACAAGCTAACCGGAGTCGAGCAGTCGACACGGTTGCTGCACAAACGACACTGAAGCTATACATACATAATATTCTCCGAATAGCTATTACTACGGGCGCAAATAAAACAAATGATACAAAATGCAATGGTAGGTTTAATTAGTTGTTCCACAAATGTATGAATTATATTTATAAAAAGATTATATATTGTAATTGCGTTATCATACAAGAACGAATCCTTCCAAACTTCAGTGTCCCAAAATAAACACGGTTCCGAATTCCATAAACAAGGGCAGCCCTTTTTTAAAACCATAAAAACATTTACAACCTTCCTATCTCACCTATGGAGAGACATTCCATGCCCAGCAGTCCACAAAGACAAACCACTCTTCCAGCCCGGCTTCAGATAGACATGCTCTGTTTGTATTCAAAATATATCTGCTTTCTTTCCAATCCTATGTCCCATGTGAAAGATTTCTGTACGAACTATATACTAGGACTATGCACATAGACAATTAAAGTCTACGTAGGTAAATTGGATATTACTTTTGTTAATTCTTTTGTGACAATGGCCTTTTTGTTTCAGTGTCATAAGAGTTCTACAAATACTAGACTTGATGTAATTTTCTGTACTTTGTACTTGTGGTTGGATTTTATTTATTTTTCTTTCTGTCCACAGAATTATCCATGAAGGTGGATTTACAAGTGAAGACAACAAACAGTACAAACCCGTGGTGTACAGTAACACTATCCAGTCCCTGGTCGCCATTGTTCGCGCCATGAGCACACTCAACATCCCGTACGGCGATAACGAACGAGAGGTGAGGAGACTCTTTGACACGTGACTAACCTACACTGTCACCAAGACGTTTGACGTTGACTTTCCGACATCAACTGCATAATACTATTACAAACGTTTCGTTGACATATACTGTCATCGCTCAAACGTGTGTATGCAGTACGACATACGCTGTGACTTTGAAGCGACAGCTTACTAGCTGGTCTTTTCGTTCAATTAACTTACAACTCTCAATGCTCCTCTTTACGTTACGGATGCATTTAACATATTATTATAAAGACAAAATATCAAAATTTTATTTTTTGTGCAGTTATTGTTTAGTGCACCTTCTGTACGTAAGTGATGATACAATCCCAAAGTACCAGAGAGTTTCATTGCTAGTTCATCTAAATTAAAATAATTTTAGTATTTCACGAGACCTTCCGATAAAGAGAGCTGCTTACATATATTTATAGTATCATATATTTACAAAAGGTAAACATCTATCATAAAAACTATGCAGTGCTCGGAAAGAAACATCTTATTCTATTACCATAAAGTTGAAAAAATAAAAATAAACGAAGTATACGATATTTCCCCTTAAAACTATCTTCAAATTAATTTAAAACCCACCAAGTTGTGAGCTGTAACAAAAACAGAAACTGTGTTTAGCCCTCGAACTTCATACACAAAACATTGGTACAGAAGCATAATAATAACAGCGGCTGTCGTCTGCTCCGACATATCTCGTTATGGTCTCGTGGACACCCGAGAGTATAGAGTAATGAAAACTAATTATTAACTGTATACATTATTGTAATAATTCTCCAGCAACTGTATATTTACTTTCATCAATCGAGTAAATGGCATCAATCACAGATCATACAATCATGGCATACATTATATGCAGTTACTGGCAAGGAAATCTGGTGTGGTTTAGAGGAATGTACGGGATGGGATGGGGAAGGGAGGGAATGGGGGGTCCCTTTTTACTTTACAAAATGAGATTCTTTTTCGCATTAAATTTTGTTTTTTTTAATGTTTTTCTCCAAAATTGACAATTCAGTAGCATTATTAGCACATCCCTTTAAAAATATTCTGAATCAGAAAGTAAAAATTAAAGAAGAGGTTGTTTCTACGTTTAAAAAAATTCAATAGATAATAACATAATACAGTGAATATTGAACAATCAGCTCTCGTTACAGAAGTATTTGGTTTGTACTAGCATAAATAAATAGTCCAAGGTTTGGTAGATCATAAAACGTTTCCGGTCATTTTCGTTAGCACAATCATTGCCTCATAATCAATACATATGCGTGTAATCTGTCGAGCTGATTAGCTATGATGTGTATCCATAGTTCCCCAGAGTGTTTGACTGACAAGTGAAGAAACAGGTATCTTGGTCCATCCGTTGCTGTAGTAGATCTGTGTACATCTGATGCTTTGAACAGCGATATTTTGTTGGCGTAGGGAGAGAGTGACTCATCCGTTTGCCTGCTAGAATATAGGAATCAACGGAGAATCTCATTAACAGGCAAACCAAATATAACTCACTGGGCTGGGCTTTTGGGTCCTGCTGCAGGGATACTCAGATTTTAAAATAGATACACATGCTGCATTACACGGAGTGAATCTATACTCTCCCACAAATTTAGTCTCTGTGTGTTGAGGGGATCCTACATATAGACCAAACGCCCTGCACGTGTGTAAGGGATTGGCTGGGGAGTTCACGGGGGATGTGTGTGTGATATGGGGAGGGAGAGGTAGTTAGAAGGAACCTGATGTTTATAATACGCCGAGGGGAATACATTACTGCAGACCATATGTTTGGTCAACAAGCAGGATAAATCAAACAGAATGGGACAATGCTTATCATCTATTATAAACAGCCGACGACATAATACAAAATACAGACGCTAAGGTATGGGATGGTAGACACAGGCGAGAACGTCTGTACAGTGAAGGGGATATTTATGCCATTACCCCTATAGTGTTTACAAACTTCCTATAGACATATATATCGGACTTCCTGGAGGTCTATGATGATGTAAAGATCGAAGGGCATCGTTTTAAGATTTACTGTTGACCTAATCGATGACTTGAAGTCTTCCTGTAGAAAAGGCGATCAGTTAAAACATTCCAATAGCCCTTATGACAATTTAAGGCAAAAACACAATACTATAGTTTTGAAACTTCCTATAGATTTGAAAATTGTTGTGGAATCTGAGATATATACCTCTTGATTTTATCGGGACAAGCAGTAATCGAGAGTGTTTTAAGACTTTCTCTATACACAGTAAGACGTCCTTTAAATCGTATGCTTTTATTAAGTGTTCACATAGACCTAACAATGATTTAAGACTTCCTATGTTTCGTATGTTTGTGTTAATACTTCCTGATGTTTGTGTTAAGAGTACATATTGAATGTATGGGAGACAAGAGTCATTGGTCATCATCTGTCTAAAATATCGTTTTTCGTCTCTTAATTTTTTTTTTTTACAATGTTTAATCGTTAAGTCCTTACGAGGATAAATATGATTTATGGGTCTGATAGCAAGTACAAACAATCTGTATTTCGCCACTGTTCTCTGTTCGGATTATAAAACCAATTTTGAGAACTTTCCTGCAACACGATAGCATTGTATAATATGAAGTTAGGTTCTTAGAACTTCCCTGCAACAACACGATAACATTGTGTGATATAAAGTTAGGTTTTGAGAACTTCCCTGTTAACAACACGATACCATTGTGTGATATGAAGTAAGGTTTTGAGAACTTCCCTGCAACAACACGATAACATTGTGTGATATAAAGTTAGGTTCTGAGAACTTCCCTGTAACAAAACGATAACATTGTGTGATATAAAGTTAGGTTTTGAGAACTTTCCTGTTAACAACACGATACCATTGTATGATATGAAGTAAGGTTTAGAGAACTTCCCTGTAACAACACGATACCATTGTGTGATATAAAGTAAGGTTATGAGAACTTCCCTATTAACTGTATGATATGACGTAATGTTTTGAGAACTTCCCTGTTACAACACGATACCATTGTGTGATATGAAGTAAGGTTTTGAGAACTTCCCTGTAGCAACACGATACCATTGTGTGATATGACGTAAGGTTTTGAGAACTTCCCTGTTACAACACGATACCATTGTGTGATATGAAGTAAGGTTTTGAGAACTTCCCTGTAACAACACGATACCATTGTGTGATATAAAGTTAGGTTATGAGAACGTCCCTGTTAACAACACGATACCATTGTATGATATGAAGTAAGGTTTTGAGAACTTCCCAGTTAACATCAGATACCATTGTATGATATGATTTTAGGTTTTGAGAACTTCCCTGTTAACAACACGATAACATTGTATGATATGAAGTAAGGTTTTGAGAACTTCCCAGTTAACATCAGATAACATTGTATGATATGATGTTTGAACTGATCTTAGTTAGAACATGTTACAATAACAACATCTGTTTAGTGCCCTAACCAAATATGCGTGTCTTAATTCAGTAATTTCATTTCGTTATGAAAGTAAATTTCAATGAATACATCGATAGTACAAATTTGGGACATTGTTTATTTAATAAACCGTCATTCAAATACCCCTTTAAATCAGTTTTTGGTCACAGAAATGCATTTCTGTATGTTATAAGACAGGTTTAATTTTGTGTAAGCCACTAAAACGATAGGATGTGTTCTTACTGAATACCAATTCTAGCTTTATTTTAGTGACCCATAAGTAATGTTTTGATATCAACAACATCATTTTATGATCTTATATCACTGTGTTACACCGTAGCCACGTATTTCTGAGTATGTTAACGTCAAGTGTTGAAATCTGTGATATCAGCATATACTTCAGATATTGTAAGTAGGTACCACTGATCAAGTTGAACTATCAACTAGGTACGCCTGATTGGGTTGGCGATATTTTGTCACCAACAACCATGTGTTTAGAGGATGATCGACATATAGATATCTAATTTAATAACTGAAACAATATTATGAAATACATCCTTTTTCCAGAAGAAAAATGGTTTTGCAAAAAATGCAAAGATATAAAGTATTTTTCCTGGCATCAGGATTGGAATGAATGTGATGTAATATTGAGATGAGTCTGTGTTTATGAACTCAGTTGATATATTTCTGCTACACTATCGACAGTATATTTACCTGTAATAAGAAAGCATTACTACAATGGGTATGATTACAGACATATCTACCACTGAACATTGCTTATGTATGATGTTTTATTTTTCCCTTCCGACTACAGGAGATAAAGGTAGTATTACCATTGTAACCTCCCCACGCCTCATCAACACTTTGAATGCCTTTAATTTGTTTTCCTCACCGACCTTGTACCAATGGGCACTCTTTGTCGACAACTATATGCTTTTATTTGAATTTAACTTTTCTCACTCATTTATTCAAGGTCATTTGTATTGTTTTCATGTAATTCTTTAGAGCTCCACTTGGGTTCTCTCTCTCGGCGATATTGTACCAATCACCATTAGGCCATGATCGTCTGATTTCTAGGTTTCAAAATTTATGCTATCGTTAAGACATTATGGTGCCAAAGCTTCAAGTCATGATGTTCTTGAATCTTTGAAAATGTCAATATATTATTTTTCTTATTGTCACGATATCATTGTATTTAGTAGTTCACTTTTGAACTTAACTTTTTCTATCAGCTGATTTTTCTTTAGAAACATTGTTTAATTCTGAAACATTTTTCTTATTGATGTAATAGACTGTAGCAGTTTTGTTAGAATTTTAATGGTAGCTTTACCCCTCTCATGTTGCATCCACTATTTGGAAAACTTTTTATATTTTGATTATTTTTACTCTTTTCTTTCATGTTGTATTAGTTGAGTATCTTTTTTTCATATCGATGAAACATATTGAATTGTTTATTATATTAATATCATATTCATTTTACAAGTGATGAACGATTTATCATATTTATTTTACGAGTGGTATCGATTAATTGCAATTATTGTAGGAATGATGAATAATTCATATTTCCATTTCTACTGAAATGGGCCTAAAATAAACCTACTTTAAGTGGCAATCAAGTTCATTACGTTACTCTTGCATATGACGTATTAATTTTGGTCAGATGATTACACTTGTTACTTGTAAGATATGTTTACATTAATATATATTATCTGTGATTCACATTTTGACAAAATTATTTCTATTTCATGACACTATGATTAATAAAATTCTAAATTTGACGACGATGAGGTCACCGTAGATACGAGACACTCTTTGCTTATTTTAAGGAGTCCAGTGGAAATACAAGGATAACATCTTGTTTATAACAAGTTCATGTGGTGATAAATATTAAATTGTCACATGACAGAGTTCACAAAATTTTCGTAGAAATTAATAAGATTCATCAACGCATGGACCTGACCATAACATAACGGAAGAATGTGGTATGTTTATTCTTCTATTTATTTCTATTTCTGTCTTGAAACATTTTTTAAAAGAAAATGTGGTTTTTAGTCATATTGCTGATGAAGCCCTATCTTTTCATTCTTTTTCTATCCGATTAATTCTTGAATATGTGTATTAAAGTTCGCTATCTACAGTTGGTAAAACATGTCTTCTAAAATTGGTGCATCAGATTGTATTATAAATATACATATTAAGTAAATATGTCTTCTGAAAATGGTGCATCAGATTGTATTATTAGTATACACATTGGGTAAATATGTCTTCTGAAATTGGTGCACCAGATTTTATTATTAGTATACATATTAGGTAAATATGTCTTCTAAAATTGGTGCACGAGATTTTATTATTAGTATACACATTAGGTAAATATGTCTTCTGAAATTGGTGCACGAGATTTTATTATTAGTATACATATAAGGTAAATATGTCTTCTGAAATTGGTGCACCAGATTTTATTATTAGTATACATATTAGGTAAATATGTCTTCTGAAACTGGTGCACCGGATTTTATTAGTAGTATACACATTAGATAAATATGTCTTCTGAAATTGGTGCACCAGATTTTATTAGTAGTATACATATTAGGTAAATATGTCTTCTGGAATTGGTGCATTGGAAGTTAGTATATTCATTTGACTAAACATGTTCTGAAGTCACTAGGAAAACAAACTTTCTTGATTCAGTGAATTAGAATAAATTATATCCATTAGATAAGATATTTTGGAATCATAATGTATTGAACATAGAAAAACATGGATTCAAAATTCAGTGCTTTCAAATTTCATCATATACCTAATGTAAAAATGTATTTTATACTTTAGGTAATGTTTATTCTTGATTTAGTATACCAATCTTCAAGTTTGACACTTTCTATTTTTTATGAGATAAGAAAAATGCCACAATGTCAAAATAGCATTTATGTGTTTTTATATTGATAGGGGTTTTTTTCGTTTCTGGAATATTGCATCGATATATACTTATAACTGTAACAGTGGTCATGCCTCCGCTAGAACTAACACCGGATTCCTGGTTACAAGCGTCCTCCCTAGCCAAGTTTGTAGAACACAGCAAGGTTTTAACTGGAATGACATGTGAACAGGTTTTTTGTTAATCTAAAGAATTGAGTTGACATAAAAAAAATCATGGTCATATTTCATTTGTATGTATATTTAAATTCAGATTTGATTGAAAATTACTAAACGATTAAAAGACAAGGGGATGTTTGCATAATTGTATACTTATTTTATCATCAAGATGTAATTGACGACAGATATAATTCGAAATGATATACAAGTCAGAAACACCTTTTCCAACATATTACAACCTCGCCCTGTACTGATGTCTGTGTGATTAGGATACGATACATTGTAGTGTAATATCCGTCCGATAGAAATACAGTACATTGTCCTGGGTTAAAGTCAGCACGATAGAAATACAGTACATTGTCCTGGGTTAAAGTCTGTTCGATAGAAATACAGTACATTGTCCCGGGTCAAAGTCTGTACGAAATCTCTGACAATATAGTACTTTTATCTCGGAATAACTATTTATCTATGATCTGTCACTGAATGGTTTGATCCGTTCGTCTGTACACGAAATCGGGCTACAAGTTTTATGTAATATCATTGTTTGTAGTGATGTTTTATCTGGTGTCAAAATTCCAGTTCTATCCCGTAATACGATTCAATACATGAATAAACTTCGACCTATTATTTCCTGTTTGAACATGAGAATTTCTGCTATTTCCAGTTAGGATATGATAACATCTGCTATTTATTTCTTTTTGAATATGAGAAAATCCCTGCTATTTCCTGTTTGAATATGTGAGTTCCTGCTACTTCCTGTTTGAATATGAAGATTGGTGGTCTGACACGGTCTCGCCGTCTCGCGCCCTGCACGGCGCTGTGACATTGTACACAGACACACACACACGCACACACAACACACACACAGCTAACACTCTCTCTTGTCCATACCATAATCAATGGTCGCCATTATTTCTCAACCGGCAGAGTTAGGGCTCTTTATTGATGGAAGATGGCAGGCTGGTTGGCATGGCAACCCATAGAGAGAATCATTCATTAATGATAGGCAATTTCATTCACAGGTAAACCCAGCGATTCTCGTCATCGTAATTCATAAAAATACCGTTCTTGGTCTGCTTAAATTCATGCGTTTTTAACAAATGATTATGCATAGAGAACGACGGCAAAAGGGTCCATCCACATGCACTCGCTGGAAGCCATGTTTCCATCCCATAATACTCTTACTAAATGTTGTTGCTGCTACTGCTGCTGTTGATGCGGTAGTAGTGGGCATTTCTGATTCTGACACGAGACGCGGGGAGGGGGCGCGGTCGGTCCTACACACGTGCCTAGACCTCGGTTATGTTTGTGTCTATGCAGTAAATGCACTATAAATATCACATTAGCTGCCGTGTGTGTTCGGTATGTTTGTCTTTCTGACGTTACAGGCGGTACTGTGCGACCTACACTTGACACATTGAGTAGGATGTGAGCGATATCACATGTTGGCCAAGTAACAGTTATTACGGTAGCGGCATAAATATTCGGCTGATATTTAATACAGACCTGCATAGATTAATGTACGATGTATATTGACACTATGGTGCACAGACTAAGACGTATTTACGACACTGTTACCTCGTTATATTTCAAATTTTATTAATCTTATGATATTTTAATCTGCTGTAATAAAACAAGGGTCTGGGGTTTAGGTTAAACAGATTTATAGGTTAATGAGTACTTTATACGATGAGCTGCTTTATATAACTTGTAATTTTAAATGCCGTGTTTAATGCCGGGTACTTTATATGTTTTTGGAAACAGGAGAATTACGGTGATAGCTAGACGTATTTGCATTAATAATACATCAGAGTTTTTACAGACTATAGATAATGACCAACGCAGGGTACGTTTGTATAGAATATACATCCTCGGATCTAGTCCTATAGATGGCTACTGTTTTAATGAGGTGTGCCGTTTGTTGTATACACACGCTTCCTTCCATAGGTTGCATGCATATCTAATATGCCGTATGCGAAGAGTATGAAAAGAAACGGTAAACAAAATAACATGTTTATAATAACAAAGTAGCATAAACAAGAAATCTAGAAAACAGAATATTTCGATTTTGGAATTATGAATCGCTGTAGGATGAACTAGATTTACCTAGACAAAAGTCTTCGAAACAAAGAATATTTATTTGTATAAGATATAAGGTGTGGGTGCTAGGGCGATGTTTTCACTAGAGGAACTACAGGAAGCATTTTGAATGATAATGCTCAGTGTAATAACTCTCAAGGAGCATTTCAGTATAAGCTACATTCTTTTTTGAGTTTAAGCATTTTTTTTTTTAATTTACACATCGAAAACCTATTAGAACGTTGTACAACATGGTACACAGGATTTCTGTAATAACACTATAACAATAGGTATAAAGCTGTTAACTGTATTATGACCGTATCCAGTGTCTGAAAACATTGTGTTTGAGATTTTAGCGCATATGATGTGGTACATTAGTTTATTAAGCTCCATTTTACTGTGGTCACCATAAGGTTTGTCTATAAAACAATCCATATATATCAGACCTATGTAAAGTAATAATAGCCATGCTGTAAATTCTCATAAATATAGTTCAATTGAATACATATCTTTAATATGTTAAAATAGAATTGATACTGGTTTGTTTACCTTATGTGTCTATGGTTATTATGCAGTATGTATATTGATTAATCGTGTTGGTGAGGTAATTAATTGTCTTGTTGAAGCAGTTCCTACTGGTTTTCCTCTAGAAGAAGTATGTACTAGTTGTATTTTGATGTAGTACGTATATTGATCTCATTTCTGATGAGGTATATTTACTGAACCGTTTTGTTGAAGCAGTTTGTACAGAATTGTCCACTTGAAGAAGTTTGTACTGTTTGTAGCTTTGATACAGTGTAATAGTTGAATTATTTCCAACCTTATGCTCAATTTTGTATTATCAAAACATCGTGTACTGCATTGTCTTTTTAAAACATTGTGCACTGGTTTCTCTATTTAAAATGTATGCTCTGGTTTCCCTGTTTAAAAGTTATGCACTGGTTTGTCTATTTAAAATACCATGCATTGGTCTGTCTATTGAAAGAAATTCCGTGTTTGGTTTGTATGTTTGAAACGTTATGCACTAATTGGTCTCTATAAAATGCTATGTACCGAATGTCAATTCAATATCACGTGCACAGGTTTGGGTATTTACTACTGTATGCACTATTTAAAAAGGTTATGCACTGATTTTATATTTAAAACATAATGGCCTCATTTGTGAGTTTTTTTTTTTAATTTTGTACCTATTTGTATTTTTACTAGTTCACTGATTTTTATATTTAAAACGTTACGTACTATTTTGTTTATTTGAACAGATATGTACAGATTTGTCAATTTAAAAGGCCATGTACTGATTTGTATTTTGAATCGTTTTGTATCGATTTGTATAGTTGAATTAGAGCCTACTGATTTGTATTTTGAATCGTTTTGTATCGATTTGTATTGTTGAATTAGAGCCTACTGATTTGTATAGTTGAATTAGAGCCTACTGATTTGTATAGTTGAATTAGAGCCTACTGATTTGTATAGTTGAATTAGAGCCTACTGATTTGTCTTACAAAATACGACTTTTTGTAAGGTGGCCATTTCTTTATATGTTTCAGTCTGATGCAAAGATAGTCCTGGATGTGATAGCTAGAATGGAGGACACTGAACCATTCTCAGAGGAACTTCTCGCCGCCATGAAACGGTTGTGGACAGATACCGGCGTGCAGGAGTGCTTCGGGAGGTCAAATGAATATCAGCTAAACGATTCAGCGAAATAGTACGGCTCTTTTTATTACTATAATGTAGATCGATCTTTATTCATTTAATTTAAAGTGGTCAACAAATATCCAAAGATAATGCGTTTTAATCAAACACATGCATGTTAATACAAAACACACATTCATCATCGAACTGACTTAACCGCTGAATTCACAATTAACACGTAATTTTCTTAGATATCAATTTAAAAAGAGCTATGTGCTTTCATTTTTTGATATTAAGAAATGACAATTTCTTGTTTGGTAATAAAGCGCGCGAGAAGTTAAACATCACGTTATCATAACCATGTGACCTCGCGTGATCATTATCACACGGCGGTTCACATCGAGTAGTGTATCAACATGTTTCTTTCTGGAAATGAATGCAATAAGATATTTATATCATCGTAACACACGTAACATCAACGTAATGACTGCACATTTCACTTACAAATTTATTAAGCTGGCGGTAGTAGGCCAAAAGGTATTCATTTCATGAGAAGGTCACAGAAGTTGCATGCTTCTAAATGACGACACATGTGATGACGATCATTAGAAGGTCAGATGCCTATAACAAGCAGGCTTGATTGACGGTGTGTGGGATTATAAGTAGTAACGGTTATTATCGTAATAACCTGAGTTTACTGCACGGTGTTGGCACCCGTGGGACGAGTGGGGATCTGAGAGAAAAACGTGTAGAGATGTAGATGTCACGTTATTTAGCCTTATAACCGTTACAGGAATCTCTAGTTATTATTTTATGAAATTTCAGTGTAAACTTGCATATATTCATTATCAATCAAATGTGTATTCATTGACTTATTAAATAAGTATTCAATCAGCCCGACACATGCTCGCATACTCGGTCATTTACCTATTGTTACTTATTGCTTCAAAAGAGGATGGACCTTGGACTCCGCAAAATAAACATTGTCAACCTTACAGAGTTTAGACCGTGTTTAATGCTCACTCGTCTCAGCAAGACCGTTTTAATTGTCAATCAATAAGGTTTTAGACTTCTTCAAATTGCTCGTCCCAGAAGGAAATATGGTTTACTCGAATTATTTGAAAAGTTAGAATTAAAATTAGATCCATTAATACGTACATGTATTTCGAAACTGTGCGATGAGCGTGGCATACTTTTTAACAATTCTTACAAAAACATGTAGGTGATCTAAGCCTGAATGCTACTCGCATACAATCACCTAGACTACATAACTTGTTTAAAATACGATATCCACGTTTGGTTTTGGAGGGGTGTTAAATATGTACTTTAGTGAACATGAACGCTTAAAGAAATGTACTCTAGTTAATAGGTACATCAGTTTAGTCGTACATAAGTTAAATGTTTATGTCATCAATCTACAGATGAGATAGAAATATGCATTGGACTTATTTCCGTGTGTCTATATTCCCGGTAACATGATTCAATCGTTCAATTCCCAGGAAAGATGACAACTGTTCGCTAGACCCGCCCATTGATCTCTGAATAATACTGTAAATGACACAATCTAGAGGACT
The DNA here is from genome assembly GCF_002113885.1 of Mizuhopecten yessoensis. Classification (NCBI taxonomy): domain Eukaryota; kingdom Metazoa; phylum Mollusca; class Bivalvia; order Pectinida; family Pectinidae; genus Mizuhopecten; species Mizuhopecten yessoensis. Next base: position 54,974 of record NW_018407065.1, read on the forward strand.
TCAAGGCACACATACCCTATGCAGCCCTTGAAGCCCTCATCACACGCTAAACATATGCCAGGTTTTATCTTTTATCTATACCTTGCACAAAAAAAACACAAAAAAATAAATAAATAATCACTGTAAATAACCCCCCTTTTCACGCCTCTGCAATAGGACCTCCGAGGACATAAACATCCCATTGATGGAGCCCCCGTAAAACAAAGAATAAGAAGAATCACTTCCAACTCTTTTAATACATATGTAAATCGTCCTAAAGCATAAGTGTCTACACAAGAGACCCATTTGCTTCCAATGCCAGTGACCAACCACAGAGTCCATGATAGTGACCGCCTACTGGTTGGGTTAGCACGTCGTGGTTTTATAATTGTCACCTAGATTAGAACAAGAACTGACAAAATGCATCCCCTGATTACGGTTACAATTAGTCTTTGATATTCAAAACAATTGATGAAGCAGACTTTACTTGCTCAATTAAATTACAATAAAAATGCACTTGATGCGTATGTGGTCAGTTGTTCCTCTCTTAGTTGTGTTAAACTTGGATAGAGTATATCTAATAAAACTATCCTATAGAGAAATGCTCAATAACATAAAACGAAACAGTTTACGATTGCATTGCTTTTTGTATTCATTATGAATGGATATGATTTGAGTTAATTTAACAAAATATATCATAAATACTAAATTTGTTGGTTGTTGCAATCAGGGAAGCTTTTTCTTATGTTTGGCAGTTTGTTGTATTTGTCCGCTATTTCTCTTTTACAGCTTTTTAGATGACTTAGACCGATTAGGATCAAAAGATTATATGCCTACAGAACAAGATATATTAAGGACAAGGGTTAAGACGACTGGCATAGTAGAAGTACACTTCTCATTTAAGAATTTAAATTTCAAGTAAGTACAATCTCTTATAATCACAGGTATTGGCAACTATGTACTTGGCATCAGAATTGACAACTACTTACGAATCATATTGATGTAATTCTCAAATGCCCGTTATCAACTTTTGATCTTAAAAAAATATTATTCTTTATTCATTTTAATTGTTGTCTGTAAATAATGTGAAACAATGCCTAAAAATAAACTAATATTATTTGCAAATTATTTTGATGTAACGATGTACAAGATTTATTTTGGTATTCCATAAGCATTCCCCTTTTGGCAAGGCCTAAGTGTGCAATCTCCTTGCCCCTTAAATTATTGTTCACACTTTAAAGTTTCCTTTACGAATCCAAAACCGAATGCATTTTGTAAATGTAGAAAATAACATATTGGTTGTTTATTTTTAGATTATTTGACGTAGGAGGTCAAAGGTCAGAAAGGAAGAAGTGGATACACTGTTTTGAAGATGTAACAGCAATTATATTTTGTGTTGCTATGAGCGAGTATGACCAGGTCTTACACGAGGACGAAACAACAGTAAGTAAAGTGGACAGTCACGTGACTAGAACGAACCTGATAGGTGAAACCGTGTTAAAAATATCTGTCTATACCTAGCATCTTAAAAATACCCAAACTTTATGTGATATCAGAAAGTAACCTGTTTATAAAGTAACATGTCTATTATAGCCGATTTTGCTATCGGCGGATCGTGGAGACATTTGTGTCCTCTCCCTAGAGCAGATGTCACATGTTATCCCTCTACAGAAGTCTGTGAAATGTATCCTATTTCATTTAGTTGTGTTTCGCGATCATCATCACACTCGTCGTTTAATATTAGTTATGTTTGCGGAATTTCTCTGTCAGTGATATTATAATATAAGCTATAATCTGCCTGTAAAATAACTATTACAATCGTCTTATCACAACAAAGACGACCTACTACCACAACATGAGCGACACACGATTACAGTGTGTATACACGGACAATATATATTCCAAAATATATTTATTGCTGATTATGTATTCGTCAAATGCCAAAATTTGATATTGTATATGTTTTTATTTCTCCGGTTGATTTGTTTGTGTGTTGAGTACATTGGTTGTTTCAATACTTGTCAGTAAATATAACACAGATCGTCCTTTATTTATCTATATACGGATACTGTTAACATATCCTATTTACATGGAATAATGACATCTCAAATATCGTGTATCTCCATTTAAACGTTATTTATTTCCAGAAAATATTCACACAATTGACCCAGTAACAAGACATTGTTTTGTAAATAGTGTTGAGCCTGTCCTCCAACTTTACGAACAACATTTGTCATAAATCTGCTGTTCTTTTTCTGATAAATTTATTTTGGAAATGAGAGACATTGACATATTGGGAAAGTGAAACCAGTGACGTCATCACCTCAGACTAACACTGTTTTGGGTAACTACGTAGTTACATCGTTGCCTGGCAATGTCTTTGTACCTTCATTAGTATGCGTTGTTTTGTTATTGAGGGATAGAGTTTGACTCGTGTATCTTCGTCTATCGACCATGTTAACTCATATCAATTTATCATTTCAGAATCGAATGCAAGAGAGTCTAAAGCTCTTCGACAATATTTGTAACAACAAATGGTTTACAGATACCTCCATCATTCTGTTCTTGAACAAGAAGGATCTCTTCGAGGAGAAGATCAAGAAGTCATCACTGACCATCTGTTTCAATGAGTACACAGGCAAGTACCGATGGTCTTTATGATTCTAACTACCAGCAGTTATATTCACAACTAGTTCACTCTACTGCCATTTGAGCGAAGAGTATTTCAGTACAAAATATATTTCTTCCTTTACTTTGCAGACTTAAACATTATAGAGAGATATATAATAGAGTTATTACATACCATAAGATAGGTGGGTTTTAATATTGGAAGGAAATATTGGTTTAGTGATAAGGGTTATACAATACCTAATTTGATAACGATATATGTTGATACGTTTCGACCTATGTCAAACTACATGCCATTACATAAGTAGTTTTACCCAGTGTTGTTGTAAGTACATACTAGAAATTGGAAAATATGACCAGTTTACTGTTGGTGCAATTCAAAAACTAATACCATTTGCTGTGTTATATAAATAAAGGATAAAATACAATTTCCGTCTTGCCAGGTATATTTTAATGTTGCAATAAAAGACCACCGATATTCAACTGAATAAGTCTTGAATTTGGTATCATATTTAGACAGGTAAACATAATGGTTTGTTGTTAATGATGTAAATAAATAGTTTGTGAGTAGTAACATTTGAAATGTGATATACTTATTTTAGTCATGTGAACTACCAAAAACTATAGATGCATTGTGTATATCATTCACATTTTAGAAATGATGATATATTAATAAATTCACCAGATTTTAGGTCTCATGTTTCAGTCAAATTTATGTTAATTTCTTATAATTTAATTTTGCTTGTAACAAGTATTTTCATTGGCTTAAAAATTTATGTTATCGGCCCTAACGTAAAAAAATGACGTCGCCGGTTGTAACGTCGGTTTTGATTGGCTGATACAGCAGCGAAATAATTTCTAAAAGAAAAGAGTCCATCAATAAAAGTGGATTTCCACAGGAATTGTGTATAGTAGATTAAATTATAACTCCATAGTAAATAATGATTACTCAACGACACGTATACCTTTACACAACCACCATGCACAATACATAATAGATACTGCTAAGCAGGTAGATGATTATACTATTAACTTTGTAGCTGTAACTGTAACACGATATACAGTCTACTAGATAGACTAGATCCTCTCAACTTTTATTTTCAGCAAAAAAAGTTTTGTTGTAAACACGCGTGTTTTTAGGTAATCTCGAGTTGTTTTGACTTTTAATTATAGTTGTGACGGTTTTATTACGTTGTTGAATTTGTTTTAACACTTTCCATTTCCTTTATTTGCAAATGCGACGTGGAATGATTAATTAAACAATGTTCCATCCTTATAGGACTGTTTGATGCATGTGTGTGTAATAAAAGAAAAGTCTGTCCAAGGTTTAGAACTTGGGTAATACCCGAGTCTTTGCTGATGATTCATCACCCGATGGTCTAATCAAACTTTGTTACCACTTAAAGTTTCCTGTTGTGTTTACAGGAAACCAAACATATGAGGAGGCAGCTGCTTACATTCAGGCTCAGTTCGAGGCTAAGAACAAGAGTTCATCGAAAGAGATCTACTGCCATCAGACGTGCGCGACGGACACCAACAATATCCAGTTTGTATTCGACGCCGTCACTGACGTAATCATAGCCAATAACCTGCGTGGATGCGGATTGTACTAGAAGGACTGCGACCCGGCGAGGTCACTGGGACTGTTCCTAGGACTAGGACTAGGACCCGGCGAGGTCACTGGGGCTGTTCCTAGGACAGGGACCCGGCGGGGTCACTGGGGCTGTTCCTAGGACTGGGACCCGGCGAGGTCACTGGGACTGTTCCTAGAGCATCTATATACAGATCGGAAGTGAGCATGTGTTGAGATTTTTTATGTGCAGTGTAAGAATATGTGACCTTAATTTTAAAAATAAAATTATGAACAAAATACCATTTATGGCGATGCCTGACTGCTTGCAGTGACAGATCGGTTGACAACAGTAGGAATCTATTGTCGACACAAATACGGTGTGATATCACATGTAGAGCGGGGTGACACATTTAGAGAGATTGATATCTCTTGTGAACGACTATGTGCATTGGACTGCTCTCTCTCCCTCTCTCTCGCTCTGAGTGCAGAGTGACACGTTGCTATAGAGAGTAGGAAACATACTACTAGGCTACCGTCGCTATCTGTTCTCTGAACTGCTCAGTAGCCTGATGAAGTCAGTATTGATCGAACACTACGTGGTTCCTCATAGACAGGCGTTGAGGCAAAAATCGGTAATCAATACCAATATGTCACAGCCATCTTGGATTAATAGCACGGCGTCATACACCGGAAATGACGTATGCGATGCGATATCCAAATAAAACAAACTACATAGCACATAGACAACTCAAGAAGAAAATAACAAAAAGGACCAGACGTGGATGTATCATCTTCCTGTAGGCTTCTGCATGAGAACTTTAATATTCTCGTAACGATCAATATATATGGTTTTCTTTTCTTTCAGCCTTGATACAACTCTGCAGCGTCACATGGTTATATATATATATATAACATATATATGCTGTATTGTGTGATAGCGGTGGGAGAAACGTGTAGGCCTGTGAACAAGCGACAAATACATGTATCTAATAAAAGGTATTATTTAGTTTGTAAAAGGCTACTTCACTTACATGTGGACAAACACCAACGTTTGTCTTGCTATTTAACCATCACCCACTCGAGCTGTGCACACCGTACCTGTAATTGTGTAAACTATATGTAAAACGAAAGTGATGGAATATTTGCTATAAATGCGTGGTCCTATAGACAAACCTAATTCATTCTATTCTTTCAGCACTTCCATGTTTCTTCATTGTTTCGTAATGATAATTTTTTAATATGAATACGTTTAGATGAAAATTCTAAAACTGTAGAATATTAAATATGAAACTAGATATAACTTAACGGGTGATAAAAGATGGGATCTTTCTGTGGATAAAGTGCTTCGTTTTTCTCTTTTATCAAGTGCATGTTTAAATCTTGTTGTATAAGAACACATCTGTCCATGTGTTCTGTAAGTGAATGGATTGAGTGCCTGTACCGTAGCTTGCAGTCACATTCTCTAGTTCAGTGTATGTTTGTGTCATATTTATAAGCAAGATAAAATATAGTGTATATTTGTGGATATTTGTAAGTTTTATCCTTTTTTTAAATCTTGACATAAATGGAAATATATACAATACAAATTAAGTATTATGTAACTCATAACAACCAGTTTATGAATCGTAATCACCTGCTCGAGCACTACCCTATATTGGGACCATGAAAGCTTTGGCAGTTTGCCAAAGTTGTAAAAAGAAAATGGCTATCTAGCCCTCTTAGGACCTGCCAAGCGACGTCCTTTATGGGCCTGGAGTAGTGGTAAGCTAGCCCCTTGGTACTTGCAGAATGATGTTATACATTATAACAATGAGTGGGGAGGGTTTCTAAGTATAAGGGTGCGCTCTAATATGTTCTGACACCATGTCATACAATTATGAATTTACATATCTCTGCTTCAACGGATGTACCTGTACCTGTACAGGTAGTTATATATTTACCTCCTAAATACACTACTCCTGTGGCATACCATAGTGTACTTGTTTCCTTTGATGCAAACAGTCCTGGACACGGTAGATACATTTTATAACTTGATGTCTCATGTAACTGTAGTGGTAGACGTGTATAGCCAGTCCTGTTTTCCTTTCCATGACAAGAGTAAGTTGAGAGTTACCTCCTCTTTGATGAGAGTTTGCAGATCAGCTTATCCGAAAATAAAGCATGTTTTTGACCATGATTAATTGACAGGTCTACCGCCATTACCGTTTCCATGACTACCGTGTTATTAACATATTTTTACATCCATGTTTAATATGCTAATTAATGAAATCTACGTAGTCCAACTGTCATGCGCATAGCGACTTAATTGAAAAGCGCCAGGGATTTTTTTTATTTTGTGTTTTTGCAACTGAAACATCAACCTAGCAAATGAATATGAAAGAAGTGAGTAGCATATTGTTGTGATCTTGAGAATGCCGGCATTCTCAGTCAAGTTACAGTTTGGGGTACAAATAAGTGCTCGGTTCTGCATATTTTTGAGAAGTGATTTTAAAAAGTCTTTGACGTTAGAGAGACAATTCACTTCCGGAAGAACCGTGAGATTCCGTTGATTTCGTGGAGAACGAGTGAAATCACGGGCAGGTGCAATTCATGTTCATTATACTGTTTGTGGAAAAAATGCTTTGATACTAAATGAAGGGCCCAAGTTATGGGTGTTAACGGGCGAGTCTCTGAAGTAAGAACGCACAATGTCTCTAGATACATCGACCGTAAAAATGCTCAGCCAGTCCAAAAAAAAGTACCATCACAGAAAAAAAAAATATGGCTTGTCATCTCAGACGTTTTGGGTTTTTATGAGGGAGAGACACGTTGGCAAGTTTGATTTTGTGTTCGATATGAAATCATTGGGCAGATAATGCTCAGAGAATTGAAGCTAGGGAGGGGCGGGGACCAAATGTTTAAATCTATACATGTTACTATAGTGTTTACCGAGTCTTGCTGATGTATGTTGATTAAGACGCTGGCACTGTAAGCTGTTTTATGTTAGTATGACATAAACGCTCAAATGCTGTATTATAATATATATATATTGGTGTACGTAATATCATGCACGCCAACTGCCAGTCTCTTCTGTCGAGTTTATTGTCATCACGCATGCGTCGAACGGTTGGTCGGTCATCACGCACGTGTATACCGGTTGGTCGGTCATCACGCATGCGTCGACCGGTTGGTCGGTCGGCTTATTTATTTATTATTGGTATATTATAGAACTGTCGAGTGCAATATCTGATTGTATTGTGATTCTAGTCGATGTGTTATGAAAGGTGGGATATAGCAGGGCCGGAGGATGTGCGCGTGTGCCTTTCCTCTGTTGCGATCGATAGGGTTTATTAAATGTGTGTGGAAAACCTAGTCTATTTTTCTTTTCTGTGTTTGTTATTCATTATAGACTACAAAAACAGATCGAATGATTGTTATGATAATATAGTACATCATATCGCTTTATATCACAGTTCACTTTCTTCTGCTTTCTCTGAATTAATAAAAACGTTTAACCAACAAAAACCCTGCAAAATATCTTTCTACTTGTTCCGTGTATATCTGTAAGAAGTCGACGCAAAACTAGTATATTTATGTTTAGCCATGGGAGACCGCTGTTCCATTGGAGTAGTGCTTTTTAATCGGTTTATTGATGATCATTTGGATTATAGATTCATAACATAATAATTATTCATTAATTTATCCACACAAAAAATGTCTCTATACTTAATTTTAATTTGAATGTCGACAGTGGTGTTCCTATATTTTAACGTTGAATATACTAATACGATATTTGCACGAGTAACATTTTGCTTGGTATTAAGAAGATGTAATATTATACCTGATAGCACGTGTAACTAGTACACCTCCTCAATGTGGCTTCTCGTGAACGGAGGCAACAAGACCGACACACGTGACTTTAAACTTACACAAATAACTTGTATGTTTTTACCGTTTCTGTTATTTAACAGAAGTTTTTTTCTCCTTTAAGGAAGTAATTAATTAATTTGTAGTCTCCAGCGCACAACTTTGAGTTATCTTACCTTCCATTCGTTTGTACATTGACAAATATTGTCTTAATTCAACAAATTTGTGATCAAGATTTAACTACACCTAAAGTCATCTGATTTGCCAAGGATTGTGCATTATCTAAAATTTGAATAACTATGTGAGCTTTTGATTTAGATCTTGATTGCTTTTGCTGAATTTCGAACCAGACCTTATGTGAATTTACTCCCCCTTGCGTGACTTATGAAATTAAAGTAGGTAATGAATATTATCTTAAGAATTGGATTTAATTTCTAAATGAATATTTGGTATCTGCGTAAATATTGTTTTGCTTGAGTATGTGTTGGCTACGGTTGTTGATTTTACTAAAAGGTCAAAGGTCAAATGTGACTATGATGATAGACTTTTTCTTTTCTCACCGATTGAATATATATATATCTATGTATACCGTTTCTATGACAACCGTGACCTGTTTGATGTAAGGGGCGATCACCCGAGCGTTGGAGTGCTAACGGAGGACTATTTCAGTTGCTAGTTTGTCATTATGCTAATTCGATGTTTATATTAAATTTGTTTATGCTGAATATTCGTATCTTGCTAGAAATCCTACAAATAAAAACACCACATGTGTGGAAAATGTTTTAGTTTCCCTTCAAATTAATTGTGACAAAAATGAATGGTATGTGTGACATCACTGGCAGAGACTTCATTTAACCATTTATAATGTCAAGTCATGAAAAGTTAAAAGTACACGAAACATTTTACAAACAGTATAAATACATTATTAATGCCGCTTACCTCATATTTATCGCAAACCAGAGAAGATGAAATCAAAATCATCTCCCTTAAAAACTTCTTTGGTGATAAATACGCGGTGTTACCTTGAAAAACTTCTTCTTTGGTGATAAATATGTGGAGTTACCTGAAAAAAAAAGCCTGTTATGAATTTCTGTCTATATAATGGTGATACATGTGAATGGAGAAATATAATTGTATGGGCTCGCTAACTGTTGATTCTGGAATCACCCTTTAAACATTAATTACATTTAATCGGCACGAATGGAATACAGAATTGTGTCACCAGTATATCTAACGTCAAAACAAAATTGGCTGGTTTCACAAAAACATGTTAATTTGAACTTTGACCTCTTGGTTTGTCATTATGCTGTCTGTGTGATGGTAGAAAGTTTGCCGAGTCTGATAAGCCTACCGTATGATTACTATTACTGTTGTATACCCATCAACGCTTTAGTCCCTTCCACTAGTGTTCTCACTACGTAAAGTAGTATTATGGCGTCATCCGATTCTCACCTGCGATTCACAACAGCAAACCAAAATTCTCTAATCAGTAACAGCTGTACTTACTGTTAAACCACACCCCTTATCAATCAACCAATCGTCAGTCAGTCTATCTTTAGTCACCCACACACACAGGAAGTGACGTGCAACCTCGTTTTCAACATAGACCGTTAGTCATTTAAAAGTCAGTCTGATCCGATGGTATGTATTCCTCAGACAATATGTACCATCCCTATCAATCACCACAATGCAAAACTGTATCGCCGATCTCTTCATAAGATGTAGACGAATTGCAAAAATGAACAAAAACTTGTTTGTGTCATTGTCCCTATCTTAAATTAACTTGAAATAAAAACCTAGCATTTTATCATAACACTGTCTTGTCGTTTGTTTCATTATGTACCCAACATAAATTATATATTTAGAACACAATTACACCAATATTTCACACGATATGTATATATACAGTTTACGCCTTCTTTGTTACAAAACATTGTGATCCCTGTATCATTTTATTGAAAAGTTAAAACACTAGCACAGCAACCAAAAGTCAGCATCTCCGTGCTCATGGGACAAACACGTTCGGTTCTATTAAGAACAATTAAGAACTATCATAATCGCTTAAAGAGTGAAGTTCTTTTTCAAGACAATACCTGGTCTTGCTCGTTCAATGTGTCGTACATGGTATGTGAACCACACGTGACCATGATGTAATACCCTTAGCGCCATATAAAAAATAAAATGCATCATATAATATACAGTAAGTCATAGTCACCAACTTCTTTCATAAACGACAAGGATGAAAAATACTAATGAAATTTAAAATAATGACTCTCTACATTCCAAAAGTATCGGAATTTTGTTATAATCGAAGTACAATTAAAATACCACACGTGTTCATTAACTATTTTCGAAAATGTTTCTATTTCGATATTAGCACATCTAACACATTTCGACAAGATTATAGAACGCCATGCCTAAATTAATCGTTGACTGAATAGCTTTGTGACTACGTTATACAGCCATCCCGCTAAGTGTGGACAGCACACCGATCACAGAGGCATCAGTAGTCGTGGACTTCAGACATATACAGAACAAAGTGGCATCATTGATCAAGGACAGCAGAACTTAACAGAAGAGAACGGTATCGATATCGCTGACTTCAGAACTATACAGAACTCGGTGGCATCAATGGTCGTGGAATACAGACCAATATAAACACAGTTGCATAAATATATATGCATTGGCTACGAAACCAATAGAACAAAGACGACATCGATATAGTGGACCTAAGAAAGATACCTACCTCAGCGGCATCAATTATCGTGAAATTCCAAACTCAATTGAACACAGTGGCGCCAACACCTATGGACTACGGAATTATACAGAACTCGTTGGCATCAATTATCTTGAAATTCCAAACTACACAGAACACAGTGGCATCAACACTCGTTGACTGCAGAACTATAAAGAGCGCGGTGGCATTGATAAGTGAGGACTATAGAACCGTGTGACATCAATAAAACGTGTGGGTGTACAGAAATAAACCTGATATGTGTACGCCAATAGCCGTGGAATACAGAAAACAGAGTCATCAATGATATGTTAAATTAGGTCACATCAATGATTCTTTGGACTGCACAGAGCTCAGTAGCACTAATACTCAAAGACAACAGAACCATTCCAATTCACGGCACAGGTGCATCAATAACAGTGAAAAGCACTTTTCCTAAATCAATTACACCACTTATCCTGGAGTACAAAACTAATCAGAACTAATGACAGCTTTAATCAAGGATTACTGAACTGATATACATCCACAATTGTGGACTGCAAAACTATACGAAATCCAGTGAGATCAATAATCGTGTATCTACATGAATATAAAGAATGAATACAGTGGCATAAATTATCATGGATTACAAAATATACGGGCCACAGTGGCATCACTTACAGTGGATTACAAAACTATAAGGACCACAGTGGCATAACTTACAGTGGATAACAAAACTATAAGGACCACAGTGGCATCACTTACAGTGGATAACAAAACTATAAGGACTACAGTGGCATCACTTACAGTGGATAACAAAACTATAAGGATCACAGTGGCATAACTTACAGTGGATTACAAAACTATAAGGACCACAGTGGCATCACTTACAGTGGATTACAAAACTATACGGACCACAGTGGCATCACTTACAGTGGATTACAAAACTATATGGACCACAGTGGCATAACTTACAGTGGATTACAAAACTATAAGGACAACAGTGGCATCACTTACAGTGAATGACAATAATATACAGAATACAGTGGCATTACTTACTGTGAATGACAATAATATACAGAGCACAATGGCATTTGTCTGGATGACAGGCCAAGGATCATTCTTACACGAACGAACCATTCTTTTCACAAACATTCTGCAACTCACTGAAGGAAGTTATTGGTTGGTTGTAGAACGACACCCAGAAAGTAACCAGCAGGGGACAGATTGTTTGTAGAACGACACCCAGAAAGTAACAAGCAATGGACAGATTGTTAGTACGACACCAAGAAAGTAACAAGCAAGGGACAGATTGTTAGTAAAACGACACCCAGAAAGTAACCAGCAGGGGACAGATTGATTGCAGAACGACACCCAGAAAGTAACCAGCAAGGGACAGATTATTTGTAGAACGACACCCAGAAAGTAACAAGCAGGGGACAGATTGTTTGTAGAACGACACCCAGAAAGTAACAAGCAAGGGACAGATTGTTAGTAAAACGACACCCAGAAAGTAACAAGCAGGGGACAGATTGTTTGAATAACGACACCCAGAAAGTAACCAGCAAGGGACAGATTGTTTGTAGAAAGACACCCAGAAAGTAACCAGCAGGGGACAGATTGTTTGTAGAACGACACCCAGAAAGTTACCAGCAGAGGACAGATTGTTTGTAGAAAGACACCCAGAGAGTAACCAGCAAGGGACAGATAATTTGTAGAACGACACCCAGAAAGTAACCAGCAAAGGGACAGATTGTTTGTAGAACGACACCCAGAAAGTAACCAGAAAGGGAAAGATTGTTTGTAGAACGACACCCAGAAAGTAACCAGCAGAGGACAGATTGTTTGTAGAACGACACCCAGAAAGTAACAAGCAGGAGACAGATTGTTTGTAGAACGACACCCAGAAAGTAACAAGCAGGAGACAGATTGTTTGTAGAACGACACCCAGAAAGTAACCAGCAAGGGACAGATTATTTGTAGAACGACACCCAGAAAGTAACCAGCAAGGGACAGATTGTTTGTAGAACGACACCCAGAAAGTTACCAGCAAGGGACAGATTGTTTGTAGAACGACACCCAGAAAGTAACAAGCAGGGGGCAGATTGTTTGTAGAACGACACCCAGAAAGTAACAAGCAATGGACAGATTGTTTATAGAACGACACCCAGAAAGTAACAAGCAAGGGACAGATTGTTTGTAGAACGACACCAAGTTCAATTCAATTCAATTTATTGACTGTAGGCCTTACGGCTCATGAGTACATATTACATATTACATACAATACATAATAATGTGAAACAGCAAGACATCAGTGGAGCACGAGTTAAAGAAATACAGCTTTTATCTTATTTGCTTCAAAAATAAATTTGCCGAGACGGCTTAATTTCTTGTTGTTATTGACACACAATAACTGTATTAGTTTAAACATTGAAGGTTTTTGCCAATAGTATATTTTAATATATTGACTTCTTAAGTCGTTGTACATATTACATATTAATACAAAATGATATTCGTCTTCTACTTCAGTAGTCGACTTACAAATTGCTCAATATCTCATATTCCGCTCGATATTTCTATAACGACCGGTTTCAATTGCTAAAGAATGTGCAGCCATACGAAGTTTTGTTAAACATATTGTATATTTCTTAGGCATGTACTTAGATAAATAAAACTGGATGGAAACATGGTTTGCAATATGCTTATATAAAAAAACGTTTCGAGGATCTCTCTAATAGACCTCTCAAATATTGTTGTGCTATGTCAAACATTCTTTGACATATACAAGGTAAAATGGATTTAGTGTTCGATGGTGATTGGCTAAGCCATACCTCACCGAAACCAAGAGTACATAGCAACTCTTTTAAATAGTGTCCCCTATTGAAACAAACACCGGTTGTTTTCTTTAATAAAAAATCATATGCAGTATTCAAAATACAATTTTTCGTGTCGAGCAGTTTAAACCAATATTTAATTATTCTATACCTTCTTATATATTCTAAAGGGAAACGACCAAGTTCCCAGTATACCATTACATTATTTGTAGATTGTTTAACTTTAAGTAACTTCTTACAAAATTTTAAATGTACCTTTTCAATGTCCAACCCTTTGGTCGAACCCCACACTTCACAAGAGTAGAACAATATGATACTAACGAAGGTATCAAACAAACACAGCATGGTATTATAATTAAGACTCATATTTGAACACTTAGAAAATAAATCAACCATGGCTTTACGTCCTTGATCTGACAATTGTTTCTGTACGTTATTGAACTTGTTATTGTATCTTAAGTGTACACCGAGGTAAGAAAATTGGTCAACACAATCAAGCTTTTTTCCATGGTAAGTCCATGTTTCATTATTTCGAATTTTCCCGCCTTTACGGAATACCACAACTTTTGTTTTTTCACTATTAACAGTTGGTTTCCATTGCTCGCAATAAACAGCAAGATTATCCAGTAATTCCTGCAAGCCTTCAGTTTCCGAAAGCAAGACTAAATCGTCAGCATATAACATAAGGAATAGGCCTAATTCTTCAAAATCGTATCGTTGGTTACATTTTGCGATAAAAAAAAAAAAAAAAAAAAAAAGGTTCAAAGTCGTTAACGTACATGGAAAAAAGTATAGGCGACAAAATTTCGCCTTGCAATAAACCGATATCATTAGCAAAAAATCAGATAAACAATCTTTAAATTTTACACGAGATCTTACATGATTATATATATTGATTTAATGATGTCCAGAAAGTAACTAGCAGGGGACAGATTGTTTGTAGAACGAAGAATGTAAGTAGCATAATTACGCGTGTTAATGTAGCTATGGTAGCATCACGGTTAATATCTGCTGACGATTATGATGGGCATATAGGACATCGCTAGGAGTTCATTAAAATATGAATCGAAGTTTAGTCAATCTTGTATGTGTCATATTCCTCCGTCTTTAATCAAAAAGTAATTGCAAACGTCGTATATCGTGATAATTTGACGACATTAGGTTTTGGACTTTGTAGGTGGACTCCCAGTCTCCGAGGTCGGCCTAAACCTTGTAGTTTGGGTAAAGACTACCTATTGCAGCCAACATTTGTTTGTAACGTTATAAATAGTTTTGCAGGCACCTTTCTCCTTCTGCTAATTTCTACATATATCTGGGACACTTTTAGACATACATTTTCAATCTATTTACCTAAATACCAGTTATGAGTCCTAAATTGACGAACTGGCCATATCGTGAAGTAAAGACTTGCTAAGTTTTTTTAAATAGGTGTATCCTTACTTTGTATTCCTACTGACTTATACCACTACTAGTAACTCACTACACCAGCTCGTACTTGTCGCCATAGATTCTCAGTATACTGTGATGTGTACGTGTGAATCAGGATTGTTGGGAAAACATTCAGATTTTGAGTTTGCATCATGTTATATTCCTTTATGTGAGAGGATAGCGATTTTGTTATATTCGACAATTGTTTATTGTTTATTCCCTGTAGAAAAGGAACAACGACCCCGCTATAAACGGCAAGTACTTTAACTTTTCTGTCGCAGGTGGCAACGTGGCATGTCTTGGCCGTATTCAACGAGACTTCACGAGACTTCACGAGGCTTCACTCCTCAATTCTCGTCGCACATGGAACGTTGTCATACTTTGGATAATGGACATTAACCGCACTTCTTGGTTGTTTTTTTTTTTTGCTCGAGTTGTGATGAATTTGCTGTGTTCGACACACTCCTCATATTAACGCATGTCTTACATAGTATTACTTAGAATCGTATAATATCTACAAAACAATGTGTAAGTTTCGCCAGAATACGGAACACGTTTGTTTATACCGATGGTACACATATCTAGTTCAACTTGGTAGTTTACAAACTAATTAAGGTCTATCAAAAGAAAAACAATAGAAAGATGTTATTTTCTCTTTACATAACATCTGGAGACGTGTTCAAAGAATAGTGTTTTGTTAGCAACAAAGAGCATAGGACAGGGATACGTAGTAAGCATAACCGAACGGTCAAATAGAAACTATATACCACATTATGTATAGTTTCTTTAATGTTTAGTATAGGTAGCTAATGTAATATAATAAGAATGAACAATTAATTAACTATTAAGTTATAAGCATTCCAACTTTAAATTGAAATGTGTGAGTAAAATAATAAAATAATTTTTCCGTCGAAATTTTTACTTTTCATTTGCTATCTTGACCATGTATAATGTGTAAAACATTATCGATTAATGGTACATCCATGATTATATCATGTATAAGGTGTAAAACATTATCGATTAATGGTACATCCATGATTATACCATGTATAACGTGTAAAACATTATCGAGTAATGGTACATCCATGATTAAATCATGTATAAGGTGTAAAACATTATCGATTTATGGTACATCCATGATTATATCATGTATAAGGTGTAAAACATTATCGATTAATGGTACATCCATGATTATATCATGTATAAGGTGTAAAACATTATCGATTAATGGTACATCCATGATTATATCATGTATAAGGTGTAAAACATTATCGATTAATGGTACATCCATGATTATATCATGTATAAGGTGTAAAACATTATCGATTAATGGTACATCCATGATTATATCATGTATAAGGTGTAAAACATTATCGATTAATGGTACATCCATGATTATATCATGTATAAGGTGTAAAACATTATCGATTAATGGTACATCCATGATTATATCATGTATAAGGTGTAAAACATTATCGATTAATGGTACATCCATGATTATATCATGTATAAGGTGTAAAACATTATCGATTAATGGTACATCCATGATTATATCATGTATAAGGTGTAAAACATTATCGATTAATGGTACATCCATGATTATATCATGTATAAGGTGTAAAACATTATCGATTAATGGTACATCCATGATTATATCATGTATAAGGTGTAAAACATTATCGATTAATGGTACATCCATGATTATATCATGTATAAGGTGTAAAACATTATCGATTAATGGTACATCCATGATTATATCATGTATAAGGTGTAAAACATTATCGATTAATGGTACATCCATGATTATATCATGTATAAGGTGTAAAACATTATCGATTAATGGTACATCCATGATTATATCATGTATAAGGTGTAAAACATTATCGATTAATGGTACATCCATGATTATATCATGTATAAGGTGTAAAACATTATCGATTAATGGTACATCCATGATTATATCATGTATAAGGTGTAAAACATTATCGATTAATGGTACATCCATGATTATATCATGTATAAGGTGTAAAACATTATCGATTAATGGTACATCCATGATTATATCATGTATAAGGTGTAAAACATTATCGATTAATGGTACATCCATGATTATATCATGTATAAGGTGTAAAACATTATCGATTAATGGTACATCCATGATTATATCATGTATAAGGTGTAAAACATTATCGATTAATGGTACATCCATGATTATATCATGTATAAGGTGTAAAACATTATCGATTAATGGTACATCCATGATTATATCATGTATAAGGTGTAAAACATTATCGATTAATGGTACATCCATGATTATATCATGTATAAGGTGTAAAACATTATCGATTAATGGTACATCCATGATTATATCATGTATAAGGTGTAAAACATTATCGATTAATGGTACATCCATGATTATATCATGTATAAGGTGTAAAACATTATCGATTAATGGTACATCCATGATTATATCATGTATAAGGTGTAAAACATTATCGATTAATGGTACATCCATGATTATATCATGTATAAGGTGTAAAACATTATCGATTAATGGTACATCCATGATTATATCATGTATAAGGTGTAAAACATTATCGATTAATGGTACATCCATGATTATATCATGTATAAGGTGTAAAACATTATCGATTAATGGTACATCCATGATTATATCATGTATAAGGTGTAAAACATTATCGATTGATGGTACATCCATGATTATATCATGTATAAGGTGTGAAACATTATCGATTAATGGTACATCCATGATTATATCATGTATAAGGTGTAAAACATTATCGATCAATGGACATCCATGATTATATCATGTATAACGTGTGAAACATTATCGATTGATGGTACATCCATGATTATATCATGTATAACGTGTAAAACATTATCGATTAATGGTACATCCATGATTATATCATGTATAACGTGTAAAACATTATCGATCAATGGTACATCCATGATTATATCATGTATAAGGTGTAAAACATTCCGCATACACTGTATCAAAAAGTTAACATCACGAAAAAGAATACATACCAAATAGGTAACTCACGATGTGTATAAAAAATGACACAAAGCCGCTAAAAAAATCGAATGTCCCAACATATATTGTCTGATAGACATAGGCCTAGTGTAAGTAAAATTAATCAGGTTTGAAAATCACCCCACCTTTCCTATCGCCTGGCAAAAGTAGATTTTTATAAATAGAAAAAAAATCTGCGTTAAGTTTATCCTCTAGAATTTTTTCTTTGATTAAATGGCTTGCGCGTCACATTGTAATCGATCGTTTGTTGTCATTTAACACACCTGCGGGACGTCTTTTTTATACCACCCCCTGAAATGGGAAGCAGAAATCCCTTCTAGCATTCCTTACGTGCATTACATACATGTGCCACGCAATGAGGGAAGACTGAATAGCCACGGAGTTAGGAATATATTACCCACCGTTAGCGGTACTATAGCCTAACCAACAATATAACAACTTCACCAATAAAAACGTAAAATGGATTGAAATGTGTCGTCACGTCTATTGTTTACTCCTGCCAGGGTTGTCATGTCGTTTATGTTTGTGATTTTTCTATGACGTATGTAGCGTGCCAATATGTGAAAACAACCCAATATGTGAAAATAGGAAAAACTATATTAAATTCAAACACAGTAATTAATGAGATTAATGTATTGTTTCCTGTTTTCACATATTGGGTTGTTTTCACATATTGGCACGCTACAGACGTAGGCTCCTTATTTTGGGTTTTCTTTTGACACAATAACTCAAATAACTATATCCAGCAATACCAGACAGTTAACACCAATATAATCTAACCAAAGCAATCGGTATATTTAACAGAAGAGTGACTTTGAATTTTGCCGTCAGATCGGCAAAAGGCCGACAGCCATTGTATTAATGAGGACAGCTCGTATTCAGTGTCAAGTGATATTTTTAAACAAATGGTTTAAAATAGGAAGGATACCGATCAAAATAAAACGATGCGCTTATTCCGTGTAAAACATTTAGAGTTGAGGCTTTTTTGTGTTGTGTAAAATAGGCCTACCATATGATACAACGATAATAACCCTATTGTGTGGTTGTTCTCTCTCTTACTGACACGACACCGTGAAATAAAACAATTAGCCTCCTACAAAACATTCGAACGCTTTTCATCACGATATTAGCTTGAACTACAAAACACAGTTTTAACGATGCTATCTGGTGTAGGTATACATTGAAAGTTACTCGGGGAGAAAGATATTGCTACAAAAACATACCAACATTTGATAATTTCAAAAACGCCCTTGAGCTTAAAGATAAGAAATAGTATGTAGCGAATGTTTCTTTGATAGGGGATCGTAGAATGTCTGGTTTAGAAGTAAACTAAACCATCACACCAATGTAGCTCTCTTAAATGTTGATTTTTTTTACAGCCAACCTTAACAAACTCGCCGGTTGATTGTGCTTTTGGACCCGCCAATAAAGATGTCCATAAGCTCTGTCTTCACTTACGTATGTCCATGAACCTTTAAGCCAGTAAATTTCGATAATCTTCTAACGGTAAACCAGCAACGAAAACTACTTCAGGCAGAAGAAAAAAAATGTACTCATGTCCAGCACTTAATATCGAGAACTCGTGGGTTCTGAACTAGGGTACCCCTATCATGCCAATCCTTTTCCCCTGTCCCTCCTAAAACTCAATACAACGTGTGTAACTACAAATATATGTTAATTCCGTCTTATATTTTGAGGAAATATTGTATGTAGGGAAAAGGATTTTTGTAAAAATTTAAACCTTATTCCCAATCCCATTGCTTTAACAAACACAAGAGACAAAAAATAGCAACAAATTCCATATGAATTTAACTCATCGTTTCAAAATCAATCGCCAAAAATCACTTAATAAATTAATGTTCTTAGTAACCTAAGGATACGGTATTAGAGAAACAATTTTCGGAAGTATCCAGTTTCACCAGTATTTTGTGAGGGTAAGTTGTGTCCCTATTGTTTTGGTGTCACAATTCCTGGTGTGTGTCTTCTTGAATCAAGTTCAAGTTCAAGTTCTTTATTACTTTAAGTCGGTTGTCTTATCAGTCATAACATATATACAAAACAATACAGAGAGAACATACAATATGACACACACACACACACACATTCACAATTCAACTTTTATTTGACAACTTATTGGATAACTATCCTTTACAATAAATTACAAATTACGTATATGTATTGTGCAATCAACACTCATTATCACTCCCACATCATTATTGTGCATTCAACAATCATTAACGCTCTCACATCATCATCATCATCATCACCACCCCCCTCTTCATCATCATCATCAGCAGCAGCAGCAGCAGCTTCATTAACATCTGACATTAACTACAACAACATGTAATCCGTAACGATACAAATGTCAATAATACATAAATAGACATTTATATAAATTATATTGATGTGCATGTTTACGTCACTCGAATCAACCAAATCAACCCGGACATTTTATTTATGTTTCTTGTGTGTTGAAGTTGTACAGTTCCTCATTATTTTCCGAAGATCTGGTTAATGACCACTGTACTACAGTCTGACTGAGAAGACCAGGAGTTCATACCACACACCAGACAGGGAGCCACTGTATAGATTCAATGACAATTGATTTATTATCATAAACAATACAGTGCAGAGAATACATATACATATACAAATGGGTGACAATAATACATGGTGGAACAGGACGGGACTGATACTCAACCATCAAATTAAATTCCAGCTACAAGTGAACAGCTAACCTCGGGACAGATATATATGGATCTAGATCATCTACGGCTACTAACTAACACTATACAGAAAGTTCATTTATAGGTAGTTTTAGGAGATTGCTCTCAACTAACCCGGCTCTTAGTAATTCTGTATTTGTAGTTAAACTAAGTTTGGATCATTTTATACTGAAACCACTGTGTGTACTAGTTACTGTGTGTACTAGTTACCGTTTTCTTTAATCTGCATGTCATAACTTAAGTCGTAAGTTTAAATTATTTCCAATTTGTCTTCCTGTTGCAATAATTTGTTATAAGAAAGTTGTAATTTCCTTCTTTTCTATTCTTTAGAAATAGCTTTAGACGTAAAGACGTGAAAGACATTGACAATGAATATCTAAGACCTGCAGAGCAGGAGAAAAGTAGGTAAACCATCGTGCATAATAATTAATCTGTGGAAAGGCATCGCAGTTCGACGAATCGCTCAGGAATGCTCTAAAACTCGAAAGTGAGATGAAACAGTGAAATCAAATATCGAAACATGCTTATTCTTGGTTCTATTAGATCGCTATAATTCAAGAAATTTCTGCAAGAACATAAAATGACTTCAATGTAATTCGAGTTTTTTCTAAAGTCAAGATAAGAAAGTAATTTGATAAAAAATGAAAGACAAAATGAAAAAATGACACTGACAGGGAAAAAAATAGAATATAGAAAGTAGAATGAACTCGAAATAAATGTGTTCGGTGACTGTAAAACAAAACGAATACCAGTGAAACAATCAATTAAAGGGACGGAAACGATACTCAGTCTACAGAAACAATCAATTTGATGGACGGGGACGATACTCAGTCTACAGGAACAATCAATTTAAGGGACGGAAACGATATTCAGTCTACAGGAACAATCAATTTAAGGGACGGAAACGATACTCAGTCTACAGGAACAATCAATTTAAGGGACGGGAACGATACTCAGTCTACAGGAATCATCAATTTAAGGGACGGGAACGATACTCAGTCTACAGGAACAATCAATTTAAGGAACGGGAACGATACTCAGTCTACAGGAACAATCAATTTAAGGGACGGGAACGATACTCAGTCTACAGGAACAATCAATTTAAGGGACGGGAACGATACTCAGTCTACAGGAACAATCAATTTAAGGAACGGGAACGATACTCAGTCTACAGGAACAATCAATTTGATGGACGGGGACGATACTCAGTCACCAGGAACAATCAATTTAAGGGACGGGAACGATACTCACTTTACAGGAACAATCAATTTAAGGGACGGGAACGATACTCAGTCTACAGGAACAATCAATTTAAGGGACGGGAACGATACTCAGTCTACAGGAACAATCCAAATACCTTCATTTTATGGGCACGTTATTTCATTTTGATCGTTTCCATTGTATATAAGTATATTTTATATACTTAAACAAATATGCATGAAATTAACAGTATTTATCCTTTTATCAAGCCAGCCTCGGCTTCCTATTCGAGGAAAAATGCCTCGTATTTCATGTTAAAATACAATATCTTGTATCATGTATACTGTACGGTGTATTTAGAGATATTTCAAATATGTTTTAAGCTATCATACGGTAGAGTATCTGCTATGATTTTATGAAATAAATGATAATCGACAATCCTCTTTGAATAATTTAGGCCTAGAAGTTGTAAGATACAATGTAACTTGGCTTGCCGTTGGTTTTAAGAAAAGTTCAGCATGGTATTACTCTTCCAAAAAAAAGAGTAAACTCTGAATAAGATCTAAGGCCTTAAATGTCTCAAATTGTCGATGGGCGAAATCAAAACCAAACCAGACTTTTCACATGCTGACTGATCTAAGCGTTCCAAACGCTTTAGTATTCAAGCGCCTGTCTGACTCAGTTACAGGAAAAAAGAAGATGGAGAATGGCAACAATGTGGAGTTCAGAACAAATTGTTGCAGATTATGGCGATCTACAGGTAATTATGTGAATTACGGGAGGAAACAGTGAGATACACACCCATTATACTACTTATTTATTCTAGTTCCGTTCCTTTATGGAGTGCAAAGTCGTAATTTTACTGAAAAGTGAGTGGGTAATTCGAAACAAACATGACAACAACATTGCATAAAACTGCTCTTGCTGTTGTGGCTTTTGCGTTTTGTTTACACTAGTCTAAACTTTTGTATGTGTATTGTGTAATTCTTTATTTTGTTTTGGAATATGGGGGCCGATTATTGTTAAATTGTCACCCTCCTGTACTAAATAACTTCGTATGCTTGACTGTACGGTGTTGTCTGTCGGTGAAGACTGTATGCTGTTATCTGTCTCCTAACTGTTAAAACGATACCATGCATGCATTGGCAATTACATTATCTACTAGCACAGGGTTATGACCTACACATTGACTACAGTGTAGCCTGACCTTCCTCTGACACTAGACATTTTGACAGATAGATAATTGGTGTGGGGCCAGAGCGCACTACTATATATGAAAACGTGTAATCCTCCGACACCGTTTGGAATCAAAGAGTTTGAGATGTTGACAACAAAAATCTGCTTTGACACCACATGTATCGATAAATGGATTATTTATTAATCCAAATCCGCTCTTATTATCACCAACAGCTGCTACATTCCGTCAGTAGAGTCCTCGGTTTTCAATCGTTCAAAATTTCCCACCTGAGCAAACGACATTTTGTAATTCATGGGAGTGACTAATCAACATACTGTATTGATATGGACCAAAAACAGAAAATATCATTCTTGTTAGAAGATTTCCGTTCCGCCTCTTTTTGTTGATTGTGGAAAACACAGGTCAGCAAGATTGTTGCCAAAAGAAATAGGGCCATTGGTTTCCTGATATAGTGCAACGTTCAACAGCAGGAGAGTTTCCTCTGGATAAGTATCTCAAACTGGTTTGAGGTCCATTAAATAGTGAAAGGAAGAAGCTTAGCTTGTGTGGACTTACTTATAAGATGGAGACTGATGGAGTTGCCATAAGGAAAAACTAAGCGCATTATCACACAAAATGGAAGAGGAGAAAGATCCACAGTTGACATTCCAACTGATCACCATGACCAGTTACCTTCGCACAATTTAAAACTGTTTCCCCCAAGGACCAATTGCAAGTGGAACACCCTCCTATCTGATATTGCAAAAGATGGGACCATCACTAAGTGTGTGTGGGGGGCTGGGGGCTGCCGTTAGGCAGGGGGAGGATGTAAAGCATTTGGCATTTACTTAACTTACCCTATTAAAAACCTAGCTTGCTTACATAATGTAGATCATCATTTAATAGCTTATTGATTTTGGCTTGGGAATTTAAAGTCCATTTTAGCAATAAAAAGTAATTTTTTCATGAAGAATGAGTTCCTTATTCAATCCTATGTACAGACAGAAAAAACACTGAAAAGTAAGTGAAAATTGTTGAACTGTCTACTTGATGTAGGTATAAAGTAGTGTTATTCAGAAGCTGTTGACTTACACCAGGGATGTTTAAAGCTAGGCAAAAACAAGAACACAACCGAGGTTACAACTGGTCTGTGTACATTCAGTCTTATTGTCTATAATTTACTGTGTATTTTAGACCAAGTGTTTTATTAAAATAAGCAATATTAAACATCACTCATACAATATTTTTAGAGGTATATGTATTATAAACTGGTATTGTAATTACCTTGCTTGTTGAAAATAGATTTCTTTTAATAAAAATAGTAACCAGAAAGAAATCTGTTATGTGTGTTCTAGGCGAAGTCTATGGCTGTGGACTGTTTGGGGCTCGTGACTGTAATAGCTGGGTAAGTGCTCTAGCTCATAGATATCAGAGGACATCTCAGATTGCACTGAGTCTCCTACTTGGTAGTGTTCTTACATTCATGTATAGGTGAAGTAGCACTGTAGAATCCTCCTCACATATCACAACAAATATTGCATTATTGTTTCACTTACATTTGAAGTGGATTTAGTACAGAGACACATGAATTAACTACCTCATTATACAGACAAACATTCTGATCTATTTTCTTAAAAATCCTGATACTGACAGTTATATACAATTTATTTAGGAAATGTACCATTAATTACTTAACATGTGTCTGTGTACATATGTATTAAAGTCCTATTATATATATTTCAAAAGCCATGTACTTTTGTTTGTAAACTTGACAACACAGTTTCTGAGAATGGGTAGATTGAAGTCACAATACTTTATGCATAGTGAAAGTAATGTTTATAAAATATGTTGCTATGCATATTCACATTGATATCAAATTATGAATAAAGTAATTGTATAACTGACTTGTTTAAAAGAAATTTTTCTATTTAGTCATTTACAGAAAAAATATTCATCAGTAAACCAGTATGTATTGTAATGCACACAAAAGATTAATACTGCTTCAATATCAATTTGTTTCCTACAGTCGCAAGGCCTTGACCTTTGTTGATCTGAGAAATCCGACGGAACCACTGGCCAGACATCCACGGCAGAGCAAGTGGGAAAAATGGGATATCAACTGTGTCCAGTGGAACCCCCACCCTTCACACGCCCACAACTTTGTCACAGCTGTAAGTGGAACCCCTATTCCTAGCATATCTACAACTGTATGACAGCTGTCAGTAGAACCACGCTCCTTTTAATTTTTTCATTGACAACATTATCTTATTGATAAAATCCCAAGCACATGCACAACCTTGCCAAGATGATAATAGTACTATGAATGTTTAAAATTTTGAAAAGATAGTTTTCATTCTCATATCATACTGTCAGTCATAAGCTGCTTCTAACAAGTCCACTTTTACATGTGTTTTGTATGATTTAGTGTAATGAGCGACTGGACTTGTTTGCATGGAAGGATGGTGTCTGTACTAACCAGTGTATGATGAAGGGTCACTCCAGATCTATCAGGTAAGCTTCATGGTCACTCCAGATCTATCAGGTAAGCTTCATGGTCACTCCAGATCTATCAGTTAAGCTTCATGTCACTCCAGATCTATCAGTTAAGCTTCATGGTCACTCTAGCAGATTTATCAGGTAAGCTTCATGGTAGTTCTAACACTGTCAGGTAAGCTTCATGGTAGTTATAACTCTGTCAGGAAAGCTTCATGGTCACTCCAACACTGTCAGGTAAGCTTCATGGTAGTTCTAGCACTGTCATGTAAGCTTCATTTTAGTTCTAACACTGTCAGGTAAGCTTCATGGTAGTTCTAACACTGTCAGGTAAGCTTCATGGTAGTTATAACTCTGTCAGGAAAGCTTTATGGTCACTCCAACACTGTCAGGTTTTATCAGGTAAGCTTCATGGTAGTTCTAACACTGTCAGGTAAGCTTCATTTTAGTTCTAACACTGTCAGGTAAGCTTTACGGTAGTTCTAACACTTTCAGGTAAGTTTCACAGTAGTTCTAACACTGGCAGTGTAAGGTAAGCTTACATTCACTCCAGCCCTGGCAAAAATGCCTCATGGTCATTGCAACACTGTCGGGTAACATTTGTGGTCATTCCAACACTGTCAGGTAACATTTGTGGTCACTCCAGCACTGTCAGATCAGACAGCTGCATAGTCACTCCAGCACACTATGGTAATCTTCAATGATGATTCAACATTGTCTGGTAAGCTTCATACATAGTCACTCTAGGACTGTCAGCTATGCTTCAGGGTGACTCAAACACCTGCAAGTAAGCCTCAGGGTCACTCTCCAAGGCTGGTCACTTCAGACTCTCAGGTACGCTTAGGGTTACTCCAAAACTGTCAGGTAAGCTTAAAACATTCTCCAAGACTCTCAGGTAAGTTAAGGGTAATTCTCCAACACTTTCAGGTAAGCTTCAGAACCAATTTAGGACAGGTAAGTAAACTTCAGTAAATGATGAAAGGTAAATTGTTACTCAAGTAGTGTATTTATCAAATTCATCATCAATATTGAAGGCTAAATGACTACTAATAAGATAACTGTTTTATATTATTGAGATACATTTGTACATGTCACTGTCACGTTTTGTATATCATTAAGCCAAAGGAAATTCCAGTGGATGTGCTGTATTTATTTATACTTCTTAGTATTAAAAGTACCTATGACGCTTGATTATTTTACATAAAAGTAAAAAATATTTAACTAGGTATCAATAAGGAGAAGTACATTGAAACAAATGCAATTACTGGACTGATTTTATACTGTCACCATTTTCATTAACTATATTGTGATATTGCTGTGTTTCAGTGACATAGATTGGTCTCCATTTGATGTAAATGTGATAGCCTCCTGCTCCGTAGATACCTTCATACACCTGTGGGATGTACGGTAAGTTAGCCTCCTGCTCCGTAGATACCTTCATACACCTCTGGGATGTATGGTAAGTTAGCCTCCTACTCCGTAGATATCTTCATACACCTCTGGGATGTAGGGTAAGTTAGCCTCCTGTTCTGTATATACCTTCATACACCTCTGGGATGTACGGTAAGTTAGCCTCCTACTCTGTAGATACCTTCATACACCTCTGGGATGTACGTTAAGTTACATCAGATACACCTATATAAACTTCATAAAATAATCAGTAATTTACCAAGAAACCTATGAAATGTTCTGTAATTTACATAGAAACCCCTGAAATGTTCAGTAATTTACATAGAAACCCCTGAAAGGTTCAGTAATTTACAGAGAAACCCCTGAAAGGATCAGTAATTTACATAGCAACCCCTGAAATGTTCAGTAATTTACAGAGAAACCCCTGAAAGGTTCAGTGATTTACATAGAAACTCCCAAAAGGTTCAGAAAGTTACATAGAAACCCCCGAAAGGTTCATTAATTTACATAGAAACCTCTGATATGTTCTGTAATTTACATAGAAACCCCTGAAAGGTTCAGTAATTTACATAGAAACTCCCAAAAGGTTCAGTAAGTTACATAGAAACCCCTGAAAGGTTCAGTAATTTACCAAGAAACCTCTGAAATGTTCTGTAATTTACATAGAAACCCCTGAAATGTTCAGTAATTTACATAGAAACCCCTGAAAGGTTCAATAATTTACATAGAAACCCCTGAAAGGTTCAGTAATTTACATAGAAACTCCTGAAAGGTTCAGTAGGTTACATAGAAACCCCTGAAAGGTTCATTAATTTACATAGAAACCCCTGAAAGGTTCAGTAATTTACAGAGAAACCCCTGAAAGGTTCAGTAAGTTACATCATGCCCCTGTGGTAGAGGGATATCTCTATTTATTTTGGAGCCACTGGATAACGAAGTATTGTCAAGGGCACTATAGACTAATTTCTATAATATATCCTTGAACCTGAACTCGTGTTTATTTTTAGTCGTATAATTGGGAATATGTCCCCGAACAAGGAGCTTATTCGTGCTGCAATTTCTACCAACTTTTTTGTTCACTTGTTTTAGGTAGCAGTTTGTCAAGATCACTACTTTTATGAATTGAAAGTAATATACTACAGCTGAATTTGGACTTTTGCTTTATTGTAAACATGCATTTTTCTTACTGGGTGTAGGGGGGGGGGGGGGACATTTTTACTTTAAAATTACAGTGTCATTCAAACATGGAAGGACTGAAGTTGGTATTACTTGTTAAATGTTCATTTGTTTATATATTTATAATTAATTTCAGAGACCCTAGAAAGCCGCAGTCATCCTTTCAGACAGTGGGTATGTATATCACCTTTATTGCCCTGGGGATTTGTTTCTCTGTCCTCATATTTACCTGTATATTGACCACAGGACAAGGGATATGTCTGTCTTGTTACATTAGCTGTGTAATTCTGGGTGTCTGTGACCTTTTACATACACGATTAGGACAAAATATGAACTCTGTTGTGAAAGCACCTGTTTCAGTAAATGTTTTCTTTACAGCGGGGGCCTCACAAGTTATGTGGAACAAAATCCAGACCAACCAGTTTGCCACAACCCATGAGGGTGATGTTCGTCTCTGGGACCCTAGGGTTTGTATAGAATCTCGGCCACCTTTACTTGTCGGTTCATAATCGCAAGTGTTTTATGATTACTAATATTAAGTATTATTGCTGTAAAAACTGTCTCTTCAATCTTGATTTACTGGAATATCATGAGTGCAATAGTAAATATACATGATAGTTTTGACATCAATCTATTAAGTAAATATGCTTTTCAAAAAGCTATGCAGAGGTCACATTGCATGTAAGTCAAGATATCACAATTGTTCTGGTATTATATCAATACAAATACAGTAAAACCCCGTTGTAATGCCACCCGTAAACCCGCAAAACCCGCATTCAGCCATTAATTTACTCATAACAGATTTCCCCCAACATTAATGCATCCGTTGTAATGCCAAACCTGCATACCGCAATTCACCATCGTATTTCCAAAACATATGGTTAAAATCACACTATTTTGACCTTGTTAAATACCGCCAATTACTTACTATTTGTTGTTTTTCAACCCAATGAAGTTGTAGCAGACAATGATATTATCAAAACTGTCACCACACACACAAACCTGGCCAATGTTGACGACAATGATGTTATCAAAACTGTCACCACACACAAACCTGACCAATGATGACGACAATGATGTAATCAAAACTGTCACCACACACGCAAACCTGGCCAATGTTGAAGCCAATGATGTTATCAACACTGCCACCACACACACAAACCTGCCAATGATGACGACTATGATGTTATCAAAAGTGTCACCACACACACACACCTGGCCAATGATGAAGACAATGATGTTATCAACACTGCCACCACACACAACCCTGGCCAATGATGCCGACAATGATGTTATGAAAACTGTCACCACAAACACAAACCTGGACAATGATGACGACAATGATGACGACAATGATGTAATCAAAACTGTCACCACACCCACAAACCTGGCCAATGTTGAAGCCAATGATGTTATCAAAACTGTCACCACACACACAAACCTGGACAATGATGACGACAATGATGACGACAACAAGGAAGTCAACATAGCTCCTACTTAATTCTGCATTGACGTTGTCGGGATATCACAGCATTAATTAGACATTATTTATGTGCGACACTTCCATACCTTTTGTGATTATGTTTTGCACGCTCAACAATTCGATACATTAAATTACAATTGTGAAGAAAAAAAACATACTCTGAAGTTTTTTTGTTTTTTTTTAAGTATAAGTTCAGTTGGTGTGTGCTCACTTGGGTTCAAAACGGTAAACCTGATATACCTCCAACTCGTTATACCGCCAAAATCACAAGACGAGGTTTTACTGTATCACTGTCCAAGATTATTCAATCTATATAGATGCAATGTACATGCAAATACTTTATAGAAAAGTTTGGATTTATTATGAAAAAGGAACAGTTATATGTGAAATAAATTAAATAAGAGTCTGTCATATGTAGGTATGTGGAATATGAGTTTTCTCCTGAGGGTGCACAATTTGGTGCACAATTGTGCTGTTCGATCTATTGATCATAATTTTACTTTTATCTTTCAGAAAGGGAACTCTCCGCTGACCTACATAGCGGCTCACTTGTCTAAGATCCATGGCCTGGACTGGAGTCCCCACAGTGAGAACTGTCTGGCTACTGCCAGTCAGGACGGCTCAGTCAAGGTACTGTAAAGCATTAGAACTTTTTGAATTTTAAGTGTTTAAACATTGTTAAAAAAACTCTTAATCTCAAACGTGAGTTCAGAATTCAGTTCCAACTCATTCTGGTACTATATGGTTTTCACACTCATCTTTACAGTGTCTGCGTTTGTTATGGCCATTGCATAATATCAGTGGTTGAGGCCACCAAACAGCAAACCTGTAACAAGATCTAGTACTGTCACATATGTCCAACTGATCAATGCCATACAGCCTCAATCCTTAACAATAAGTTATAGTCACTTGATTTATAAAAATACAGGTTACAGTCACATTCACACAGTTCTAACACCCCTATCATACATAGACTGTTCACGTTATATGCCATATATCGACACCATTACTAATGCTTGCAATTTTTTCCCATGCTAATGCCATTAAGTTGATAGTTTAAATTCTAGGCTAGGTTATGTGAAGTGAGCTTGAGTTCCCTTTTGCTGCTATATATTGTTGTAAGATGAAGAAACACTATGTACTCCTCTGTTTGTTGTTGTTTCACATAGCACATATACAAACCTTACCGTTGTCACAAACTTCTGCATTTTACTGATATGTATGAATCTGTTAAACACTTGTTTTTTACTTTGCTTAAGTTTAAGATTTCAAGAAAATGTTGAAAAAAGGGAACCGCTTGGCTATCATAGTGATACAATCTAATGCGTGGTTCATGCTGAGAGCATTAGCTCTACAGAGGTTGACCGAAGTGACATCACCCTCATAATTTAGTGTTGAGTGTTTTGTTTTACTGATGTCAACATAAACTGTTGTTGTCATCATGTACCTTTGTTTATGATTGTCTATTTGGAATGCCTCTGAACATTGTGGAAGCAACAGTCTTTTAGAATGAAAGCAGCACCCAATGCAATCAAGCACATGCAATTTTGGCATTCTAGTTATATTGATGTGAAGTTTGATGAAGCACAAGTCTACATTCATTGAAGGTAAATTATGTGTTTAATATTGGTTTGCTGTAGATGTAAAATGAATACTGTAATGAATTACTTAATCACACCTACAGGGGTCAGACATGGTGTTGATATCAAAAAGTATAACAGCACCACAACAGGTCAGCTCACTGTAACTCCTATCACATGTTGTATCTGTTACAGTTCTGGGATGTAACCAATTTCCGCCAAGCTAAAGGTTCCATGTCGGCAGGTTGTCCAGTATGGAGGGCACGATACACGGTAAGAAAGGCAATAAAATATATACATACATGAGAGCTCTGGTCATTTTGACAACTTCAAAAAATTATTTTAAAAGTATTTAAACTACAGAAAAAGTATAACCACTGGTTATCAAATAAATAATTACACGGCCATATCAACTTAGGGGTCTGTCTAGTTTTGTATACACCATATGTACTGAATTTAACACTAAGATAATGTTGGGGCCGCAGTGGCCGAGTGGTTAAAGCATATGACCGTCTGGATCACTAGCCCTCCACAACTGGATCACCAGTTACTGTCCACAGGTCAGTGGTTTTGCTCCACAAACTCTAGATTTCCTCCACCACCAAAACCTGTCACATCCTTAAATGACCATAGCTTTCCAATAGGATGTAAAACACAAACAAACCAAACTCAGAGAATGTATAAAAAATCTAAAAAACTATATTTATTAAGCTTAGTAAGCTTGCTTCAGCTAAATAACATATATTCTGGATTAAATGCAAGAACTAGAAATGAAACCTGTCAAAACTGAACAACAAAGGAACCAAGTATTTTTGTTTAGAATAGACATGCTTTTGATTACACAGGTTCCATTTTGTGTCATAGTGCATACAAGGTGATAACAACTGAAAGTAAATATGAGGTGTGTGTAAGGATAAAAAGGACTAATGCATATATTTTTATTTCAGCCATTTGGTCATGGGTTAGTAACAGTAGCCGTGCCACAGATTAGGAGGGGAGACAACTCTCTGTATCTTTGGACCGTCGAAGACAATGTCCAACTTGTGCACCAGTTCATGGGCCATCAAGACGCCATTTTAGAGTTCCAGTGGCGGAAGCAGACAGAAGAGGAGCGAGACTTTCAGTTAGTTACTTGGGCGCGAGATCAGACCCTTCGAGTGTGGAAGGTGGACCTACAGCACCAGAAGGTAAGCCAGGGCACCAGTTACTGAAACAATATAATACTAAGTATAACATTATGAAGGTCTATGGTAGTGTATTTGTATAATTAAAAAGTGTGTTACATGTTGATTGCAGAATTAGTAGTAGGCATTTAAGAATATGATGATATAACACTGTCAACTGGACCCGATTATGATACGCTGTATACATACTATAGTTGTGTTGCCCTGATGTTATCATAGGATTATTTGTCTATGTAGTTGTGTGGCCACGATGTTGGAGACCTGCCTGATAGTGAAGAGCTAAGTACCATGTCCCTAGTCAGCAGTACCAACAGCTTCGAGGGGGAAGAGGGAGAAGGAGGGGAGACAACCCGCCAACCATCAGGCAGTCCCGACAGTATCACAGCCCAGCAGCCACGCACACTGAAACAAGAGTTCTCATTGGTCAATGTAGAGATACCCAATATTGTTGTTGAGGAAGTAAGTATAGTATTAAATACCCTGGAACAGGTTTCCATATAGCAGTTAGCTCTGATAAATATTTACTCTAAAAGGATGTATCCTTCAATTTCTTGTATTACAAGAGTAGTTCTCAGGTATATGTTTGATACCATGATTATTTTGAGATGCGGATGAAAAACAAGGAGAAAAAGCCTGTGCTTTTGGCATGAAATGAAATTGGAAGTGCACAAAATTTGATTTCAGTCATCTGGGAATGTTTTACTAGTAAGAATATTTCAGTTAAAAATTGTTTGAAGTTATAAGCTTCCAATTTGTTTTGGTTTCTGAGCATTAAAATTTAATTACTCTCCTCTGCACATCAAAAATTCTGGTTTTACACATGTACACTTCCAATTAAATCTCATATAAATGCTAAGAACACCCATGAGAAATGCAACAAGTCAATGATTGAAAGATTCATATCAGGGCATGAATATGCAATTGCCCAACAAGGATATAGTTTTAATATACGAATTTCTTGAAAATAAAACTAGAGTATTAAAAAATATCGTTAATATTGTTGAATTCAGGAATATATTGAACATGGATATGGCCGTGCTTTGATGAATAATGTCACCTGTTGCTTTGTAGGATTAATACAAATACTCTACTCCTATGTTTCATATCCCACAGTTAAACCCTACCACAAGAACATGCATAGTCCTAGCGATGGCCAACAATCACAATGTGCGTCTCAAGCTTGTCTTCCCCGACAACTACCCCAATAATGACATGCCCAGTCTGGATATCCTGTTCGCGACCATCAACAACAAAGTACAGCAGCGCCTCCATCTGGTAGGTTCTCACACTGGGCACGCCAAAATCAGTTCAGGTTTCGACCATCATACATTTTCTCCCTTGTTTTATACATTGGAAATAAAGAGCATGAATAGCTCTTGATAATTTTATTTTGATACTTTACTTTAAAACCACACACCTATGGCTTGAGTTTTGTAGTTGATATAAAATAATGGTGTCAAGAAGTTTTAATTAATTTCATCATATAACTTACAAATGAAAGTGTTACGGTAAAAAATGGTTCTTGGAAAGTGTTCACAACTAGAGCCTTACAATAAGAATAAAATGTATCACTCAAAGTACAATACATTCACAATCATTGATGAAAATATCATTAGAAGATCTTTGAATGTAAATCACATTAAATTTGATGCAGTGTAATGTTTTTATCTATTTATGAATTTTACAGTTTTCATTAAAAAGATCAGTTATGCATCCTGTTTTTGTTCAACAATGTCCTACATTTGTAAACTTCTGATAAAATATATTTCAAGAAGGTGAAGAATTGACCTGTGTATAGTTGGTATTATGCTCCAGTGTGATTGTGAAGACTAAGATATCCCATTGTATCGCTACCATTACAGGGCCTGACAGATATCTGTCTGAAGCACGTCACCAGGAACACTAACTGTCTGGAGCCGGTTCTCCGACAGCTGGCCACCTACCTAGAGAAACTCACGGTCAGTTACTTACTGTTCTGCCCATGCCTATCTACTCACAGGCCATCCATTTAACGGCAGAGAAATCTGTCCAACATATATCAGTCTTTTGAGTCATAAATGAAATGTTTTTGAAGACAAATGGTATCTGTACCAGACACTTCTGGAACTGGGTAACCAGTATGTGTACTTTGTCATTGTCAAAATCAAAGTTTGCTAATTATACCCCCCACAACGAAGTTAGGGGGATGGGGGGTATACTGGAATCACCCTGTCTGGATGTCATTCGCAGTAACTTGTCCGGAAAACTTCATCTTAATTAACTGGCAGATTTTATTTTAATTTCATTTTAATGATAAGTATATTTTGTAGTTGTGCACCGGCATTTTAATTTCAGATTTCAACACTTTTTAAGGGAGTTATTATCCTTTATGCGAAATAACTTGTCCAGAAACCCCAAGGTCAATGTCACTAATTGATGATTAACTACCAGCATCTGCGGGGGGTAATAGTTATCCTCTGGATGACGGTTCTAGTTAAGACAAAAATCAAGATAAAACAGTGTATGATTTAGACAAAGTGTTAATTATATGAATTTACCTTGTGAGTTTAACTCGTGTCCTTTCTATTATACAACAGATTGATGACAGGAGGACTCCAGAATCAGAAACTTCAATGCATCTACCATTTACTCACAAACCAACGAAACAGCTCCACGGCCATAACAAGTTTTCAGCCCACTATGGCCCATACCACTACTTGTTAGATCACAACATTCCTTTCCCCCGAACCAGTGGAGCGCGCTTCTGTGCTGCAGGTGACCTCTTTGTTTGATATGTGTTACAGGAGATCACCCCCTTAACCCGCAATAGTGGGGCATACTTTTATGCAGCCTAATTTGATATAGAGCATTAGTTTTTTTTGTTTAAACAGTTTTAGATTAGATCGCCTGTTGAAAATGGAACTGGAAGTACTTAAATCTAAGAATACCAATTACAATGCACTTTAGAACATAATTAGATCATCAGGTCAAATACTTAATCTTAATTAGCAAATACTGGGTATGTTAGATATGGCTTCAGACTTGCCATCAAAAACACCAGTGAATAATTTCATAATCATTTGCTTGTCTGCCTTCATTTAAATCAAAGTCAGTGCCTAGAAAAATCCTTTACAATTTTTTTCTTAAAATCTTATAGTTTATGAATATTCAACAATTGTTATTATTCCTTTTGTCAAGGATTTCTTGTCGTATTTGGGAGAGCAAGAGAGGCTAAAAAAGCTAGGACAGGAGCAGACCATACCCCAAAGTAAGTACAACTACACCCCAAAGTAAGCACAACTACACCCCAAAGTAAGTACAACAACACCCCAAAGTAAGTGCAACTACACCCCAAAGTAAGTACAACTACACCCCAAAGTAAGTACAACTACACCCGAAAGGAAGTACAACTACACCCGAAAGGAAGTACAACTACACCCCACAGTGAGTACAACTACACCCCAAAGTAAGTGCAACTTCACCCCAAAGTAAGTACAACTACACCCCAAAGTAAGTACAACTACACCCCACAGTAAGTACAACTACACACCATAGTAAGTACAACCACACCCCACAGTAAGTACAACCACACCCCACAGTAAGTACAACAACACCCCACAGTTAGTCAGACCACAACCCACAGTAAGTACAACCACACCCCACAGTAAGTACAACTACACACCATAGTAAGTACAACCACACCCCACAGTAAGTACAACCACACTGCATAGTAAATACAACCACACCCCACAGTAAGTACAATTACATCCCACAGTTAGTCAGACCACACTGCATAGTAAGTACAACAATACCCCACAGTTAGTCAGACCACACCCCACAGTAAGTACAACTACACCTGAAAGTAAGTACAACCACACCCACAGTAAGTACAACTACACACTATAGTAAGTACAACCACACCCCACAGTAAGTACAACCACACCCACAGTAAGTACAACTACACACCACAGTAAGTACAACTTAATCACACAGTTAGTCAGACCAAACTCAACAGTAAGTACAACTACATCCCACAGTTAGTCAGACCACACTCCAAAGTAAGTACAACCACACACCACAGTAAGTACAACTACACACCACAGTAAGTACAACTAAATAACACAATAAGTCAGACCACACTCCACAGTAAGTACAACTACATCCCACAGTTAGTCAGACCACACTCCAAAGTAAGTACAACCACACCCACAGTAAGTACAACTACACACCTCAGTAAGTACAACTAAATCACAAGGTTAGTCAGACAAAACTCAACAATAAGTACAACTACATCCCACAGTTAGTCAGACCACACCCAAAGTAAGTACAACTACACACCACAGTTAGTACAACTAAATAACACAGCTAGTCAGACCACACTCCACAGTAAGTACAACTACATCCCACAGTTAGTCAGACCACACTCCACAGTAAGTACAACTACATCACACAGAAAGTACAACTAAACCCCAAAGTTAGTACGACTTCACTCCACAGTAAGTCTGACTACACTCGTACAGATTGTCAGACCACACTCAAGTCTGACTACACTCGTACAGATAGTCAGACCCCACTCAAGTCTGACTACACTCGTACAGATAGCCAGACCACACTCAAGTCTGACTACACTCGTACAGATAGTCAGACCACACCCAAAGTGAGATCTTACCCAAATATAATTATGACCTCATTGCAAAGTACTAAGTTGGATCATGCCACAAAATAAGTAAGACCTAACCCAAACTTAAGACCTCTCACTCTAATGTGAATCATACCATACTCACCAGTAGCCCAGACCACTCCATCAGTAAGTCGTTATCAGCATCACTATCACACATCGGGCGGACAGTAAACCAAACAACTGTATTGTCCAATTCGTGTCAAGGGCTAAAATTCCTCAAGTCTGTGGTACTGGACCCAGAAAATTGACTAGCAGACCTAGCCAAAAAATAGTAAAACGTCAATCAGACCTACACGTTCACAGGTTCAAAAAGAAATATCATCATAACGTCAAGCACATGCTGTTTGAAATGTGCCATTTTAGCATCTTATCATAATTTCATTGGATATTTTAATCTAATACATAGTATATTTTATTTAACTGATATTTATCGTTGACCTTTATATTGTTGGCAGACCTACAGAAACCATGTCAGGACCCAGGCTTTCTTGGCTAAAATGCCCTGCACCCAGGAATAAGTTTAACAAATTTTTGGGCCCTGCATGTTCCATACATAATTTTGAACCTAATTGACTCTGATTTTATATTACATTCCACATCTAACATTGAATAAACAGACCGTGATTTTATATTACATTCCACATCTAACATTCAATTAACAGACCGTAACTTTGACTTTCAGAGCGCTGTCAGATCTGACCCAGTACGGATCGCGAGCGAGGATACGGAGCAGTCACACTGCCCCTACGCCATACCAACAGTACTCCTTCGCTCGTAGCCCGCCCACAACCTCCGATCCTTTTACTATCAAGTCCTACTACTATAAAGACCAGAAGGTACCGTTTAGTGAAGTACAGTACTGTAAGATTATCGAAAGGTGGTATTCATCTGTCTATTGACGGTTGTTTTGTTGTCTCCCCACTCAGTTGTAGGCAAAATTTTGTCTAGGCAACCACCCGTAGTCTCTGTTTTCAACAGATTTTTACCTTCATATTTGTGGACATATACTGGAGTTTGTACTGTAGTATTTTCCTAAGCATACATTTTTCTATTTTTTTTTTTTTTTTTTTAAATTTTAGAGAAAAAACAACATGAGAATGAAGTCAAAAGTGATCAAGGACAAGAGTGAAGATCTTGACAAACAGAAAGGTCCTCATCTAGCCCCGGTCAAGATCTATGACAGCAGTTATCTGTTACCTATCAATAAAAACCTGGGCACCCATTACAGGTAAGATACATGACAAACAACTGAAGTCTTTCTGTGGCAATTGTCAAATCTAATTAGATTCCTGGTATAGGAATTTCTTGTCTTAAATTGAAGTGGCTTTCCAAATCTTTATGTTTTGCATTTAATCAAATGTTTAAGTCAGTAAGACAAAGAGTTAAAATGATTGTTCATCATTTGCAAGTTAATGAGATTAGGCCAAATAAAATTAATTACTTGGTTCTCGGGCCAATTTTTTTCAAAATAGATGCGGCAGGGCCGTATATTTTTTTTCGTTTTACATGGAAAAAACGAGACGAGGGCGATTTTTTTTTATTGTGTAGTTTGTAAAACGTTCATTGTGGACATAACCTTGTCTTTTTATAGTTGTGTAGAGACCCGTCATAGAGCAAGCCTACGAAAATCCCCCCACAATGTTCCAGACGAGAATCACGAACCCCCCATTCCTTATTTGTACCGAAATGAGAGCCATTTGTACACAAGACTAATAAGTCATAATCATTTTAACACTTGCCTGTATCTCAATCCTTACCTTTATTCAAACGTTTTTGGGACTTGGGTGACTAACGAGTAAAAACGACATGTGGACCAATTTTCCGGATTTTTTTTAAAGATGGCGGCTGGCGCATTCATTTTTTTTTTTTATTACTTTCACGATAAAATCGGTGCCATGAAATGCGCACGGGCCTGAGAACCAAGTTATCATTTTTTTTGGCCTTAATGACATTTTATATTTTCACATGGATAGTTTTCATGCTTGTGTTTTATGATAAAGATGTGTACTCATTCTACCTCTAATTACTGACTTACAGGATAGACTTGAATGACATCCCAGCAATGTGTCGACACAATGCTGCTCAGGCAGCTGGTGTAGGCAGGAAAGATCTAGTACAGGTATGTACATCAAAGGGCCTCGTATATACAAAATGGGGGCAAGCATGTGTTTTCCCTTAAGGAAACCCATACCACTGCAAACAAACTGCAACTATCAATTTAAAATCTTTTTACTGGCGTGACAACATCTTTGATAAATCATTTCTGAAAAGAAACACATACTTTGCAGAAATTTTATGGAAAACTGAAATATACAAGCAAATAAAAATCAACATTATTGTTCTGGGAGTTATAATTTCTACCAGACAAAAGGAGATTGGAACTCTTAACCTTCAGTTACATTAAGATATCTCTTACCAACTGAGCTACCTGTTCAGAGGTAATTTGATGAATCAGTCTACAGTTAAATCTAAGACGAAATTAAGGGGTGATAACGGTATACAATGGAATTCTCTGGTATTTTGCCTGCAGTGGGACAGACGTCATTGGTGTTCCTGGATTTAGAATCATCTCCCTTGTTTCATTGTTCAAGATAAGTACATGATTGTACTGTTTCAACTGTAGTATGATCATAACATCCCCCAAATCTGTAAATGAACTGTCTCATGAAATAGGACTCCTGTTAGGTGGAGACATGCCTACACAGTCCAGTGTGCTTATTTTTTGTTCTTTATAAACAATCGCTTAAAATAACAAAACAAAAAAGTAATTTCAGTGTTATAAATGTGTGTTGTAATTTTAAAATTTATAAAAAATACCATTTTCCATGACTAATCATCTGTGGATGTGATAATGATTGACAGTTGTGGAATCTGGTGACACTGATGTCTGACAAACGACTTGCTCCGTCCTCCAACCCTGATGATGGCAGTCCATGGGGAAGGCACCCATTCGGAAGACAGCTGCTGAAACACATGTAAATATACAGTTATTGTGAAGATAAAAGGATATCTATATCACACAACCATCATTGACCAGGGCAGTGGTGTGTCTGCCTGTCTGTTGTAGGTTATAACATTATTAACCCTTCCACCACTGTAGACCATAATGGACTCATCCATATTAATGCATGGTAGAGTCTACTAAAGTTACATAGGTGTGAAAGGTTTAAACAGTTTTATACTTCCACAACAAAGTGAAAGCAAAGTATACTGGAATTCTCAAGTTTTGCACACTTATATTTTATCCAGCTATTTTTATGGGAGTTATGCTATTTGATCTGTTTAGTTTCATTCTAAAAAATAAGAAGTCTGTCATTTAATTGAAAGGGTTCTTATATCTTCAGTCTTCATAATTTTTGCCATTGACTCACAGCTATTTAAGATGTTATCTGAAGTTAACTGCCAGTGCCAAGAATCGTATTGAGAAACATAGAAATGTTGATACAACCAAATTATGTAACCCCACGGGCATTCATCGACAAATGATTTTTTTATTTGGTAAGTTGATATAGGGAACATGCCATGCAAATACAGAGGATGTATGATCTACTAGTCTTCTACAAACACTGTGATGTGATATCTACTTAATATGGACTTCTACAGTGATCATGTTGACTTACAAAACCTGTGACATATGTTATTGTATACATAGGATGGATTTCTACAGTAGTCTACATGACGTACAAACACTTTAACATGTTATTGTATACATAAGATGGATTTCTACAGTAGTATACATGACGTACAAACACTATGACATGTTATTGTATACATAGGATGGACTTCTAAACTAGTCTACACGACGTTCACACACTATAACATGTTATTGTATACATAGGATGGACTTCTACACTAGTCTACATGACGTACACACACTACAACATGTTATTGTATACATAGGATGGACTTCTAAACTAGTCTACAAGACGTTCACACACTATAACATGTTATTGTATCCATAGGATGGATTTCTACAGAAGTCTACACGAGGTACAAACACTAACATGTTATTGTATACATAGGATGGTCTTCTACACTAGTCTACATGACGTACACACACTACAACATGTTATTGTATACATAGGATGGTCTTCTACACTAGTCTACATGACGTACAAACACTATAACATGTTATTGTATACATAGGATGGATTTCTACTGAAGTCTACATGACGTACACACACTATAACATGTTATTGTATACATAGGATGGATTTCTACAGAAGTCTACACGACGTACAAACACTAACATGTTATTGTATACATAGGATGGACTTCTACAGTAGTCTACATGACGTACAAACACTATAACATGTTATTGTATACATAGGATGGACTTCTACAGTAGTCTACATGACGTACAAACACTATAACATGTTATTGTATACATAGGATGGATTTCTACAGTAGTCTACATGACGTACAAACACTATAACATGTTATTGTATACATAGGATGGACTTCTACAGTAGTCTACATGACGTACAAACACTATAACATGTTATTGTATACATAGGATGGATTTCTACAGTAGTCTACATGACGTACAAACACTATAACATGTTATTGTATACATAGGATGGACTTCTACAGTAGTCTACATGACGTACAAACACTATAACATGTTATTGTATACATAGGATGGATTTCTACAGTAGTCTACATGACGTACAAACACTATAACATGTTATTGTATACATAGGATGGACTTCTACAGTAGTCTACATGACGTACAAACACTATAACATGTTATTGTATACATAGGATGGACTTCTACAGTAGTCTACATGACGTACAAACACTATAACATGTTATTGTATACATAGGATGGACTTCTACAGTAGTCTACATGACGTACAAACACTATAACATGTTATTGTATACATAGGATGGACTTCTACAGTAGTCTACATGACGTACAAACACTATAACATGTTATTGTATACATAGGATGGACTTCTACAGTAGTCTACATGACGTACAAACACTATAACATGTTATTGTATACATAGGATGGACTTCTACAGTAGTCTACATGACGTACAAACACTATAACATGTTATTGTATACATAGGATGGACTTCTACAGTAGTCTACATGACGTACAAACACTATAACATGTTATTGTATACATAGGATGGACTTCTACAGTAGTCTACATGACGTACAAACACTATAACATGTTATTGTATACATAGGATGGACTTCTACAGTAGTCTACATGACGTACAAACACTATAACATGTTATTGTATACATAGGATGGACTTCTACAGTAGTCTACATGACGTACAAACACTATAACATGTTATTGTATACATAGGATGGACTTCTACAGTAGTCTACATGACGTACAAACACTATAACATGTTATTGTATACATAGGATGGATTTCTACAGTAGTCTACACGACGTACAAACACTATAACATGTTATTGTATACATAGGATGGACTTCTACAGTAGTCTACATGACGTACAAACACTATAACATGTTATTGTATACATAGGATGGATTTCTACAGTAGTCTACATGACGTACAAACACTATAACATGTTATTGTATACATAGGATGGACTTCTACAGTAGTCTACATGACGTACAAACACTATAACATGTTATTGTATACATAGGATGGATTTCTACAGTAGTCTACATGACGTACAAACACTATAACATGTTATTGTATACATAGGATGGACTTCTACAGTAGTCTACATGACGTACAAACACTATAACATGTTATTGTATACATAGGATGGATTTCTACAGTAGTCTACATGACGTACAAACACTATAACATGTTATTGTATACATAGGATGGACTTCTACAGTAGTCTACATGACGTACAAACACTATAACATGTTATTGTATACATAGGATGGATTTCTACAGTAGTCTACATGACGTACAAACACTATAACATGTTATTGTATACATAGGATGGACTTCTACAGTAGTCTACATGACGTACAAACACTATAACATGTTATTGTATACATAGGATGGATTTCTACAGTAGTCTACACGACGTACAAACACTATAACATGTTATTGTATACATAGGATGGACTTCTACAGTAGTCTACATGACGTACAAACACTATAACATGTTATTGTATACATAGGATGGATTTCTACAGTAGTCTACATGACGTACAAACACTATAACATGTTATTGTATACATAGGATGGACTTCTACAGTAGTCTACATGACGTACAAACACTATA
The DNA here is from genome assembly GCF_002113885.1 of Mizuhopecten yessoensis. Lineage (NCBI taxonomy): Eukaryota > Metazoa > Mollusca > Bivalvia > Pectinida > Pectinidae > Mizuhopecten > Mizuhopecten yessoensis. The sequence continues at coordinate 98,354 of NW_018407065.1, forward strand.
ACATGTTATTGTATACATAGGATGGATTTCTACAGTAGTCTACATGACGTACAAACACTATAACATGTTATTGTATACATAGGATGGACTTCTACAGTAGTCTACATGACGTACAAACACTATAACATGTTATTGTATACATAGGATGGATTTCTACAGTAGTCTACATGACGTACAAACACTATAACATGTTATTGTATACATAGGATGGACTTCTACAGTAGTCTACATGACGTACAAACACTATAACATGTTATTGTATACATAGGATGGATTTCTACAGTAGTCTACATGACGTACAAACACTATAACATGTTATTGTATACATAGGATGGACTTCTACAGTAGTCTACATGACGTACAAACACTATAACATGTTATTGTATACATAGGATGGATTTCTACAGTAGTCTACACGACGTACAAACACTATAACATGTTATTGTATACATAGGATGGACTTCTACAGTAGTCTACATGACGTACAAACACTATAACATGTTATTGTATACATAGGATGGATTTCTACAGTAGTCTACATGACGTACAAACACTATAACATGTTATTGTATACATAGGATGGACTTCTACAGTAGTCTACATGACGTACAAACACTATAACATGTTATTGTATGCATAGGATGGACTTCTACAGTAGTCTACATGACGTACAAACACTATGACATGTTATTGTATACATAGGATGGATTTCTACAGTAGTCTACATGATGTACAAACACTATAACATGTTATTGTATAAATAGGATGGACTTCTACAGTAGTCTACATGACGTACAAACACTAGCGATGCTGTGCTGTGTGTTCTGGAACAAACAGGAAGTACAGAGGCCTCTACACCAGTCATCATCCGTTGAGTACATCCCTCCAACAGTAAGTGTTCACTAGGGTGTAACCACACGGACGTGTGTCCCCCTGGGCTATTTTACATCATCTGCAACAAATGTTAGCTTGATACGTGTTAATTTATCTCTTGTCAACAATTTGTTTTGCTTTAGTTCCTTTTTATGATCTTTCATTAAAGTATTGCCCTTATTTTTCACATTATTAGATGTCACAGATTTACTCAGTACTATTCTCTAAGAAGTAAATTATAATGCCACAGTGTATTTTACCGGTTCATTGTCTGTAGAGTCTGGATATAGAAAGTTTCGGGTACACAGTTTTCAGTATCTCCCTCAGGCTGTCAACAGGCTGCTATAGGATATCGTTGGCTTTGTTATTTTCATTTTTACAATCTAGATCCTGTTAAATTATTCAAATATTTCTGATTAAGATATGCATTTAGAAAGGAAATATTTTTTAAAGTGTCTTTTGCCATGTTCCTTCAGGTGGCTGAAGTAAGTGTCAACCTGTGCTTAAGTGTTCTGTGGTATTTCTCTTGGTGTGTCAACATTTTGTACTATTAGGAGTTTTATTGCTGTCTCTTATTGGTTCCTCTTAATTTAAATTCCATTCAGAACCAGCACTATGATTCTGTGTTTTCTGCTTTGCCTTGGTTTAGAAAAAATAACTTAAGCAACTTGTAAAGACCAGTTTGGAAATCTACTTTGCAAAAAAACAAAAACATTAATGTAGAAAGCTTTCATTTTTGTTCATCTTGAAATGATAACCTTGTATATTTCATCATTTTTAGTTTTGTAGAATTATTCTGTTCTATGATATTCTATGTCATCATCTGTATTTTGTAGAATTTCATTATTCTATACAAGGTTGTACTAAGTCATCATCTGTATTTTGTAGAACTCTTTTATTCTATACAAGAAATCTTTCGCGCAGGGAAGAAATAAATTGATGTATGTGTTTTTATAAAACTTTCTTGATGTGTACACAGTTGGAGTAAGTCATCATCTATAACTTTGTAGAAATTTCTCATTATTTACACGGTTGGACAAAGTCATCATCAGTATTTCTGTAGAACTTTCTTCTTGTGTACAAGGTTGAAGTACGTCCCTATTTGCAGTTCAGAAATCCCTCTTGTTGTGTACAAGCGGATTAGGTTCTCCACAATAATTCCAGACAATGAAAATCTACTTTTGATCAAATATAATATTTGCAGAGTTTTACCTCTGGAAACACAAAATGTTCAAGTAAGCTAGAAGTTGTCTATGTGAATGTATAAATGTATGAATATGCTCAGGTGCGCTACAGTCTGCCTCAAATATTTGAAAAAAAGGAAGGGGCACCGGTAAGTATGTAGACAGTGTGTATGAGAATTTCATTTCATCCAAATACCTCATGCAAATCCATCAGTTGTTGCTTCCCTAGTTTTCTGATTTGCTATTTGGGAAAGGCTTGTAAAATGCTCAAGGTCAACAAAAGGTCCAAGAAGGTCAAAAATATGTATTGGTAATTCTTCAGCAAAGCTTAATCCAATAGACTTTCTAGGACTAGCTGTCAGTCCTATAGTTTGAGAAAATATGATATACATGTACTAGTAAAGTAAGTTAAAGAAAACCACATAAATGTATATTTGTCTGTGATTTAGTTTCCACATTTTAACCTTAATGAGGTTCAGCAGTAATGATCTACATAATGATAATGATGTATAATTTCGAAAGTATGAAGGGATTAAATGAAGGTTCATTTTCTCCGTACAAATCTGTAATTACAAAGTATTAAATTTAATAAACGTTAAATTCTCTACACAGATCTGTCCAGAATGTAGCGTTTTGCATTGGTTTCATTTCTCCTTACAAACCTGTAGATATCTGACATGTTCTTACATTAAAAACTCTAAGCTTGCATTCTGTTCATCCATACATCACATTGGTTAAGATTTATCTCAAAAACTCTGTTGCCTACAAATGGCCAATTTTGTATGTGGGTACTTTTTGGATCGTAGAATATTGCATAATATGGTCTTGTGCCCCTCTATATAGAGTTATAGCCCTTTGTTTATTTCTGATACCAGATTTTGTACAGAGCTGGGGGTCTATTGGAAAATTCCAGTACCACACACTATTTCCTTCCTTCCCAGGACAGATAGCGTGCTCTCACCCCTGTGTCCCTGTTGAGCTTGAGAAGTGTTATCAGTCCATGTGTTTTTCCTACAGGGGTACCTGTTGATGCATGTTTCTGAGGATTTAGATATCATGATGTTGATTAAAATGTCTCCTCTTAATGGTTACTACTCACGTTTTGTGTGTATACAGGGTTTTTATTCCAGTCCTATTTTATGACTCCCTCTTTTGTTTGTAAATAAACAAATTGTTTTATCCAAATCCGATTGATTTAATTTCCATGTTTGGTTTGTAAATTAATTTAATCCTATGTTATAATTCAAACACTAGTCTATCATGTGCTGTAGTTAAAGAAATAATAGGGAATTACTTTTGTTTTGTAGCTCATGTTAATATGTGGTTAATAAGTTTTTGTATTATAATAAATAATTCTAACTTGATATTTTCATTTGAATTTTTTGAAACTTTAAAATATAAGGATGTGTGCATATTTGGTTGCTAACTTGATATATTTGATGATTTTTTGCTTTCAATTTTGTATGGTAGTAGAAAATGCAATAGTTTTTGCATGATATTGAAATATTTTACTGTAAGCAGGTATCATGTAGTGCAAAATTAGGAGCATTTTGCATGCAACCAGTCATTTAAACATCATCGGGTATTAAAGAATCTAGTATTCCATAAGATATGTCATTTATTACCATCAATGTTCAGACATAAATGTTGAGCTTTCTCATCTTGTAGATCTGCAAGACTTCTGAAATAACTTCCTTATTTATAGAAAATTTAAACAGCTGAAAGATAGAGGGAAAAATGTTTTAATAAGCAAATATATCATAGTTCATCATTTGTAATTTCTGTATTTTTAGCTCACCTGGCTCTTCGGGCCAAGTGAGCTTATCCCATGGTGCAGCGTCCGGCGTCCGTCAATTTTTTCCTTTAAAATGCTACTTGTCCTGAATGGCTCAGAGGATTTTGACCAAATTTGGTCAGGAGCATCATTGGCCAAAGGGTTCTCAGTTTTGTATAAACGGAGGGTATAACCCCCCTGGGGGCAGAGGGGCGGGGCCAAATAGGGGGAAAATAGGTAAATCTTTAAAAATCTTCTTCTTCTCAACCAATAGAAGGATTTTGACCAAATTTGTCCTAGAGCATCTTTGGACAAAGGAGACTCAAGTTTGTATAAACGGAGGGTGTGGCCTCTTTGGGGGCAGAGGGGCGGGGCCAAATAGGGGAAGTAGAGGATTTTTTCTCTCCTACTATACAAGTGAAGGGATTTAAACCAAATGCAGTCTGAAGCTTGGTCAGGAGCATCATTGGCCAAAGGGTTCTCAGTTTTGTATAAACGGACGGTATAGCCCCCCCTCGGGGCAGAGGGGCGGGGCTAAATAAGGGGAAAAAAGGTAAATCTTTAAAAATGTTCTTCTTCTCAACCAATTGAAGGATTTTGACCAAATTTGTCCTAGAGCATCTTTGGACAAAGAAGACTCAAGTTTGTATAAACGGAGGGTGTGGCCCCTCTGGGGGCGGAGGGGCGGGGCCCAATAGGGGAAATAGAGGATTTTTTTTCTCCTGCTATACAAGTGAAGGGATTTTAACCAAATGCAGTCTGAAGCATGATTAGGGACAAAAGAATCAATTTTGTATAAACTGAGGTGTGTGGGCCTCCTTCTAAGGGCAGATGGGTGGGGCCCATTAGGGGAAATAGAGGAAAACATCAAATATCCTTCTCCTTTTGTACCGATGAAGGGATTTTGACCAAATTTGGTCTGGAGCATCATTGGCCAAAGGGTTCTCAGTTTTGTATGAACGGAGGGTATGGTCCCCCTGGGGGCAGAGGGACGGGGCCAAATAGGGGAAAATAGGTAAATCTTTAAAAATCTTCTCCTCAACCAATTGAAGGATTTTGACCAAATTTGTCCTAGAGCATCTTTGGACAAAGGAGACTCAAGTTTGTATAAACGGAGGGTGTGGGCCTTCTGGCGGCATAGGAGCGGGGCCCAATAGGGGAAATAGAGGATTTTTTTTCTCCTACTATACAAGTGAAGGGATTTAAACCAAATGCAGTCTGAAGCATGCTTAGGGAGAAAAGAATCAATTTTGTTTAAACTGAGGTGTGTGGATTCCCCTTCTTTGGGGCAGATTAGTGGGGCCCATTAGGGGAAATAGAGGAAAACATTAAAGATCCTTCTCCTTCTGTACCGTTGAAGGGATTTTAACCTAACCAAACTTGTTTTAGAGAATCTTTGGGCAAAGGGAATTGAATATTTATAAATGGAAGATGCAACTTTGTTACTTGTACTCCTTTGATAAACCTGAATGGTACTCAGCAGGTTTTAAATTGAAAAATAAAATACCAGGTGAGCTATTAAGGCCCCTGGGCCTCTTGTTTAATATTTCCTACATGATAACTAAAATTCCTGCATTTCTATTAATGACATTGTAAGTTAAAAAAAAAAGACCTTTCAATTGATATTTTGTATCTGTTTACAAATGATGTATTTTTTTCTGTGCTAGGACTGATATAACTTACCTTCCTGGTAGTATATAATATTCTAATATTTATAATAATCAAAATAATTATGATGTCCTAATGTTGATAATGATCCATCTCTATTTATTTTTTGTCTTTCATTTTGAAAGCATTTCAAATTGTCTTTTCTGGAAGAGTTCTAAAATTTCATTTGATGCTTGTCACATTTTGGAAGTGAATACCGGTGTAGTGATTCTCCTTAAAAACTGTTTTGGTACAAAAAATATCAAAGAAAATAACATTAAAAAATGTATTTATTGTTAACTTTTACCAAAACCTGCATTAAACATAATTTTGTTTTTAAAAATTACTAAATTGATCTGATACGAATAATAAACCATTTTGAGAAGTGGAATTTAAATTCCTGTTTGAAAACTAGGGTACTCTAAAATTTACTGAAATAGTTTGTTTTTTCGGTAAAATACAATCAAAATTCATTACTGTTAAAAGTATGAATAAAATTTCCTATTGCTGTTATGAGATTGTCTTTGATAGGGACCATCTGTTACTTACAGAATAGTAATTAACATGACTTTGATAGGGACCATCTGTTACTTACAGGATAGTAATTAACATGACTTTGATAGGGATCATCTGTTACTTACATGATAGTAATTAACATGACTTTGATAGGGACCATCTGTTACTTACATGATAGTAATTAACATGACTTTGATAGGGATCATCTGTTACTTACAGGATAGTAATTAACATGACTTTGATAGGGACCATCTGTTACCTACAGAATAGTAGTTAACTTGACTTTGATAGGGATCATCTGTTACTTACAGGATAGTAATTAACATGACTTTGATAGGGATCATCTGTTACTTACAGGATAGTAATTAACATGACTTTGATAGGGACCATCTGTTACTGACAGAATAGTAGTTAACTTGACTTTGATAGGGACCATCTGTTACTTACAGAATAGTAATTAACATGACTTTGATAGGGATCATCTGTTACTTACAGGATAGTTATTAACATAACTTTGATAGGGATCATCTGTTACTTACAGGATAGTAATTAACATGACTTTGATAGGGATCATCAGTTACTTACAGAATAGTAATTAACATGACTTTGATGGGGATCATCTGTTACTTACAGGATGGTCATTAACATCACTTTGATAGGGACCATCTGTTACTTACAGAATAGTAATTAACATGACTTTGATAGGGATCATCTGTTACTTACAGGATAGTAATTAACATTTCCATGGTTTATAACAGACCGTTCCTTTGCTGTGTGTGTTTGACACACTGTAATACTGTGTTTTTTGCTGACTAGGGAGATAGTGCCTACTACCTGGGCAGTAGTACAGATAGTGGATGGAATAATGTGATGCGTAAGTGACCATAACTGCCCACCCCCTTTCTATTGTCTCCCCTTTACACGGACACACCACCCCAAGTCACACTAATAACCTCGGCGGGATAAGAGAATCAATCATTCATTCTAACACAACAATTTTTAATGAAAGTCAATGACCACAATTAGTGGAATTTTATTGCAAATGATTCTAAAAATTGCATTATATGAAAGTTTAGCATCCTTGTAGGTTATTCTGAATGAAATCAAATAAAATAGTGAACTGAACAGAACTGAAGATAATTTGAATGCATCAGTTAAGGTCTGCATGGCTTTATAATTACAGTGACTTAATATTTGGCTGATGCATCATAAATCTGTTCTGCATTTTCATTTTGTAAATGTTCAAGTTGAACATTCTATTCAAAATTTTGTTTCTGAAAAACTGAAATTAGCTGTACATATTTAACAGTTTATAAGACAATTTTGCAATGATCAAACAACTTTAACCATACATTGTTCATGTGTACACATTTCTACCAGCTACCACAACCAACAAGGTGCTATTCATCAAATATAGTAAAATTCACATTTCTATGAAAGATACTTTAAAAATTTTCCTAACAATAGTGTTTTAAACTTAATCAAAATTTCAAATTTAAACCGAATTGAACTATCTATTAAAGTTCTGGAAATTTGTATTTGAAGCTTTTTTGATATTTTGATGACAAATTTTAGACAAATTTCTAGACCAGAGTCATATATTTGTGACCTTCACACTCTGACCTTGGGTGGTGTAGTCCCTGCTTCATGATACACTCATTGTAAGTTGTTCTTTCTGTGTGTAAAAACCTGATGCCTTTTGTTTCCAGGATGATTTTGAAGGTTTGTATGGTGATGTAATGAGTATTATGGGATGTACAGGTACATGTACAAGTTCTGTATATTAGGTAATGGTACATGTAGACCTGTAGAACGGGTTGGTAATTAAAATGATATGTATTAATTATTGAAAAAAATGCACTTGACAAAATGTTGACTTGTAGAATTTAGACTTTAGAGATCTGTTTTCCTGATAGTTTGCTACAGATACACCTGCTTCACTTCAAAATAGAAACCACTTGCTTACTAAATAAACAAAAACAAAACCCACCAAGAAGTGTGTTGTAAACAGGTGGTGAGTAAATGAGTGAATATTTTGCCCCAAACCCCATTACCTGGTATAGTACTACCGCACCTGACATTGTAAGCTTGTGTAGGTTAGGCTGTTGTGATTAAAGCTGTTGGTCTATTTATATTAGTAGTCCTTACACTTTTATTCCATAGTCAAGCATCACGTCTGAGAGCACTGCTGTTGTAACTCGTTAACTACTAATGGCATGCCAGCAGTTTTACTAACAATGGAAGTGATGATTGGCAGATATTACCACACACAGTTATGGAACAGTAAGATTGGGGATAATTATTCAGAACATACTTTTCTGGAGTCTTTCCCTCAGCTAGACAGGCCATATCTTGCATCTTGTGACTAGTTCTATTTCAGGCCACCATTATGGCATCCTCGACATTCCAGGGGTTGCGTCAAGTGTCAAGTCATGTGATAGGTCATGCGACATAAATGACCAAACTTAATCTACCTACAGACTAAGTACTCAAAACTACAGGTTTAAGATTTTGTTTTGCTCTAGCAGTAACAACGATCAGCAGATGGATTCAGCCAATCAAATATGCAGGAATGTGTCATGTGACCAGCAAAAACTCCAATGGTATTTCTTTTTGACAAGTCATGTGACTTGAACCATCCAATCATAGACTGTATTGTATAAATTGTTTGACCCTTGTTTTTGACAGTATAGTCCCTATCACACGGTGTCTTCCTCCTCCAGCCTCCTCAAGGGGTGGTCAAGTAAGTGGTCAGTCTTGTCCAGCTTGTGAGTGACCAGTAGACCTGGCTGTGGCCTGCCTTTCTGTGCCTTAAGTTCTAATTATCATTTTCCAATTGTAACTCATCCCATTATTTAGAGCACATAATCTGATTTTGCAATATCTGTTTGTTTTTTTTGTCACCTATGATTTTCACTGACCTAGACATTGTGGAGCATACATCTAATAATAGCAGTGTTCTCACGGCATCTGTCGTTGAATCAACCTGTTATTTCTTGTTAACAGTAGTTTCTATAACATACAATTATCTAGGTGATATTTCAGGATCTCCTACTAGTGTGTAGTTAACCATATTTTCCTGTAAATCATGGATTCCTACACTTTGATTAACTGCCCGTTTCTACCAAAGTTCCTCACAGTACTCGGGGTTAGAACTAAACATGTCCGTACGGCAGTTAACATACTGACTTTGGTTGTAATTATCATATAATTATTTTATTGCTTCTGTGGCTAAATCAAAAGTGCTACATTAGGAAAGTTGCAGAAGAAAAAATTCCTTGCATATTATATATATATAATATAAAGTACTTCATCTGTGTATGCTTTATAGATAGACGAAGCGTTAAATGATAAAATCATGATGCATGTAACTGCAAATTGTTGCTAATGGATAGAAATGGTACAGATATAAGTATGTTTACAGTATATATTCAGCCAGTGCTGGATTTTATTATCAGTGTATGTGCGATACTAATTATTAATACTCCTTTGTTTTTTGAATTTCTACTTTCAAAATTACCTTTTAATGATCATGCAGTGACCATGCACAATATGTATCAATGTAGGACCCTAACCAACATTCTTAGTCTAATTGGACCCTACCTGAAATATGCCTCTGTGCATGTTAATCCTGTAGGTCATATGTTAATCTCGAAACTAAACCCTAGGTCTGTGAACTTTTAATCTGTATGATACACATTAATGTTCCTTCTGTCTAAATCTGCTGTAGGTGTTTACTACCTGTAGGTCTACTTCTTTTGTATAATCAGTAGAACACAGGACACCGTCTTTGTAGTATAATTTCTATCATCTCCAGGATATTTCATCATTTAATGTTGTAAAGTGGCACATGTTATAATGAAATAATCAGAAAATCAGTGGCGATTCAGAAGCTGTATAGTCAGAATTACACCCGTTTGTATGGCAGTTTTTGGTGGAGGAATTTGGAATGACATATTTAGCATGAAGCGCTAACCTCCACCTTACCAGGTGTTTGTGAGTAGGTAGAACTCCAGGCCTGTGTAGCTGGTTATTTTGAGCCTTTTTGTCATCATGGTGATGGTTTTATTAGGATCCTGTATTCACTTATTATAGCTCTTTATGGATGTAGACTAAAATCGCATTAGGTGGTGGTAGACCGATAGTGAACCCCATAGTCCTGTAATCTATCGTGGAGTCCGTGTTATAGTTTCACCTTCAGAGTAGTATTGTCTGTATCAACTGATTATATACCTACTTAATCTGTTTACTTACTTGTGGATTATATTTTAACTTCAATTGGTAGTAAATGAAATTATTAATGCCTCAGATACAATCTGTAGCGTTAGTTGTGAACGGTTTACAAACTGTCAGTGCTAAGTCCCTGTTAGTCCTGGTTATAAGTTCCTTCCTGTTCTCCCGACTCCAACCAAACACTCCAACGGTGTGTGTTACCACAGGTCGTTTTATCTGCTTTGCTTTTCCTATTCAAATCAGTTCACTTAACTGAATGTTTTTAGTTTTATAATTATGAGTTACCATGTTGAGCCTAGAGGATTTTGGTTTCTGGGTAAGGCAACAAAAATGTTCACAAATAATGCCATTAATGGCAGCATACAAAAGACATCTAGAATAACTGGCCCAGGAATCACAAGATATACTTAAAAAATGTACCTATTTCTCAAAATCAAATTTAATTTAAAGGCTTTATTATTTAAGTTTCTCAAGCAACATTTCAAATATTTGTGAATTAAAGCACCTCTTGGTTTGAAAGAGTGGATGATCCCATTACAGAGAAACTTAACTGTTCAACGTTTGAGATGTAGTGTGAAATGTAACCGAATTGAAGGGAGGAATGTTCTTAACTACAAATTAAACCATTAGGGGAAGATCATTGTTGCAAAAAAACTGATCTTTTAATTAATTTGTTTTTTGAATTTAAAATTTAAATTCCTCAGAAAGTTGATTCATAACAGAAACCAGAATGTTCAGGAGGACTATGGATGTTACTGTTGTTTACCTAGAGTTTAACTATGTGCTTTGTAACAGTTGTGTCCCCTTTATCAATAGTGTACATGTGATGTTCGTAGTAGCTTAGCCCACAATCAATGTCTTCCTCTTGATAATTACCATGTTTTCATGCATAAACTATCAGTAGTGAAACAAAAGTGATGGAACTGCCACTCACAAATTGTAGTCATTTGAGTGATTTGTCCGATGCTACTAAAAAATTGTAGTCATTTGAGTGATTTGTCCGAAGCTAGATACAATTTAATGTTCAGAGATGTCAAGTGTCACAGACAGGTGTACAATTACAACATAACTAAAGTCACGTGACACAGACAGGTGTACAATTACAACATAACTAAAGTCACGTGACACAGACAGGTGTACAATTACAACATAACTAAAGTCACGTGACACAGACAGGTGTACAATTACAACATAACTAAAGTCACGTGACACAGACAGGTGTACAATTACAACATAACTAAAGTCACGTGACACAGACAGGTGTACAATTACAACATAACTAAAGTCACGTGACACAGACAGGTGTACAATTACAACATAACTAAAGTCACGTGACACAGACAGGTGTACAATTACAACATAACTAAAGTCACGTGTCAAATTTGAGTTTATATAGTAGTGTGACCAATACTGACAGGTTTATATGAGCATGCCCAGTAATTATAAGTCGAGGATATCTAACATTTAGTTATGGATTAGGGTCTAGATCCATTAGAGTGAGTTTATTCTCAAGTATAATTTAAAAGCTTCAATGGGTGGATATTTGAGAATAACTGATGGAATTTGAAGAACATGTCAGTCATGATCGATTCTCCTGAGGGGGATCTCTACTTTAAGTGTTATCTATATGAACTTATAAAAATCCTGTATTTATTTTGTTGTGAACATGTGAAGTATATTTCCTTTCAAACTGTTCCAATTTTTAAATTTCACATATGATATCCGTCATGGACAGTGAGAAATTGAAGATTCCCAGCTATATATATATATATATAGATATATAAATAAAGCAAAACATGAAGACAAGTATGGGGGATTTAAGTTTAAATTGCCTGAAGAGCCCCAAGATGGGCAAAAGCGCTAGCTGTTTATACTAGTCTTCATGTATTGCTTTATTTTTATTTTTACAGTCACATGGATATTTAAAACTACTTATCGCTATATATATATATATAGACATTGGGTCTGAAAATAGCACTCATGGAAACATGGTAAGACTAGGTGTTTTTGTCAAGCTGTCCCATTGTGATTGCCATCAAAACTGCTGATATGTGTTTTGTGTTTATATTTAAAAAGTCAATGATATCTATTTATAAGGAATATTTATTCCATTTACATATTTCAATAGTACTTTTGAAGAAAGATAAAAGAACAACAGAATGTAACTCTGCATGAATATCTGTTTAAATGTTCACAAACTGATGTTAGTTTTAATAGTTCAAATGTTAATGCTTGTATTCTGTTGTTTAGGTCTAATGAATGTTCACATTATCCTCACATTAATAGTTGACAGTCGTTAACACTTGTTTAAGAATTGTACTAAAAATGTGCCATTTTCTATGTGCGGACTTTAATGTCATTGTATATTAAGTATGAGAGTCAACAGAGGTACACAAGGTTCTAATCCACACAAAGTATCAGCTACTTCCTGACAACTATATGTAATGTGTTCTTCACTGTTAGCAATATGTAACACTGTTAAAGTAGGTTTTGTAAAGGGATAACTATTGGGGTAACACTTAAGTGTCAAAATGTGTAACGTTTATCATCTGTTCTGTCAAATTGTGTGAGAAAATTATGGGGTAAAACTTCAAACTATCTTATGTTTTGTGAGATGTATATGTTCTTATCAAGGAAAGAAACTAGATATATTCCGAAGTAGTATTTAACACAATTGAACAATAATGATACAGTGGTCATCATTCCTTTCACAACTTCATGTCCTCAAAAATGTGTCATGGGAACATCAACCATGAAAAGTTGTATTCAAGAAATATTAAGTGATATTATGTCTATTGTAACTATTTACAGTTTAGCAGTCCCCATCGGGGGAACACAGAGTGTTTACATATAAGTTATAGAACGGTTATTATCAGTGGCCACCAAGTAAGATATCAATAGTGTCTCGTGTTTAATTGCGTCAATATCTGAAGGTCAAAATCTGATTAAGCAAGTAGGATTTATGAATTTAAAATAGTATTAATAAGGAAAATTCAACCCTTCAGGAGTATTTGTACTTATGCTTGTCACTTCCAATGGCCGACGTTTCCTGTTTATTAGCTTTCCTCTGTGGAGTATTTGGAGGGAACCTGTTCTGTTCAACAGGTCGCAGTTTGACAGGTGGCTTGTTGGTTCAAATTTTTCAAAATGTTGTGGATGAAACTTGCATGATTTTTAATCATGCATGCTTTCTTTATATTGTCTATATAGATACGTTTGTCTGTCTTCAGGATATGGAACTACAGCTTTAGCGTTGCTTTACTCTGACCTGAACCTGATATCCTTTCTGTTGCCTTTTTAGTGTATCATTGTGTTTTAGAAGATTTTACTTTTAGATACTACTGGCATAGCAGTCTGTACATACAAAATGGCTACATTTTTCTCATTAGCTACTCATGTACTGTATGTAGATTATCAAAAGATTAACTCAAGTGTCAATACTGTATGTAGATTATCAAAAAATTAACTTAAGTGTCAACATTTCTTCATTCATTGACCTTAACTCATTCACCCCTGAAATTTAAAAATTAACTATTCCAACCTTTGTATCATGTCTTTTAGAGCCAGTTTAATTTATGGATCATTTGAAAGACGTAGAATTTGTAACATACACAGATGATATTATGTTTATGGCTATAAAACCAAAGTTAATAAAATATTGGAATGTTTTGGAAACCATTTGGAGTATTTAAAGATGGGCAACACTCAATCATAACAGTGCATGTTCTGATTTGTCAGAAATATGTCTTTTCATTATATGAATATACGGCGCATCAATGAATTAAGAATGACTGACTGATCAGAAATTCTATAATGGGTTGATGACTGATAAGTGACCTTGAGCTGGTCTGTCTTGATTTTGTCATACAGACTCATTGTGTTGCAGCCCAACTCTGTCTACTGTATGTTGTAATTTTATCTCCATCTTTTTTTTTAATTTTTGCTGTATACTAAATATCACTATTCAAACTATCACTAAACAGACCTATCATGTTCATTGCCTTCAGCAAATGTCATATGAATTAGGTTCCGTCCCATTATATAGTTACCAGATTATAGATATACTGGTCAGTACAAACAGTGTACTTATCCAGGACACACTGCTTCAAAAAAGCCTGAAATTTCTTCACTAATATTGTTTCGTCTAGTTGGAACTTCACTTTTTTGGTCTGCAAATCATGAATATTATATATTCTGAAGATGGCTGTGAGGCTTAAAAACGTTCATGATAATCATATATATTTGCCATGTTGCTATTGTATGTCTACATATATATGTGTACACAAGTTTTCCTGGAAAAGTTGTTGATAAATACATTCACAATAATTGTTACATTTGTATTTAAGACAATATATGGAGTTGACACATTACTTCAACCAGTCATTTTTATCGTTTCTAAAGTCTCTTATCTCACGGAAAGCAGTGTACCCTGGCCTCGCACAGGTGTCTGTCCAGTATGTCTCTAGTCTGTTGTTGTGGTGAGTCAGTTGTGAGGTAATACTTGAGCTAATACTAATATTCACATGCTGTGTACTCAATATACAGACTTACTATACTGTATGTACTAAGACTAATCTAGTCCCGTTCTTCACCACCATCAGCCTATCAGCTCGCTGAGCGACCTGCACACACTGGTCCCCTTCCCACCTCCTCCTCCACAGCGTCCCTGGCCGAGGTCGCCTCTCATCCGAATCTCCCTGCCTTTCAACAGTCAGGTAAGTTATTGCCCCGACATTGGGAGGGGGGACAAAATATCCCTGGCCCTTCGCCCAAATCTCCCATCCTTCCAGTTGTCAGGAAAGTTAACAGGCTTTCAAAGGTGTGTGATTAAGTCATCCTTGACTGTCTCAATCAAACTTCTCAAATGTCAGCTGTTAAGTAATAACCACAGCCCCACACCGGAGTGGGGACAAGACATTCCTGACACATATCACCTCCCATCCCAAACTTCTTGCCTACCAGTCAGGTAAGTAAGCACACCCCCATACGAGGAGTGGGGTTAAGTCTTCCCTGGTCCCTCACCTCAACCCCAGAGAATTATTCTGGTCAGTTAACATACCTCCACATGGAGAGAGGGAACAAGACATTCACATTTATCCAGGCTACCCCACTCATCTCCCTCTATCCCAGCCATTCTTTATTTGTAAGTCTTCACACTGTCACAAGGGAGGCAAGACCTAGTTCAGCTCTAGCCTCAACCTCAGGCCTTCCAACAGTCATTTAGTCAGCAAACCATCACATTGGGAGGGAGACGAGACATCCCTGGCTTAGGTCAGCTATAGCCTCAACCTCAGGCCTTCTAACAGTCATTTAGTCAGCAAACCATCACATTGGGAGGGAGACGAGACATCCCTTGCCTAGGTCAGCTATAGCCTCAACCTCAGGCCTTCCAACAGTCATTTAGTCAGCAAACCATCATCACATTGGGAGGGAGACAGGACATCCCTGGCCTAGGTCAGCTATAGCCTCAACCTCAGGCCTTCTTACAGTCATTTAGTCAGCAAACCATCACATTGGGAGGGAGACGAGACATCCCTAGTGTCATCAATATTGTATGTCTGATAGGAGATTTTCTCCAAAATAGGAGATTTTACATTATATGATATATAGATATAGGTATAGAGATGAAGAATCATCAAAACTAGTTCTCTGGATATCAAAAAGTTAAACATTATGGAATTGTTGCAAAGCATTAGTGGCATGTCATCACCATCAAACTGTATGCATGCTGTACTTAGCTGGATGTTTTACCTGCGATACTCCGAGTATTTCCTACTAGTAATCACAGGTAGCATGCCCCACAATGACACACAGTACTGGCTGCTGCCTGTCCGGGGACCTACACTCCACATCTTTATAACAATGCATGTTCTCCATTGAAAATGTGTATCCTATACACAAGGGAAGGGACTTACATTTATTGATAAAAAGACTGAATTGTCAAAGCAAAAGAGCCCAGGTGACAATGTCTTTTTGAGAAAATGATGAATATTTGTCCTAAATCGTTTGTCTTCACTAATTCTTGGATTTGGCTATTTCTATGATATACTGTTCTGATACTTACCTCCTGTTTATCTTAACAGGTCATTGAAGTCTTCATATTTTCTTTCAAACTAAAAATGCAAACTTATGTTTCAACTGTCTTAACATATATAAGTAATGGTCATAAAAATGTATTTGTTTAAGTTTGTGAGGGTGGTTTTGATTGGACAGAAATGACACTTTCTACTGAGGTCATTATTTAAGGAAGTATTTGTCTCATACACAGGATGATAATGAACAGTTTGATTGTGAATCACATCATCATTATGGCAATGTTAGTGACCTGGTAAAGAAAACTTAATCAACAAGAGCTACAGTTTCATTACACAGCATAAATTGAAATGTTTTTCTAAGAGAGACACAAGTAAACATATACAAATTTTGGTACTTTGTCACGTTGTGGACAACAAACATGATTAATTTTGTCACCATAACATAAATAGGCCAAATAAAGGTCTCAAATTTTGTAATAGCTTTATGAAATCAGCAGAGCATTATTTTTAGCCATCTGGTCGAAAGGACAACAATATCTTCAAACGACTTAGCTGCTTATTGGAATTTGACCAAAATTTGACTGGAAACATCCCTAGGTGGTGGAAATTCCAAATTGTACCAATGGAGGGGCTGACCCCCCAGGGGGGCTGAGGGGGGTGTGTGATTCAAAATTGTACAAATGGAGTGGCAAATGGCTGCCCCCCTCCACCCAGGGGGCTGAGGGGCGGGGCCAAAAAGGGGTAATTGGGAAATATTGCTTTAACCAACTTCTTCTCTGGTTTTGTTGAAATTATAGACTCAGATTTGTACAAGGTAGAGACATCCACAATAAACTGACATGCTGTGTAACGTTATCAACAAAGAACTCATTTAGGGCCACGTGCACTGACTAAATGTGTCTACAATAAACTCATGTAGAGGCACTGCTCCTCTAAACAGACACATCTGTATTTTGTATCATATTTTTTGATATTTCAGAAAGAGGCTCACCAGGTAGCTTATAGATATATTGAGTTTGTTTTTTATTTCCAGTTTGTTTTGTGTGTTAAAATATGTTTTACTAAAAATGGTTTAAAAAATGGTTGAAAGCTGTTAAAAAGTTTAATATTTTCCCAATTAAAACATTTCAGAGAAAACTTTAATCATACAGGCTGATGCTAAAGTTAGTTAAATTTTGCTAGTTTGCTTTAATTTCTAGCACAGATTATTGCTTTAATCTTAACTCTTAACATAAAACGATGCTTGTTTGATTCAGACAGATGCTGGTCTACTTATATTGAAACACATTGATCACTAGTTAATACTTGACCAGAGCTTTCCTTAGTCTTGGCCACACTTACCAGCTGCCACCGTGTCTACATTTGTAGTATAATAGCAGTGAAAAACGGAGAAAAAAAATAACACGTTTCTACCATTTAGGAAGGATTTCCATAGCTTCTGAATTTGAAGCGCAAAAAAAGAAAAACATTTGTTAGTTTACAGGTTACTATTTATTGATTTTATGGAACACATGCATGAATATATAAGCAGTTCATTGGAAAGAGGGTGCACAAGGGGAAGAGGGGTCTTTTTCAGGTAATAAATTGAAAACTTCACCATTTAGAGATACCTTTTGTACAAACTACTGATATCTGATATGTAGACATAGAATTGATATGTAATGATATTTTGTTTTAGAGCTAAGTTGTTGTAGTAGTGACACTTGTTTGCGTTGCATTCTATGATGCGTAGAACTTCAGAGACTTTTCATAACATGAAAATCATTAATAAATATAAACACATTGACATTTTTATCCCAGTATGTATACATTTGTATGTTAAAACAATTGAAATCAATTGAAAATGTTATTAATATATTTCAATATTCTACTAAATTGTCAGACATTTTACAACAATATAAAATTCCTTGGAAGAAATCATTTTATTTCACAAAGATGATTGTAAATTAAAAATGAATAAGACAATGATACCTGTATGTAATATTTTTAACCATCAAAATTTGTATAGCATTTTATTTAAAATTTGGAAGACAAAAAGTCAAAAATCTCAACGACTGATTAAATGCTAAGGGCAATGTTATTTACATCATTAATGTACCCTATCAGCTGTGCAGAAGATGCGGAGATCCAACAGCTGGTCTTTTGATATCGACTCCATAGAGGACTACAAGTTTGACGACAGTAAAGACACCAAACAGAAGGAGGCTGAGAGAGAACAGTTCCAGCATGAAATTAATAGCAGGTAGGAATTCATGGGGGAGGTAGCTTCTGTCAGAAAACAGTAAATACACACTGGGCAATAACAACACTCAAAAAGGTAAATACACACTGGGCAATAACAACACTCAAAAAGGTAAATACACACTGGGCAATAACAACACTCAGAAAAGTAAATACACACTGGGCAATAACAACACTCAGAAAAGTAAATACACACTGGGCAATAACAACACTCAAAAAAGTAACTACACACTGGGCAATAACAACACTCAGAAAAGTAAATACACACTGGGCAATTACAACACTCAAAAAAGTAAATACACTGGGCAATAACAACACTCAGAAAAGTAAATACACCCTGGGCAATAACAACACTCAGAAATGTAAATACACACTGGGCAATAACAACACTGGGCAATATCAACACTCAGAAAAGTAACTACACACTGGGCAATAACAACACTCAAAAAGGTAAATACACACTGGGCAATAACAACACTCAGAAATGTAAATACACACTGGGCAATATCAACACTCAGAAAAGTAACTACACACTGGGCAATAACAACACTCAAAAAGGTAAATACACACTGGGCAATAACAGCACTCAAAAAAGTAACTTCACACTGGGCAATAACAACACTCAAAAAGGTAAATACACACTGGGCAATAATAACACTCAGAAAAGTAAATACACACTGGGCAATAACAACACTCAGAAAAGTAAATACACACTGGGCAATAACAACACTCAAAAAGGTAAATACACACTGGGCAAT
>NW_018407065.1:119535-183046 GCF_002113885.1 Mizuhopecten yessoensis
CTGGGCAATAACAACACTCAGAAAAGTAAATACACACTGGGCAATAACAACACTCAGAAAAGTAGCTACACACTGGGCAATAACAACACACAAAAAGGTAAATACACACTGGGCAATAACAACACTCAGAAAAGTAGATACACACTGGGCAATAACAACACTCAGAAAAGTAAATACACACTGGGCAATAACAACACTCAAAAAAGAAACTGCACAGCATGGGTAACAACATTCAAGGGAAGTAACTACACATAGATGAGGGAACAACTGTCAGATCGGGAGAAGTAACTACACTCAATGGAGATACTAACACCCAGGGAAAGAACTACACTCAGGGGAGGTAACAAATCTTGGTTTGGGTAAAGTAACTACTGGGTACACTCAAGGGTAGTACCGGTAACAACACTTGGAAACCATACTAGTATCTTTAATTGAAACTTTCTACGTGTACCAGAGTAGTGTCTGCTGTGAAACGGTTATCACTGCGAGTATGAAATCTGTGTTGTGTATTTGACTAGGATGATGGATCCTGGTGCCCAGCAGCAGTATGATGACTACCTTCGGGCCTATGCTAACATCTTGTACCAATGGGGACGTGGAAATCAGGCAACGCATGTTCTCAAGTTTGTCTCCAGTCCTAAGGAACAGCACAAGGGGATAGGTAAGTAATGTAGATGAAACAGCCAAGTAACATTTATACTCAAGTTTGTCTCCAGTCCTCGGGGAACAACACAAGGGGAAAGGTAAGTAATGTAGATTTAACAGCCAGGTAACACTTGTACTCAACTTCAAGTCTATCTCACGTTCCCAGGAATGAGAACTAGAGACTAGAGGCATAGTTATGCCCATGTGGCTGACATTACTTAAGTACACTTGGTGATTGGTATATGTAGTAGACCTGTTCCTATCATTTACTTTATGCAGGCAACACAAACAGTTGTTTTTTTTGTTGTTTTTTGCAAATTGGTATTTTGTAACATATAACCTAAGTATGAAATGGGTTTTTTGGAGAATTTGGGCAAAGTACCATCTATATACAATTAAAAATATAATATGTTTTGTTCACAGATTTTTAATCTATCTACCAATGCTGTAATATAATATTTTTTGTTTGCAGAGTTCGGACTGAACTGTCACCGTTGTCGGAAGGAAGTGCGAGGGCCTCAGTGTGGATCCTGTAAAGTTCTTGCCTTCAACTGTGTCATATGTCACATCGGGGTCAGAGGTGAGAATTTAGCAGTTAGTGTAGTTGATAGTTAGGGTCCATCTAGTACTGGATAGTTGGAGTCAGATATGAGAGGTCTGCTTGCACCAAGTATTTGGTGTAGAGGTCAGCTAATGCTGGATAGATCACGTAACAGGTGAGAGGTCAGCTATTACTTGTTAGTTTGGGTCAGAGTTGAGAGATCATCTGTACCTGGATAGTTTGGGTCAGAGGTGGGAGGTCAGCTAATACTAGAATAAAAGGTTGGGTCAGGTTTAGAGGTAAGCAAATACCAGATAGCTTGAGTCGCAAGTGAGAGGTAAGTTAGTACTGGACTGTTGGTGAATTTGGTTTAAGTTTATTTGATATCACACTAATCAGAACTGAATTGAATTATCAGTAAATTTTAGCTGGAATGTTTCATCTGTTTATAATTCTGTTAATCAGAAGCAAAACATGTACAATTGTCTTACAGTTATTAGATAAGTTAAATATGTCTCTATTTACTGAATAAAATACTTACAATATCAAATTAAGTAGGTGTATATTTGCAGGCTCTCTGTGTATATATATTTCTATAAAGGAGAAACATCATAAATAATTCTTAACCTTTCTAGGTGCCTCCAACTTCTGTTTGACATGTGGACATGGCGGTCATACAAACCACATCATACACTGGTTCAAGACTCACGATGAGTGTCCCTCCGGCTGCGGCTGCAAATGTATCAGAGGCAAAACCTACATCACTATGTCCTCCTACAACTCCTGAGGGGTAGACCCACCTCAATAATTCCCGAGGTTAACTTTTATTCCCAGATGTAAGGAGCAAATGGACATCTATAAATTCCTGAGACTAACCTGTATCCCTGATGGAAAGATCAGATCCACATCTGCAATTCCTGGGGGGAGCGGCTAACCTGTATCCCCTAAGAGGAGGTACAAACCCACATCAAAACTCATAGAGGAGATGCTAACCTGTATCCCCTAAGGGGAGGGGCAAGCCCATGTTTACAATTCCTAAGGCTTGCCTGTATCCCCTAAGAGGAGGTACAAACCCACATCAAAACTCATAGAGGAGAGGCTAACCTGTATCACCCAAGGGGAGGGGCAAGCCCATGTTTACAATTCCTAAGGCTTGCCTGTATCCCCTAAGAGGAGGTACAAACCCACATCAAAACTCATAGAGGAGAGGCTAACCTGTATCCCCTAAGAGGAGGTACAAACCCACATCAAAACTCATAGAGGAGAGGCTATCCTGTATCCCCTAAGAGGAGGTACAAACCCACATCAAAACTCATAGAGGAGAGGCTATCCTGTATCCCCTAAGAGGAGGTACAAACCCACATCAAAACTCATAGAGGAGAGGCTATCCTGTATCCCCTAAGAGGAGGTACAAACCCACATCAAAACTCATAGAGGAGAGGCTATCCTGTATCCCCTAAGAGGAGGTACAAACCCACATCAAAACTCATAGAGGAGAGGCTATCCTGTATCCCCTAAGAGGAGGTACAAACCCACATCAAAACTCATAGAGGAGAGGCTATCCTGTATCCCCTAAGAGGAGGTACAAACCCACATCAAAACTCATAGAGGAGAGGCTAATCTGTATCCCCTAAGGGGAGGGACAAGCCCATGTTTACAATTCCTAAGGCTTGCCTGTATCCTCTAAGAGGAGGTACAAACCCACTTTAAAACTCATAAAGGAGAGGCTAGCCTGTATCCCCTAAGAGGAGGGGCAAGTCCATGTTTAAAATTCCTAAGGATAGCCTGTATCCCCAAAGAGGAGGGGCAAGCCCATGTTTACAATTCCTAAGGCTAGCCTGTATCCCCTAAGGAGAGGGGCAAGGCAAGCCCATGTTTACAACTCCTAAGGCTAGCCTGTATCCCCTAAGGAGAGGGGCAAGCCTATGTTTACAATTCCTAAGGCTAGCCTGTATCACCTAAGGGGAGGGGCAAGCCCATGTTTACAACTCCTAAGGCTAGCCTGTATCCCTAAGGGGAGGGACAAGCCCATGTTTACAATTCCTAAGGCTAGCCTGTATCACCCAAGGGGAGGGGCAAGCCCATGTTTACAATTTCTAAGGCTAGCCTGTATCCTCTGAGGGGATGAACATACCCACATCTGAAACTCCCAGGGGAGGGGCTAACCTATATTCCCAGATTGAAGGAACAGACTGACGTCTACAATTCCTGGGGGAGATGCTAACCTGTATCCCCTAAGAGGAGGGGCAGCTATTCTGTACCCCCTAAGGGGAGGGAAAATTCACATATACAATTCCTTAGGTTAGCCTGTATCATCTGAGGAGATGGACAAACCCACATCTGAAACCCCTTGGGGAGGGGCTTACCTATATTCCCAGATGGAATGAACAGATACAGGTCTTCAATTATACAATAGGAATAGTTACCGGTTGGTTTAATGTAACTGGTTGGTCCAGGAGGCTAAATGATGTCTTTTTGGTCAAACTTCTTAACAGCAGAGACAAAGTCTGTTTCTTACATTGTTACATTCTTACAGCCTATTACAGACCGATTATGTTTCTAGTTGAGATAAAGGAGTTTGTCTCTGTCAAAATTTGTAGTCAGCCTTCCTGTGGACAAGACAAAGTCTATCACAGACAGGCTGGAGTCTTGTGCTTATAGAGACAGGGGTTGTTACATAGGCAGAGCCCATCATAGCCAAAGTATCCATCTGTCACTGAAAACAGGGTCTGTCTGTTACTGAAAACAGGGTCTTACTTACATAGGCAGAGCCTATCATAGCTAAAGTCTCCGTTTGTTACTGAAAATAGGGTCATAATGGATCTTGTGAATCATTTCTTTTGTTTTACCTTCAGAAGATAATGGAAATGTTGTTTTATAAAACGGAAGTGTGTAACAAGTAGACCTGTGGTTTGTTTTGTTATCTGTGTGAGTAAATTGGTTTTTAAGATTATTTTTATATTTTGTTTAATGGCAGACATGTATGATGGGATTGTGATACGTGTTAAAAAGATATGTAAGAATATAAAAAAAAGTATGGAGTGCTTGAGTTGGGAGTTTTAGCTACAACTGTGTGGATTCAATATTGAGCGTATGAAGAAGAATGTGTCACCGACTGTATTCATGAATGGGTATCAATATCTTCAGATTGTGTCCAAGCCTAATTGTAAATGTATGTGTTTGTGAGTGTCATGGACATTGAAAATATCTGTGCCAAAGGTAGAAAAAGATTGAGATATCACATGTAACAATATCTTGTGAATGAAAGGGAAATATTTGTTAAGTGGATATGTTGTTCAATATAACAACAAATTACAGAAATGACGAGTTAACAGTTGATCCCTAAAAAATTACTTAAATCTTGTGCAAAGTGACAAATTTATGTTATTGTTTTCATTGTTAAATTAACACCTTCATTTGATGGAGGAAATGCACAAAATGTAAGTGAGGATCATCAAAACAAATGGATGTACTAGTTGCAGAGTTGTCATATTGTCAACTGAATGTATAGATATCTACTGAATTGTCAACTAAATGTATAGATATCTACTGAATTGTCAACTAAATGTATAGATATCTACTGAAATGTCAACTAAATGTATAGTTGTCAACTGAAAATAATGTTTACTTAAAGTGTGGATGTCAACAGAATTATCCTATACGTGTATAATTGTCAACTGAATGGTGCATAGTTGTCAATTGAGAGTATAGTTGTCAGCTGTACATATAGTTGTCGACTATATACAATGTGCTATTGTAATCTTGTTGTCAACAGGAAGTTGGGGAAGCTATATTTTAAAAACGACTGTGATATTTACACCTGTTGTGTTTGTTATAAGTGCTGTGTAATTGGTGATGCTGTAAATATTCACATTGACCTGACAATATTGAAATTTAGTCAGTAAGTTTATTGGAATAACTGTCTAGTCTCAGAGGTGTATCATTTGAGAGTAAGTTTATTTCAGTGTGTGTGTGTTGAGATTTGTTTCTTTTAATGAAAGATGCATTGTTTAAAGATCCTAGTTAAATATGAAAACAGCTGTGAGTTTGCTGTCATACTGCAGTCTCGTCTGGTTATAAGTTTGAAGGGGAGGTAACTCTAATGTAATCAGCTGTACACAAACAGATGGTCTGGTTGGTCATTTTGAATTAACATATGTAGCAAAGTACATTTACTTATAAATAATCTTAAAGTCTGTATCTAGTGAAATACTGAGTTGTATTGGTCAACAGCTTCAAACATATTGAAATGCTAACAACTGTAAGTTTAGAACAGCAGAAATAAATAAGATAACCAACCTGTAATATCCTTTATTACTGAAAAATGTATAAAGGTGCTTGAATACATGTATAATAAAACATTTGAAATCTTTCTACTGTTTGTCTAATATATACTGTCTGTAGAATACTGTTTGTCTAATATATATACTGTCTGTAGAATAATATATATCCTTTCTGTAGATTTATTGCCATCTTCAATATATCGGTATAGTTAATTGTTTTCAGGCTTAAACTCCTCTTATTACTGGAGCATCTCGCTGAGGTTATGCCACAGTTTGCTGTGAGCTACACAAACTTGAATTAATTTGTTGCATCATTTACCAGTGTATTACTACGAAACTCTAATTGTGAAATGTATATTTTCACATTACTTAAGAGGTTAAAGGTCACAATACACACCATTGGAGATTTTCACATTACTTAACATGTTAAAGGTCACATTACTCACCGTTGGAGATTTTCACATTTCTTAAGAGGTTAAAGGTCACAATACTCACCATTGGAGATTTTCACATTTCTTAAGAGGTTAAAGGTCACAATGCTCACCATTGGAGAGTTTCACTAATGGACACCATAGGTTGTATGCAATATTGGAGTCAAAGATCACACCAGTATTGATGAGCAAAGGTCAGGCTCTTGAAATCAAAGATCCGACTTTGGGAGATCAAATTTCGTATTATGGAAGAAGGGTAACACTGTTGGAGATAAAATATGGTACTATTGGAGATCAAAAGACACTATAAAATATCCTAGGTCACACAGTTGAAGTCAGAAGGTCACACTTTTGGATATCAAAGTCCTCATTGGAGATCAAAGGTCACAATATTGGAGATCAGAAGTCAAACTAAGTGTCAAAGCTCTGCTGTTGGAGATCAACAGTCCAACTGTAAGACATTATAAGTCTAATCTTGGAGATAAAAGACCCAAACAACTACTGGAGATCTAAGGTCACACTATTATCATGGACAGTCACCATTACAGATCACACTATTGGAGATAATTGGTCAAACTATAATAAACCAATGGTCATAATGTACCAGACGAAAGAGCCTAGCACACAATTATTTGAGATCAAAAGTCACACTATTGCAATTGAAAACTCACAATACTAGAGGTCAAAGGTTACACTAATGGAAATCAAAGGTTCACTATTGGAGGTCAAAGGTCAAACTAAGAGACCTAAGGTGATAATCTTGGCATAGTAGTCCTCAACTCACAACTTAATTAGTGATATACAGTCTGGTGAAAAGTAACCCAACCACACCATCCTATACATATATGGTACACGATCTGTACAGATGGTACACGGGATGGTGAAAGGTTAACCCCGATACAACCCTATTGATCGTACACGGGATGGTGAAAAGTTAACCCCGATACAACCCTATTGTTTGTACACGGGATGGTGAAAGGTTAACCCCGATCCAACCCTATTGTTTGTACACGGGATGGTGAAAGGTTAACCCCGATCCAACCCTATTGTTTGTACACGGGATGGTGAAAGGTTAACCCCGATCCAACCCTATTGTTTGTACACGGGATGGTGAAAGGTTAGCCCCGATACATCCCTATTGATTGTACACGGGATGGTGAAAGGTTTACCCCGATACAACCCTATTGATTGTACACGGGATGGTGAAAGGTTAAACCCG
This sequence comes from Mizuhopecten yessoensis, assembly GCF_002113885.1. Taxonomy (NCBI): domain Eukaryota; kingdom Metazoa; phylum Mollusca; class Bivalvia; order Pectinida; family Pectinidae; genus Mizuhopecten; species Mizuhopecten yessoensis. The sequence goes on from NW_018407065.1 coordinate 126,655, forward strand.
ATACAACCCTATTGTTTGTACACGGGATGGTGAAAGGTTAACCCCGATCCAACCCTATTGTTTGTACACGGGATGGTGAAAGGTTAGCCCCGATACAACCCTATTGTTTGTACACGGGATGGTGAAAGGTTAGCCCCGATACAACCCTATTGTTTGTACACGGGATGGTGAAAGGTTAACCCCGATCCAACCCTATTGTTTGTACACGGGATGGTGAAAGGTTAACCCCGATCCAACCCTATTGTTTGTACACGGGATGGTGAAAGGTTAGCCCCGATACAACCCTATTGTTTGTACACGGGATGGTGAAAGGTTAACCCCGATACAACCCTATTGATTGTACACGGGTTGGTGAAAGGTTAACCCCAATACAGCCCCATTGATTGTACACGGGATGGTGAAAGGTTCACCCCGATACAACCCTATCGTTTGTACACGGGATGGGGAAAGGTTAACCCCGATACAGCCCTATTGATTGTACACGGGATGGTGAAAGGTTAACCCCGATACAAGCCTATTGATTGTACACGGGTTGGTGAAAGGTTAACCCCGATACAGCCCCATTGATTGTACACGGGATGGTGAAAGGTTAACCCCGATACAACCCTATTGATGGTACACAATCTAGAGAAAAAATAGTCCTAACACACGAATATCGCACGGTCTGGAAAAAGGTTATCCCAACGCACCCCCTTTTTTATGGGCTAGTCAAATTTTAGGCCAAACCTGCCTTGTTTCTTGATGGGGAGGGATTTGTTCAAAGGAAAGGAACACTCAAAGGCTTGGGTTTCGAGAAGCTCAGAAAACCCCTGGATTCCGCCACTTTCCCCAACCATACAAAAACTTATTGAGCGTACAAAATCTGGTGAAAGCTAACCAGCATTCCATCTTGTAGATGGTACACAATCTGATGAGAGGTTAGACCGTTATATTGAGTGAACAATAAACCACAACCTTACCGACGGTAATGGATCTAGTAAAAACCTAACCTCAACCACAACCTTACCGACGGTAATGGATCTAGTAAAAACCCAACCTCAACCACAACCTTACCGACGGTAATGTATCTAGTAAAAACCTAACCTCAACCACAACCTTACCGACGGTAACGGATCTAGTAAAAACCCGACCTCAACCACAACCTTACCGACGGTAATGGATCTAGTAAAAACCTAACCTCAACCACACCCTTACCGACGGTAATGTATCTAGTAAAAACCCGACCTCAACCACAACTTTACCGACGGTAATGGATCTAGTAAAAACCCAACCTCAACCACAACCTTACCGACGGTAATGGATCTAGTAAAAACCCGACCTCAACCACAACTTTACCGACGGTAATGGATCTAGTAAAAACCCAACCTCATCCACAACCTTACCGACGGTAATGTATCTAGTAAAAACCCAACCTCAACCACAACCTTACCGACGGTAATGGATCTATTATATTGAGAGTACAATCTAATGAAAAAGTAGACCCACGCATGCGTCATCAGATGCAAAATAGCGCACCAGTTTGTCAAAAAGTAAGAATATCTAACGTCAACCGGCCTTTTGTAACGTTGAAAGCGTAAAATTAATTGTGGCTTGTTTGACCGCTTGTAACACGATGGTTACACATTACTGGTGGGTTTTTTTAGACTAAAATCCCAACGGGTTCATGCTCGAGGTCAGGGCTGTTATGTCGGCCATGTGTATTGTTATGCATCCATGTCATAGAGGGATTGGTCTCTCTTCCGTTTTGATGACTTTGATTCCTTGTTTAGTCTCGGTACCCTCGGTGCAATGTTGCCCTAGTCCCTGAAAACTTCCAAGGGTTCGTGAAGAATGATCTAGTTAGCTTATTTGGCACATAGTTCTTGTGAATGGCTATGGGCCTTGTTTAAACTAGTACAAGGGTTGAATGCGAAAGACGAATATAGTTGTAGTCTAGATTAAGCAAAGTGTGGCGGTGTGTCCCTTTAATTGCTAGAGCCGAAAGACAACAATGCGATATAACGAAAAGACGAAATCCCGCCAAAGCAAAAAGACGGAAAAGCGCCAAAGCTAAGCAACGGAATAACGCCAAAAAGGAGGGAGAAAATATGATGGCTTATATATGACATTTTGTCTTTTCGCTTCGGCGCCCGCGAAATAACGCTAAGCGAAAAAAACAGTACTTAAATCGTATGAAAGAATTATTGGATAGTTGTTATCAGCGGCTGCTCGCCAAATATCATCGCCATAGGCATTTCTGTTCTTAAAAGAAGTCATTTGAAGATTTTGACATATTTGAACTCTGTGACATTGAACATGTCAATGTAATTTATATTCACGGATTTTTTTAGGCTCATTCCAAGGAAGATACCAGCCAAATACCATGAGTTCCGTTTACAAAACAGTAGTTTAAGGAATCACAAATTGTATTTGACCCCTGTGACCTTGAATAGAAATCCAGGTGTTTTTTTATTCGCATACATTGTTGCGCTCCATCCCAGGAAGCTACCAGCCTTACATCATAATTGTACGCTTTTCTATTCTCTTGAAGAAGTGGTTTGACATTGTTCACATATTTGACCCCTGTGACCTTTAATATAGCTCAAGGTCATTTTTACTCGTATATTTTGTTTGGCTTTATCTTAGGAAGCTACCAGTCTTATACCACGATTCGAGGCCTTTCCATTCTTCTAAAGAAGCGTTTGAAATATTTGACCCCTTTGACCTTGTATACGGGTCAAGATTATTTTTATTCGCAAACTTAGTTGTGCTCTTTCTAAGAAAACTACCTGCCAAATATCATGATTCTTCGTCCTTCGATTCTTCCGAAAAAGTCGTCTGAATTTTTTGACATATATGACCCCTGTGACCTTGAATAAAAGTCAATGTTATTTCTATCTGCTGTTACCAGCCTAATATCATGATTCTATGGTTTTTCATGTACCTGTTTGTACGAAAGCCTATTGAGGTCATTTTCGCATAATAACGCGAAATAACGTGAAACTAACGCGTAATAACGCGAAACTTTAAAATAAATAAATAAAACGGTTTTACGTTTGCATAGTATCAGTTGAATCATGGATGAGGAAGACTAAATACATGTATTCTTACAATAACATGGTACAAGGTAAAGGGTACGGGGTACAGGGTACAGGGTGCGGGGTTCAGGGTACTAGAATCAGGTACATGGGCATAACTACAATAATTGGTTTCGTGTAAGTTAAATAATCGGCGACAAAGCGTATTATCATAGAAACTGATTTAGTCAATGTCAGTGACAACTTTAAATGTTTTCTTATAAAACTATAAGAGACATGAAGTAGCAAAGCATTCTAAATAAAGGCAACAGAAAAGCCCGATTATGAATTCGATGGCACATTAAAGTATTATGAACACGTGGACCTCCAAACACATTGGAGGTGAGATCGGGTGCTCCGAAAAAGTTTGTAACCCCTGTACCGCATGCGACACACCACCACAAGCTACTACTTGATGAAAACAGTCTCCTGAGCCCTATTATGCAGTTCATTAAGAATGAATACCGCAATATCACATACATCAGAATGTCGTTTCAATATTCTCTTTAATGTCGACTTACTTATAATGATTTTACCTGCTATTGCTAAAACAACTTAAGATTTCATTTCTAGTGTATTACAAATCGCATTAGCAAAGTTTCGCGTTAGTTTCGCGTTATTACGTTTTTTCCTCCTATGCGGAGAATGAGCTCAATAGGCTTCGTAGAAATGCGATAGGCCTAGTACCAAGATAAAAAGAAGACTCATCTTATTATATAATTTATCTCGAATAGGGGTCCATCTTTTATTATTCCAACTGTTCGAGGATTTACGTCTCGCAACAGCTAAGAGCAATCACAAGTAACAGTTAACTGTTAGGCCTAAGCCTCACTTACTCTTAGACATGACAGTGGGGTTTATTCAATCAAGCGCCTTTTACAAAACAAAAACTTGTATCAACGAATAAACAGTTTAAAATACAACATTTATTGAATATTTGGTGATTTATTATGATCATTACCACATTTATAAGATGGTTCCTGTTTCGCGACCAGCCACATTTATAATACGAATTAGTTTTAGTTTCGTATTTGTGGCGGGTAAACGCACTCATTTTCTCGTGCTTGAAATTGAAAACGAGGTTAGACACCATTTTTTTCGTCTGCTTGAGTCGTAGGAAAACATGGTCAAGATAAAGACCGCTACAAATGCAGAAACGCCTCAAAAAGGTGAACGCGGGGCAATATTAACACAAAAGCAGTATGATTTAATCGTTGCATTTCACCGGAATGGCGTAGTGCCTTCACAAATTGAGTTGGAGGATGCGGAAATTGGTGACCCGAATCAATCTGCTTATAACAAGACAGGAAGATTCAAGTCATGGGCAAGAAGGATGTATCTACGATTGTCAGACGATACGCTGATTCACAAAATCACAGGAAAGAAAATATTGCCACAAGAAAAATTTGAGTCGGTTATTTTGGCTGCACACCGTGGAAGTCAAGCCGGAGGTTCAAACAGTTACAATCACCACAGTACTTCAGCTACAATCAGAAAGGTGCACTGCATTTGTTTGTAAAGTAGTGATCTGATACCTATAGCAAATTGTATGATTAAGTAAGGGATAATTCCGGAGAGGCCCCAATGGGTCATTGGCCCCTCAAAACTGAATTTGACCTCTCCATCTTCCAATTTTCTTTTTAATTTTACATAGAATGGCCCCTCTTAGTTTTGATATTGACTAAGAATGGCCCTCTGCACTCAAATTCCAGGATTTTCCCTCTGACCCTGACACCAGACTTGGACATTTTGACAGATAGATGTCTGGTGTGGGTTAGATCTAGGGTTACACCAGACATCTATCTGTCAAAATGTCCAAGTCTGGTGTCGGGGGGCCAGAAGAAGATCGGGTGGAAAAATATTGTGATAAAGTTTTGGTATTGTTTAAAGTGCACAAGTCTACTAAAGGACTACTGTTGGATAAACCATTTCAGCCTCTTAAAAAAATCACTTCATATGAGATATTCATGTGTTTTACAGTTTTGTTCATCTCCTCCCTATATTTTTTCATTATTTTACAGCAGATGTGCTGGGTTTACAAGGTTTTTCTTCCAATGGCATAAACAAATATTTCATGCTATCAACAAACCTCCTTTATTATTAAACTGGACTTTGCATTTCGCTACATGGTGTATTAGGTCATAAATAAAAAGAAGCCTTGCTGAAAAAGATTTGTCCTTGTGTGATGTAAACTACATCAATGGGTGGATTGCAGAAGTGTTCTAGGTATATATTCAGTGGGTTTTTTTTCTTTAGATTTTTTTAAGCCAAAGTTAAGACAGAAAAGGTAAAAAATGTGAAATGTGTTTGTTGGTGGAGGGGTGTGCATGTCTTATTCTTGGGTCAGTTATGATGAGTCCATGATGATGATAATAATTCAAGCATCTAAAGTGAAGTAAGAAAATTGGAATGTGGTTGTTTAGTGTTTATATGAGGAGTGTCGAGACATTATGGTAATTGTATTCCGAGCATTTGCAACTGTCGGTTAAAATTCTGCCTTATATTTTTTAAAGAAAAATGCCCTAAAAAGACTCCCAAAAGCATTGAATTTCATAGTTATATTCCTGTGCAAATCTTGGCATAAGATCACTAGTAGCTTCCTGGATAAAGCCTCACAAAGTTTGTGAAAAATAATTATCTTTACAGGGGTTAAAGAAAAAAAACTCATGACTTAAGATCCGAAAAGCCCAGAGTCATGATATTTGGACTGTAGCTTCTTAGTATGGAATGCTACAAAGATACAGGTCAAACTTGTTGAAACATTTAAATGTCTTATTCAGAAGATCTGAAAGGGCCAAGAGTCATGATATTTTCACCAGTGAGTGGCTGATGTGGTGTGTTACAAACTAACATAGTTGGCAAAAATATATCTTAACAGTCGTAGGGCTAAAATTTGTTGAATACTATACATAGCGTCTGAAGAATTGAAAGGCTTGGGAGTCATGGTGTTTGTCCAGTAGCTTTGCACGGAATGCTTCAAACATTGCAATAAGAAAGTACTTGTAATCAAGGTTGCAGGGGTCAACTTTAAAAATTGAAATAACTTTTGGATAACCTAGAAGTGTAAGGTAATATTGTCTTAGAGAGCAAAACCTTTGGATTTCAAAGACATCAGGGCCCCTACTCATGCTCAAACCCAGATTCTGTGCTCTGGTGGTTAATTGATAAAAACATTAATCCACATTTTCTCAGTGTTTAAGCGAGATGCAAGAGGGGTGCTTTGAGCACAGAATCCATGCTAGAGCACGAGAACAGTTTCATGAATACAGGCCCTGGCTTGCATCATCCTGGGATAAAGTAAAATGATGTTTTTTTTTAAAAATGAATGATCTTGATTAATGTTCAGTGTCATAGGGATAAAATTGAGACCAAGATCACAAAGGTTGCAAGTAAAAATATTTTCCAAAATAACTTAATTGAATAAAGTGCTGCTAACTCTGTTCAAGTGAACATGAACTTGATCCGCTTGCAAGGATGCTAGGGTCAAATGTGTTAAAATCTTGGAAAAAGAACTTACGCCAGAAAATGGTAAATTTATGTTGCTTTATCGGCTATCTCATATCTGCAACAGAGAAAACTTAAAGTAAAAAACAAACTCTGAATTAGAAATCTTCCTAATTATAACTGGTTCAGTGTCAGCAGATACTTTAATTAAAAATATTTTTACAATCCTCTATTTTCTAACCAAGATAATGAGAAATAGCTGTATTTAAATGACATATTACATCTGTTTTAGATGATGAAGAAATATACCTTTGGAAAGAGGAGCTTTGGAATGAGTGAAGAAACTGTCAGAGATGTCTTGATGTCATGTACAACTGGATCATGTGCTCTGAAGAAAAACCCTACAAAAAGGAATAGAGCAAGGAAGAAGATAGGTACATATGCATGCTAGAGAAAGCATGATATCTAAAATATGCTCACTAGTTCTTTCACTTTAAATGATATCCTGTAATGTTTTATTTAAAAGTGTATAGGATATAAGGAAGAAATGACTGACATGAGCTTAACCTGTTAATTAACCCTTTCACCCCTAAGTAACTTCAGTTAACTCTTCCATGCATTGACCTGGATGAGTCCATTATGGTCGATAGTGGTGAAAGGGTTAGGTCAGAAATATAACCATTACATTATTAATTAAGTACTAGGTAAACTTAAATTTCAAAAACATTGTTCATCTCTATGAAGCTGGAATCATTTCAGATGACAGTTTATTGCAAAGGATAGAGGTACACGTAGGGATGTACAGCTTGACTAGCCCAACGCCGTGCTCTTAATATTAAATTGGAAACTATTATACTTCATGCCAAACATACATATCACAAAATGCCAATTTGGAAAAACAAAAACAAACTGGAATAACTATTTTAGAAATGAATTTTTGTTGCAGTTAAAGACATTCAGCATGTATCCGCAAAAGCAAGAGCAATGATTGTAGAGCTGCAAAAGTCGCTACCTGTTGTAAAGCCCAGAATGATTGTTCCTAAAGAAGCTGTTACTGCTCCAAAAACAACTGCCACCATTACCAGGGCTGTGCCTCTCATTACAACATCGGATAGTTGTCTAAAGCCCACATACCCTATGGTCTACACCAATAACATTTTCAACCGATGTCGACCATCAATTACTGCCACCGGAGTGAATCCGGCTACCACAGCATTCCTTCCCCATCCTGGTGTGCCCCCAAACTTCATTGGTGTGCCCCAGTTGTTGCCTGGATTAGGTTCTAAGATGTACTTGGTGCCCCACACTCCAGGGTCCAACTTCATGTCATTGTTGCAGGCTACTGCGCCACAGACTCAGCAGCTGAACCCAGGGGCAAACTTACCAGGCCATGTTATTTCTACAACTGTCTTACAGCCATCTGTTGGACAAGGATACAGTGTTCCTGATCAAGCATTACACACCAAATCAACAAAAAAAGGAAATGTAGGCAAGATGTCGGCCTCAAAATCAAAAACAGATGACCGTGGATCCAAACTTCTGAAATCTTTAGCCAATAAATCAAAGAAAAAGTTTGATGCCCTGAAAAATACCAAGACACCTGAACTTGCCAAAATGTTAGCTTTACCTACTCTTGTGAAGCCTGCTACAAGTGAGGACAACATTGCAAACCAATCAAGTACTCTTCATCTTCCTAAACCTCCCGTTCTACAAGGACCCCTAAACATGATGAAGAGTGTTGTAGAAAACGTGGGATCTGTGGTCCGAAACAGCAGCACATTACATACAGCGACACAGGAAACAGCAGATAAGAAAACTATAACAATCTGTGTCTTTCCATTCCCCGCCAACTCTGTGTCAAGTAATATTACCTCCCAAGCAAGTGCTACAGTTGGATTTCCTGTCTCTATCACCTCTCTATCTAGTGGTAGTGCAAAATCTGCCAAATCAAACATAACTGGTAAATCTTTTACAGGTCAAGTAAGCTATTCTTCACTAGCTAATGTGGACACAACACAATCCATTACAGCCCCAGTCAGTAGTCTCAAAACAGACTGCAAGGAGAACACTGCTAACATTTCCCCACGGAAAGTTCTTTCAGAGTCATCTGCCAATACAAAGAAGAAACTAAAGGCTAAACTTTCTTCTCAGAGACTGTCAAAAGGTCCGAAATCTCCTGTAATAAAGGATAATTTCAAAATTGTTTCCGCAAACACAAGTGAAAATGGTGATGCCACATTGCTAATTCAGAACCCTGACTCGCAAAAATCAATCAAGTTGGACAGGGCAAGATTGCTGCACCTTCTGAAAAAGGAAAAATCTTCAAAAATTAAAGCTTTGCTTCTGAGAACTCTTCGTAGACTGAAGAAAACTACAATCAACCCACTTCGTTCTTGTCTTAACATGACCAACAAGGAAGAAAATATCCCAGAAGAAAATTTTGAATGTAAAAAGGAGTTCGATTCTGGCCAAGAGCTTTCAGCACATGCAAGTCTATTCTCTGAGCTTATCCCAGAAGATGAATGCAGTCAGCAGGCTGAATGGAACCTGAAGTGCATCAGTGTGCTTGGCGAGGCAATAAATATGTATGAACCACCGTTGTGCTCAACCTTTCCTAACCCTCTCGAGAAGATGGAACAATGTCGGGTAGAGATTCCATTCCCAGATTCAGGACCATTACCACAACCCCATATCTGGCACCACTATGAAGGTAAATTGTTTCAAATCTGAGTTCTAGTTTATGTCTCGTGTCCACTCCATTTTAGTAGGGGTGGGGAGGTCAGGCAGATAGTGTTACTCATTACCGACCCATCCTGTCTTGTTGCATTGTGATTTGTTGTCATGACTTGACCAACTTCATTTTTTTTTAAATTGTTATAAAGAGTTTATACAAAATTAATGAATGAATGAATGAGAATTCCTTGCAATAGTTGATCTTTCGGGGGCCAAACACTCATGCCAAAATCAGTTACTATTTTACAAGTCAGCTTTTTATCAAAATTTATATAACGATCATTTAACCAAGTCTAATTGAGCTGTTTTCAGTCCCTAAAATTTTGTTTGGCATATTGCTTACACTCCATATAAATGCCTCAACCTTCTTAAAGTCAACATCTATGTAATGATCTGACATTACACAAAAAAACTTCATCCAAACATTTACCTATCTCTTGCACAGTAAGTTTAACAAAAGTCCAGTTTGAAAGCTATTTTTGGCCCTTAAAATATGAAAAAATGGTTCACCTGAACCTTATAATAATCAATAGCCTCTTGACTGTGGTGATCCATATACACTGTCTGAATATTAAAGTGGAAAACAAACTCTCAAAAACTTTAACCCAAGATGGGCTGCTGATGCAGACACGGAGGTGAATACACTCACCCTCATTCTTCAAAAAGGCAAGCTAAGAATTAAGGTTTACATGCAGGAGAAAATTAAATTAGTGGAAACCTATTCTTGAAATGTGGAAATGCTGAAAGCCTTATTGCCTAATTGCTTATTGTTTGGGTCAGATATCTTGAGTCAACGACATTGCTTCAAACGCCTGCTGCCTGTGTTTAAAGACATGAAGCTTGACATCATGAGAAGTGCAATGAAGGATCAATCTGCTGTAGAACGTCTAAAGAAAAGTGTGTCATTGTTTTTACCTTGTATTGTAATACACAACATCTAGAAATTTCCAGAAACAGTTAAGAACTTGCATTATATTTTGTTTCTAACACTGTCAAATACCTTGGGTTTATTTTTATCATGCTATAAATTAATGCAAAGTGCGTGATTTTGCTGACATTAGCAATTCAATTCTACACTTGAACACTTGAAAAAATTACCTATTTTCTGTTCCACACATAGATATTGCTAGCATGTTATCAGCATAAATATTTCTGTTTCAGAAATTACCTATGGAGAAAGCTTGATCAATCGGTTCAGGGAATACCTCGGTGGGTTTGAGGATTGAGGACTGAAATAAGCAATCTTCTCATCGATGGTGCAACATGTCTACATCATCAAGTATAGACACTGGAATAAGCAACATTTTTATTTGTGGTCGCTCCATGTCTTCATCATGTGGTATGAGGACTTGAAGAAGCAATGTTCCCATCAATGATCACTACGCCATCATGTTTATACAATTTGGTATTGACACTGGAATAATGGAAATCCCCTGTGGTGGTCACTTCTGCATGTCTATATCATTGAATATATATGAGGAATCTTCTCATTTGTGGTCGCTACAAATCTACGTCATTTAGTACAAAGACCAGAATAAGCAATATCTTTTATCAGTTGTTGTTACAAGAACCAGAATAAGCAATATCTTTTATCAGTTGTTGTTACAAGGACCAGAATAAGCAATATCTTTTATCAGTTGTTGTTACATGGACCAGAATAAGCAATATCTTTTATCAGTTGTTGTTTAATACATGGACCAGAATAAGCAATGTCTTTTATCAGTTGTTGTTACATAGACCAGAATAAGCAATATCTTTTATCAGTTGTTGTTACATGGACCAGAATAAGCAATATCTTTTATCAGTTACTGTTACATGCTTCATATTTAAGGTAATGGTTTTCTATTGATTCTGATCTTTATTTTGAAGTTGGAAAAAATAAGTTTATTTCAAAGTTGACTTGAGAAGTAAAGAATGTGTTAATGTGTAAAAAAAAAATGAAAACATGACCATATTGATGTTCATAATATATGATACATTACAATGACATGTATATATCCTTTTCCACACTAAAGAAACCGGTGGAGTATTTTTGAAAATGGATTATATATTGATGAAACAATAGGGGTCCACAAGCGCGCATACATGTACTTCAGTAAAAAACATGGTTATTCTAAACTATCATTGTGCTAATTGAAAAAATAATAATTGAGAGAAACCGGTCTAAAATATGGATTGTTAATGTGTGACCTTTCAGCCAAAACTTGACTTCAAGATTTGTTTTTATACACTTGTTTAAATTTTTGACAGGATGTGTTATGGTAGGGGATCGATCTGTCAATCATTCCGTACATGCATCTGGATTAGAATTGCTCAGTCCATATCTGGGTGAATGTGGGTGTTACATCAGTTAGTTTCAGCTAGGGTTGCTCTGCTGACTGATGTGGTGGATGCAGAATCTGACCTTCATTTAATGCTTCATTGACTTAGTTGAAATATGAAATGATCTAATCAAAATATCTGGTTTAGAAAATGTTCCTGCAAGTGCTGCATTGATTACATTTGCATCAGTGATGCAGCTCACTGATGCTAGGGTTATGCTACTGAATGCATTTCGCAGATGCCAAATTGCACTTCAGTGACTTGGTTAGTACGAAAGGGTTAAATCCATATACATGTAACGGGTTAAGAAGACTTTTTCTTCAAAATTTTTACAAATGCTACATGGAATAATGCTTGCATGAATTATGTAACTAGGGCTGCTCTTTATATGGTTGCATGTTTGAGATGCTGAATTTGTCCTACATTTTATGGTGCTCTTATACCATTTGCTATATAGTGAAGTAGACTACTGTAAATTGAACTGGGCATCTCTGATCTCATCATGATTTATCTTCTAAGAGAGGGATATTGATTACATTTAATTATCCCCCACTGATTTTTCTACTTTCTTTCCACAGGGGCCTGTGCGTGTTGATTTGGGGAAATATCACCCACAAAAAATATGTGATTTTTTCATTGATTTTGGGGGGGAAACGGCACAAATTATCTGGGGGAAGGGGCCTTTATAAGGCCCCAAATTAACCTTAAAAAGAATTTGGGTTTGTCCGTCTGTCATGCTTCGTTACTGTGGAATAACTACAACAAATGTTAACCGATTTTCTTCAAACTTGCTAACAAGGTTAAATGCCTTAAGGGCTCTACCAAGTTTGATGACCACTTTCAGCTGACTTTATTTGGCGGAGTTATGGCCCCTTGAATAATGAAAAACATCATTATCTGCCGTTTCCATGCAATAACTGCAACAAATGGTAACCAATTTTCTTCAAACTTGGTACAAGGATTAAATGCCTTTAGGGCTCGGTGGAGTTATGGAAAAAGAAAAACGTCATTATCTGCCGTTTCTGTTCATTAACTCTCGCAAATATTATCTGATTGACTTCAAACTTAGTAACAGGGTTCAACGTATTAAGGGCTAGGCCAAGCTTGACAACCAAACCAACAAAAAACATCATTATCTGCAGTTTCCGCTCAATAACTCTAGCAAATATTAGCCAAATTCCTTCAAACTTGATAACAATGTTTGTGTTCCTCGGTCTTTCCACCCATCTTGGGCACTCTTTGATTTTTGTCTGATAATTGCTGTAGATATTGTGCAGATATTTCAACCAATTTCCGTATGCACATCCTACTCATGCTAAGTTTGCCAACCCATGTGATTTGTACATATTTAGGGATGATTAATGAGGTATACGGCTTTTTTTTCTTCTAAGTTTCAAGCTTTACATTATGCCTCAACACCCCTATACTCACATGTTTAAATCTAATCTCAATAATGTTAACCTACAATATGTCCTGCAAGCTGAGGATATAAACTCCACGAATTTGCTTGTTTAGTTTTATATGCTTTTAAAGAAGAGTTCAAATCAGGGATGGTTTGAATGGTGTTGTATATTATGTTTATTAGCTCATTTGGCCCAAACGGCAAATTCAACTTTTTAATTCAAATGACTTCCTGATAACCGTGAGGCCCTGGGTGATGACATTTTGTCAGTAGCATGCTTGGCCGAAGGCCTATCAAGTTTGTTCGAATGAGTATTCAAGGTCACAATGAATAACCAAAAGGCCTTGCATGATGATTTTGGCAAGTAGCATAGGGATAAAGGGCCATCAAGTTTGTTCAAATAAATGACCTTTACTCATATTCAGGGTCACGAGTATACAATGTATCATAAAAACATTTGAACGACTTCTTGAAATAACCAAAATGTCTAGGGTGCTGATGTTTGGCCAATTACAGGCTAGGATGAAGAGCTAGCCTTTTTAAATGAATAACCTTGACCCACTTTATAAATAAAGTGATTGGGTGATGATATATGGCCTGTAGCATGCTTGGGTGTAGGGCTACCCAGTTCAAATAAACGACTTTGACCCACTTTTAAGATCACGGGGAACTAACAAGTATAACTTTAAATGACCTGTTTTCAATAACCACAAGGCCTAGGTTGATGATATTTACCCAGTTCAGGCTGGGAAAGGCTTCGTCTTTGTCACACTTTCAAGGTCACAGGGGCCAAATATGTTACAAACCTTCAAACAACTTCTGAATAACAGGTTCTTTTGAATGACCAGGAACCATAGCATATGTTATTGAACCTGAAGTTTTATTTAGTCCATATAAATGTATTTGCCCTTGGTCCACTTTTAAAGTTACAAGTGCGAGAGATTAATACCCAGTGAGTGATGCAGGCCCATTGGGCCTCTTGTTTAAAGAACGAGTCCAACTTTGGGAAGATTTGATTGATGTTGTATTTTATAATTTCACATTATAAATTCGTTGTTAGTTATGCTTTTGTTATGATTAATCAAGAGATTATGTAGTCACCATTGTTGAATGCTGGTTAGTTTTGTTTGTTAATTTTTGACTTGAAATAATGATGTTCTAATAGAAATATTTTGTGATTACTTGCATCAGATTTCTTTTGTTCTTCTATTCATTCCATTTCAACAATTTTTCATGTGGTTAATGATCAAGAGTATAATTGATATGAAAGTGATTTTCACAAAGGTGCAGTGGTGTACAGTTCCTTATTTCGGCCACTGGCGTTTTGTTTAATATCCACTTCTCAATATTTTTTACATGGGGAAAAAGTCATTCGATAACATAATATAGAATATTGTGCATCATTTCATGGTCTACGATGGAGACATTTATAGTATTCACTTGAGTCTTGTTATGTACTTGATTATCCTGTCCATTTTGCATGGGTTTCTTGGTGACCTTAGCTAATGTAAAAACAAAACAAAACAGCTTGGAGTTTAAGCTACATATTTTATTCCGTCTTTTCGTATTGCAGAGTTATCTGCTCTTGTGAGCAGGTATTGATTGTTTCATCATTTGTTAGTGAGAGTAACGTCATCAATATTTGAGAAAACAACGTTATTTTCTCACACAAACCAATGACGTAATAACAATCAATACCTGCTCACAAGAGAAGATAACTCTGCAATACGCAAAGACGGAATATAGATGTATTTGATAAAGACAAGTACAAAATGTAAACAAGATTTTCTATGAAATGTACAAATATAATTTGTGCTTTTGTTCTTAAAAGATTGTCTGGACTTGTACCGAAACAAATACAATTTAATTGTGAAAATATGGATTTAAGTGTGTACTACCAAATTCAACAGAACTGCTCAGAATTATTTCTTTGATTTTGTTATAAAGTAAACGTTTCACAATTAATCAAAAGAATGTGTTGGTCATACTTCATAATAATAATATATTACATTATGTCTTGTGATCACAACCCAATGTGATGCACATACTCGGATTACTATAAATTATGTTGACGGTGACAAATTCGAAGTTTATGAGGTTTCACTTGCAAGTACTTTAATATTCCCTGTACTTGATGTAAAATTGAAGGTATTGGAATTTTAAAAACTCTTTGGTAACTGTCAAATTTGATTTTTGAAATCCACCTTAAAATATTTCCGATGCGATAATTTTTGTTTGGAGAAAATTGTGATTCTTCATGGTAACATGCTACTATATAGCCAAAATAATTTCTTATGTAAAATCTAAAAACAACCTATCTTAAGTAGAAGAGAGATGAGCTGGGGCTATATGTATCGCTGTGTTAAAAACACAATTGTTTGAATAACTAATTTGTTAATGAGGTCATACAGAATAGGAAAATTCAGAGACCTAGGAATCTCTGAACACATACACATACCCAGGTATACAGGTATTTGATCTAACAATAACAAAGATTCACATTATCATAATTTAATTGTTCTGAACTGTACACACAATAACACTAGGCTTCATTCAAAACTGTTTACACACTAAACATGGAAGGCCCATAGGGCCTGTATTGCTAGCTTGGCCAGGTATTTGTTTTGCAAACATTTTCAAATCAATAAGTTGTTTTTTAACCAATTTCATTGATAAAACAATAAGTTAGCGTGTTCAAACGGGTCAGTACAACATTTCACCAATACCGCATTGCAAATATACAACAGCAGAAGATTAATATTTCTCGTTGATATTGAAGTGACTCATTTTATTGACGTAGATAACTAGAAAATGAAACATGGCACAGATGATCGAAGGACTTTGTAGTACAGCATGATCTCACTTGACCTTTCAGGCACATACTTCTATCTATCACACTAGAACAAAAATGTTCAAGACAAGGCATTTCAGTTTCTGACTTGGTAGAATTTTGCAATTAGCTCTATTTTCATCGAAGTGGAGCATACATATACTAACATTCTCTAGTTTCAAATATTTATTCTTCTGTGTCATGTGGAAGGGGTATAAAGCTGTAGAATCAATGACCTAGCAAAGTTAATTACAACTGAAATACCAGTAACTGAAATCTCATCCTCGATACCCAGGGGTTACGCTCGCTTTCGCTCTCTACACCCCTGGAATATGTCATAGCAAAATTGAAGGCTCAGTGTGCGCCACCTTGTTGATGAGATGAGAAGTCTAGTTCGATCCTTTGATATACATCAAAACAATCTCGCAGTCACGTAACCGTAAACATTGACAGGCTTTGAAGTCGGGCATCTCTCCTTTGTAATCTTCAAAGGACAGGTATCAGCCTATCGATTGGTCCTCTTTTTTTTTTTACCCGAGACCAATTAAACAGCTATCTTTGTGCCTTCAATTTTCAGGGGTTAAGAGAGCGAATGTCAGCATTACCACTGGATATCGAGGATGCTGAAATCTGGACATTCCAAAAACCCATACAGTTAATTTAATTACCTCTTACCCCTTGCATACAACTAAATCATTTACACAATATTAAATATACTTTTTTTCACATTAAGTTCCTGTCAGTTAGTATTTTGCAATTAAAATTCAGGCTATTTGTGAAATTATTAATACACTCAACACTTCAATATAATGTCCTCGTTTCATTCGATACTTCACCATACCAATATTTACGGACGATATTTTCTCAATTATAAGGATTGAAAACAATTCTGGGATCACTTCCAGATAAATATCACAAAAAGATTGGAATATTTGCTAGCAATGTTGAAAAATACATCAATTTCAAACATTCTCACTTCTTGTGTCTATAGGCTTATGATTCTTGACACAGTCTGAGCTAGGCCTAATAGAGCATTTGTCACAACCATTCAATAGATACTGTCAAATCAGATCTTAAAAGCTTAACACTTTTCTGGCATCGTCAATGAAACAACTGAGGTTTAAAATAACATAAGCTTATATATAAATGATCATCCCTCCTCTTTGAGCTTGAGAACAAACACAGCGTCTTGTAGCATGTAAAATGACTGGTGCATGTCTCCTTCACACAAATAGGGAAGTCTGGAGAACTTCTCCACCTCAAACCCAGCAGGCTCAAACACACTCTCTACGAAGCTTTTACACTGGTCTTCAAAGGTCTTTCCTTGTATCATTATATTTTCTGTAGGTTTGTGGTCAGTTGTACCTGATAGAGAAAAAATAATGTAACAGGGTAATGTGATATGTATATTTTTTACAATAATCTCACCGGAATGCAATTTTCATCTTTTAAAAACATGAGCTGATTGAAGTTTCTGTACTAAGTTTCCTACTGCATGAATTTTAGGTGTGCCAATTTGTACATATTGTTGGTGTGCCAATTTTAGTGCTTTTAGTGAGAAAAGTGTTTTGGCTTGAGTTATCGCGTAAACAAGTGTGAACAGCGTTGCTATGTCAAGTGTGATATGCCAAAACGCAGAAAGTTGACAGAAAAACTCATAATATATGTTAAAAATTATTGCTTCAAGCAATACCGTACAAAATTTGAAAGGAATTGATAAAAAAATAAAAAATAAAGTTCTTGCATTTATGACACAATGCCCTTATTTGGCAATAGAAGGGGCATAACTCCACAAAAAATGCACTTCAACTTTTGAAATACGAACTCGTTTTAGCTATATTGGAATGCAATATGTGTACCAAGATTGACTCTTGTCAACTCAAGGGAACTCAAGTTATTGCACGGAAACCTTGTTTCTTGACGACGCCAGCAACGCCGCCGACAAAGTAATACCTATATGTTGCCTCGCGTTGCAGGCGACACACAAACCATTGTTTTTGATAAAGTCACTAAAGTACCAATAACTGTTGGATCCACTGTTTACTACACAATTCACAAATGTCATAGAAAAAATTATCACAATCAGAGTTTAAAATGCAACACCTGTAGTGAACTCAAGTAGATCCTGTCTTTAGAGACCACTCCTTCTGATAATATTCCATTAAATTCCTTGTTTACCTTGGTCAGTAGCTTTCACATATTATTTATGGTAACTCAAGTGCTTATAAACATAAACTTTATCATATTTCTGGGATTTCTTTAATTTGAAAAACTGATAGAAATCGTATCCTGGAGCTCCTTTTTGTACGTGTTTATACAATACGGTGTAATATCACAATAGAAAAAGATGTCAGATAGGATTATGACATCAGGGGCTCAAACAAACTGAACAAAACAGCGTAGTTGTACGAGAATTATTTTCTCTCAAGACAACACCAGTTAAGTTTTAGTAATGAATCTGTGACAACAAAACAAGTTTTTCTAAAAGGGGTCTTTCATTTAACTGATCCTCCAGACAGGTTTTACTTTATTACAAGTGTTTTGAAAGAAACCTTTTAAAACATGTATACACACATACCCTGTTCTACATAAGGACGGAAGGGAAGTACCACTGCTACAATGGCTCGCCCAGATGGGGTGAGTGACTTTCTGATTGTGTGGAGGATTGTAATAGGCTTATCACATCTGTCTAATAAGTTGAGACAGCCAATCAAATCATACTTCATACTGCCATCTCCCCATTGGTCAATCTCAAGTACTCTTGAAATAAAAGTGATCAACAAATTATTACAATCATGTTTGTCAATTTATGCTAAATTAAATATGCATTCATCAAATCATTGCTATATTGGTGGAACAATTTTCTTCCCAAATCCCATTAACAAATACGAATTTGGGAATATCCAGACTGAAATGATATTTTACAGTTAAATAGAAAGCGTACTCATCCAGTTTGACAAAAGACTTGGGCAAAATATGTCTAGAATGATGAAACTTCTTTGCTTTTGATGAATTAACTACAGTGAAACTGTTACCCAGAGATAATATATTTTATCACATAATGTACTGTGTTATCCAGTGAATATACCCATGTCATATTTTTTTGCGTATTAACCAATGTAATATGACCTATGAGCCCTGTGATTGGTTGTAAGTTTCAATTGTTTCAATTGTGACGTCGTGCCTAGGACAAGTCTATGATGTCGCAGACTTGCGCACTGGCGTCAAAATGGCGGCTTTTTACACGAATAAATGCCACAACTCTTGATTATGTGATAAAAAGGATCTTATACTCGTTTTCATTTCTTATGAAATTTATGAAACTCTTCACGAATGTTTCATTTTAGCTTGCCAGAGTCTTGCTCAATTGAAAAATTCTTAGACTCGTTTCATAAATCTTGTATGAAATGGAAACTTATGTAAGATCCTATATATCCTTGTGTGACCTCTATATTGTAACAGTTGTTGCACAGACTTGACAACCTGACACCCTACTAGTGAAAGGGAAGTATGAAAGAAAGTCAATTTCTAAATACAGTGGAATCTGTCTAACCTGAAGGATTTCCAAGATTTATATTGTTTCAGAATAAGACGGGACATCAGATTTCATAGGCAAACCATTTCCCCATTATACTGGTCAAGACAGACAACACCGTCAAACTCAGAACTAACAATAGGGTATGGTTAAGACAGTTTACACTAACTCTGGTCTAACAATGTTCCATTATTTGTATATTACAGGTACAATATGTTGACATTACAATTTTTAAGATTTCTCATCAGTCATATTGTGATTTTAAATTCTCTGTCACTTTCATGAAATGAACAGTATGACTGACCTACATGGATATATTTCTGTTTGTCTCTCGATAAACCTAGCCCGAGTTTCCTCTGGCCCTGACACCAGACTTTTAGACATTTTGACAGATAGATGTCTGGTATGGGACACCTATCTGTCAAAATGTCTAAAAGTCTGGTGTCAGGGCCAAAGGAAACTCAGGCTACCGATAAACCATAAGGCATGCACACAAGCAGATCTAGTCTTGAAATATTTACGTGTAACCCTTGTTCTGAAGGCGCCACCTCATAGGTGTTGATACTTCTGTTGCATATACTGTCTCGAAATACTTGGCCATTTTGTCTGTCACCAGACCATCGCCTGCCCCTGTAAAGGAAAGAACACCGACACAGCTGGTTTTGTGAAATGGTGTCAACCATTAAAGTTTGACAAAAGACGATCTATGGAATTCCTTATTATCAAATAGGAGGGGCAATACACATTACATGATAAATATAATTTAATGCAATAAGTGACAGGTGCCCTGGAACCTTTAAATCAGGTCAGCTATTGTACATGATAATCACCTACAGAATTGTGATAGTGAGCTTCTGATCATATAATTCCATAGTAGTCAAGGTGTTCTCGTCAAAGAACTCTGGAAGGTTTTTTTGTTAATGGCCGAGATATTTCTAAAGGGTTCTAGTACTAAAATGTTGCTGCTTTAGTTGAATTTTAAACTAAAAAAAATACAAATGATTGATTGAGGACATACTTTCATGTAATAACTCTCATTTCCTAAATGTTTGGATCATTTCAATTATACCTAAAACAAAATCAAACATCAACCATTATCATATCACAAAAGCATGTTCATTTGAAAGAATCCACTGAGTTTATGAACTACATTTTACAGTTGGTATACCTAGGTCTATCATACTGCGGCCTCGGTACGAATCGTCAATCTGTAGGAGCTGCTGAAGCTGGGAATCGGAGAAGACAAACATTGAGCCTCGCTGTAACAACCTGTAAATATAACAACAAAAAATCAGACTTCTTAGAAGACTGTGAAGGCAGATGTCTTGTTAGGTTACATCATTTCTATTTTAGAACTAATTATTTTTTACTTATTGTCCATTACTTCTTGAATATCACAATGAAAGTACTTAGAGTGAACGTAGTGCTTTATACATTAAAATTTAACAGGTAATCATATTTTAGTGCTTTTCATGCTAATTCCAAAGTGATAAAGTATGATAGCCATTACATAATAAAATCACTATTTTATGCTTTTCAATGCTTATTCCAAAATGATAAAGTATGATAACTTTTAAAAAATATAATAAAAGAGCCATTTTATAGAGAGCGACGTGCTAAATCATGATGCATGTTACTTGAAAATGTTAATGATATGTGGAAATGTGCGAGTATAATGCAGTGTTTCATAATTTATAATAACCACTCAATTTCATTTCCTTAACCTAATGCAGCTACTAAATGCTAAGTTTGTATTGAATTTAGCATTTGTTATTCATACCAAACTGATGAATCTTATTCTGAATAATGCAGTTATTGTTACCATGATCAATTGAAAACCTTGTACCAATACTTCATATGAAAATATGTTTTTAACCTTTTGTGAATTTTTGAGAGCAGTGAATCTTGCTAGGTTCTGATTTAATTCACAGACAATACAGGTATGAATCAGTCTTTTGGCAACAGAGATTGCAGTTACATAAACAGCAACAGTATGTATTTGACAACATTCATCAATTCTTTCAAATATATGTAGTTTCATGCTTCCCTGCAACCAAATGATCACTTCTGTCATCAATGAATTCTTTTTACAACCAAATACGGTTCTTAGGAGACTTTCCAGCAACCAGGAAATATATCAGCAATTTTATAAGTTCCTTGTTAATCAGGAAAAACATTTCTTTAACAAATGAATCACCAAGCACGAGGCTACTAGCTGTTACCTCGATGACAACTTGAAGTACTCCACTGCGATGAAGAAGAACCAAGTAACCTTACCCATTTACCGAGGTTCCTGTCATGAACCAGCTGAGTAGGGACTTGGAGAGGGAGTGGCTTATTTGAGTAAATATCCAATCAGCTTTCTCGTAACAGTTGTCAAGAAAATTGCTGGTGTCTTCATCTTGGTAGAACTGTATCGCCTTTTTACACAAATCTTCAGGTAACTCTGTAGTGTTGATAGCATACCACTGGAAGGCAATTGAATAACATTAATTTGAAGATATTGGAATATAATGCTGGTACACCAGCAATGGTAGGGATCCGTGTGATGAGGACTTCTATCAGCTAAATCAGAATGCCGAGTAGTTTGTCAACACATACTTGTTAGATTGATGTACTGCTATGACTGATATCTTGTTTAAGTAATTGTTTATATATTGCTGAACATGTTTAGTAATGTGCATTATAAGGAGATTCCTGTCCCACCTTTAAAACTGTTATTTTCCCCAATATTCAGTAGCCTCCCTTTAACTTCTGTTTGTTTATAACTGTAGCCCGGCTGCACCACGGCGCTTCCACGGCGCTTCCGTTGACTAGGAAGCTCAATCAGATAGAGTGATAGTATATCAATCTAAAGTCAAGTGTTCGAATTCCCGTCTAGCTCCAATGAATTTTTACACCGAGAACTCTGTTGTTGATTGTAGTTTGTTTATTTCATCTTTATTATTTCTAATAAAAAGGGGATCCTTAAGGGGGGCAATGTCTATTTAAGACTGGCTCACAATTTACAGGTGTTCTAAAAAAGAAGTCTAATACTGGATAGTACATTTACATCCTGTTGAATAATATTAATGTAACAGGAAAGAGAAAAGTGTGCTTCCACCGGGGATCGAACCCTCGATCTCCAGGTTCCTAGTCGGACACTCTACCATTGAGCTAAAGGGAAATTCCCTCCAGCTCGAAGCTAGAAGGTGACCTTAATCCTATGTACAATTAAAACCTGCTGCACTACTCCCCCCCTTTTTTTTAATGTGTTCGCCCTTGAACACCACAACCCAGGTTCTAACTCCCTGTCACCACAGGGAGTACCACAGACCTATTGTAACAGGAAAGAGAATAGGGTGCTTTCACCGGGGATCGAACCATCAATCTCCTGGTTACTAGTCGTACGCTCTTAATACCTCTGAACTAAAGGGAAATTCCCTCTAGCTCGAAGCTATAAGGTGACCTTAATCCTATGTACAATTAAAACCTGCCACATTAGAATAACCAAATTATTAATTTTACTGAAATCCTATTGGAGACTTAGTAACCACCAACCACTGATTATATTGTATTATCTGCCTAATAAAAAACACTCTTTGATTCTGTTGTAACCTGTCTAAACAGACCATCCACTAGTTTAACTGTGTTATCTGTCAAAGGAGACAACCCACTGAGTTTACTGAATTACTTGTTTAATATTGCCACTCACTGAATACTGTACTACATTAGAAAATAATACTGAAATGACTTGTGATTGCTCCGAGATCATACATTACCTATCTTAAGAGATGTATTGTACCCGTCGTGTGAGACAGGCCACTCATCGATTCCACTATATCCCTGTCTAAGGAGAACGCCCATTGATTCTACTGCAGAACCTATCAAAGAAGATTACTCAGAGATTCTGTTTGACTTACTTTGTATAAAAGTTTAGAGTTACTTCCCCTACACCACTGCGAAACGTCAATAACAATGTCAAACTGAGATACTGTTTTTTAATACTAATTCAGGCTTGTGAAATTAATCTAAACACAGAATAATAAATATAAGTTTTATAGTTGCGTATTGTCAATTGATATCAATTACCGACAATTAACACACAACATTAACATACACGTGTCACTAACATATTCGTGCTGGTCATTCTGATGTCTTTGGTCCTCTTGGAGTCTGTTGTACACAGCCCTCAGCATGGGGCTCCGTAAGTGCCGGGCAGGGGTGAAACCCTCTTCAGCCATGCCAGGCACTAAGGGGAAACACACATGGAGGAATGACAGGAAGAGGATCAGCCCCACCATCCACGTGTAGCTGGAATGTTTGTGTACGTCGGGTACTGATATAATACTTCCGTTTCAATAAATGTACAAGAGTTACTGCCCTTTGTACCATGTTGCAACTCTGTTGATTTTTTTGTCTTCAAATGTATATATGAAATATATTGAAAGGACCTTATATCTCTTGTACACACTATCGTAAAAATCAATTAATTGAATTGCTATTTCTGTTTCTGTTTTTTCGTTGAAAGCAACGATTATCCCGTTACTATTGTACCGGAAATGATTATCCTCAAGAATAACGGTTCACTTCCGGGTTTCTGGTTCAGAGAAAGTCCTACAATTTAGGTACAGTAGGACCTATAACTATTGGTTTATGTTATTTTGCTTAAATATTCGACTTGGCCTTGGGCAGCCTGGGCATAACAACGTGCTCATTGTTCAACAATTAACGTAGCTAGGTATGTCAGAATAATTATATTTATTTAATCAATTTTCCTTGAAATAATCTAATTTCTTGTGTATGATTCATTACTGGTGTACTATTCTATCAAAATTATTAATTTAATTAGGTTTAAGAGAACAATGTCGTACGGGTTTTCATAAGTTTTGACAGCCGAAATTTCACTGTGTAACCAATATCATAATTAGTACGTGGATAGCATTAACTCAATTATCAGGATACATACAAGTCATGATTATTGCTTATATAATAATCATGTGTTGTTCATTCATCACCACAAAACACCACATATATAATAATCATCAGAGCACTACCTTAAATCACACTTTTCACACCACCTCCTCATCTATATCACAATCCATACAGCGCCAAAAAGAAAACTGATATCACACAGCATAATCTACAATACAATCCACACATCATCACCTATCTCAATTCACACACTGTCACCGATATCTTAATCCACATACCGACGCTTATATCATAATCCACACACCTCTACATAAACATTTATCTCAGTCCACCAAGCGCCACCTATATACCTATATTATAGTTTTCACACAACTTCACATATACAATTGTCACAATTCATCAACACAGCGCCACGTATATCACAATCCACTCAACTCCACATATATCACAATCCACACAACTCCACATATATCACAATTCCACCCAACTCCACATATATCACAATCCACCCAACTCCACATATATGACAATCCACCCAACTCCCCATACATCACAATCCTCCCAACGCCACATATATCACAATCCAGACAGCCCCGCATATACAATTGTCAAAATTCATCAACACAGCGCCAGGTATATCACAATCCACTCAACTCCACATATAACACAATCCACCCAACTCCACACTTATCATAATCCACCCAACTCCACATACAGGGCGATCCACCCAACTCCACGAATATCACAATCAACCCAACTCCACATTTATCATAATCCTCCCAACTCCACGTATATTACAATCCACCCAACTCCACGTATATCACAATCTACCCAACTCCACGTATATCACAATCCACCCAACTCCACATACATCACAATCCACCCAACTCCACGTATATCACAATCAACCCAACTACACATTTATCACAATCCACCCAACTCCACATTTATCATAATCCACCCAACTCCACATTTATCACAATCCACCCAACTCCACATTTATCACAATCCACCCAACCCCACATTTATCACAATCCACCCAACTCCACATTTATCACAATCCACCCAACGCCACATATATCACAATCCACCCAACTCCACATATATCACAATCCACCCAACTCCTCATATATCACAATCCAGACAGCCCAGCATATACAATTGTCACAATTCATCAACACAGCGCCACGTATATCACAATCTACCCAACTCCACGTATATCACAATCCTCCCAACTCCACGTATATCACAATCCACCAAACTCCACATATATCACAATCCACACAACTCCACATTTATCGCAATCCACCCAACTCCACATATATCACAATCCATCTAACTCCACATATATCACAATCCACACAGAGCCGCCTATATCACAGTTCAAACAGTGCCACCTTCAAACAAAAACTTCCTGGATGAAAATCCTCACAGCAATACCTATTTTTCATAATAAACACAGCCCCATCTATATCACATTTCAAATAACATCACATATACCTTAAAACACACGGCGCCATCTATATCACACTCCACACAACACCATCATAATCCACATGCTATCATCTTTATCACATTCCACATACTACCATATTTATCACCAACCACACACTACCATCTTTATCACAATCCACATACTACCATCTATATCACAATCCACATACTACCATCTATATCACAATCCACATACTACCATTTGTATCACAATCCACACACTACCATCTATATCACCATCCACACACTACCATATATATCACAGTCCACATGCTACCATCTTTATCACAATCCACATACTTTCACCATTACCACAATCCACATACTGCCATCTTTATCACAATCCACATACTTTCACCATTACCACAATCCACATACTACCATCTTTATCACAATCCACATTATACCATCTTTATCACAATCCACATGCTACCATCTTTATCACAATCCACATACTTTCACCATTGCCACAATCCACATAGCATCGACCGCTGCATGACACTATCCAAAAAGCTACCAACTACACAAATAATCGAAAGGAATTTCGACGTAATGTATTTTCAACATAAACTTTGACCTTCATAAGACTTCCTAAACGTTTTCCTGTATGATTTGATAATTTAGACGTTTTTTCGTCTCTTTTGTGAATATATCGAACTTTGATGAACAAAAATGATAATGATTTACACACTTATAGGGTGATTATTCAATTAGAACATCAAAGAGGTGATAATGATACACGCACGATGAAAATTATCTCGACAATCTTTGAGATAAATGACTTATTAGTTTGTAATTACACCAGTGGCATATATAACCCATACTTTGACTAGTACACGTGAACTAAACTGGGACGAAGAACAAACGGATTCCGTACAATTAGCGAGAGTAAATCAGGTATTTTAATTAGACGAGAATAAAAACCAATAAAGTGTTTAAAATTG
Organism: Mizuhopecten yessoensis; assembly: GCF_002113885.1. Lineage (NCBI taxonomy): Eukaryota > Metazoa > Mollusca > Bivalvia > Pectinida > Pectinidae > Mizuhopecten > Mizuhopecten yessoensis. Next base: position 153,329 of record NW_018407065.1, read on the forward strand.
ATTTAGAAATACGGAGGAAAGGAATTATAAGTTCATTTAATGTTGTAATTAATTAATAGAACTTGTTTTTGTAAGAGAAATTACAAAGAGTGCAAGAATAATCCAGTTTGTCAGATTCTGTCCTCTTTAACATGTATGAAGATTTTCTCTCCCGAAAAAAATGTATGAAATATAGGAAACATCTAGATAGACGGATCAACATCACTCAAACCAGAATTGATACAGTCGGTCATATTTTTAAGGTTCGGATAACAAAGGTACCATATCTGACAGCTCTGGTTATCTCTTGTGTTAACGCGTATATAATGATGCGATGTCAGATATTTTGTATATTGTTCAAATTACACGGGCCTCTTCTTTTCCATACAGACCGACCAACAACATGCCAATTTAAATCTTACACAAGTTCCGTGAGAGGATAAAGACAAAATCAATACTACTCCACCTTGTTAGCATATCATGTCGACGTCGGAAAATAGAGTTCACAACAGAGAATATATATTTTTGGCCTTTAAATATCGGATATGGTACAAATTACAAAGCAGTTCTGCTATATGTAAGAAAACAAAATGAAAAAAAAGCAGGGAAAAGAAGAAAAATGCTAGTTCGAGGGATAAATAGTTCGAGATACGGGGATAAATAGTTCGAGACACGGGGAAAACTAGTTCCGCACACGAGGATAAATAGTTCGAGACATGGGGATAAATAGATCAAGACACGGGGATAATAGTTCGAAACGAAAACGGGGATATATAGTTCGAGACACATGGATAAAGTTTGGACCGAATGTACCCTCTATACTAGACTTATCCATAATTTCGCGTTTAGGATAGGCCTAGGGAAAGTGAGGGAAAACAGGTGAAAAGGCAATCAAAACCAGAAATAGTGAGAAATGATAATATCTACTGCTTCTATGAATATACGTTTCGAGTCAGGATGATATCTCATTACCCCCCTATCCACACACCCGTGTAGGAGTGGTATTCCATGACCCCGTACCTACATTCCCTGGTTAGAATGGTATCCCGTTACCCCCCTGTCGACACCCCGGGTCTGGGTAATGTTCATTAACCCTATACCTATATTCCCGGGATAGGATGATACCCTGTTACTCCCCTGTCCATACCCCGGCTCTGAATGATGTAACATATTATTGACATACTGTGTAATTTTCACACTTTCGAGATACCAGGCTTAGAAAATACAATTTCACCACACACGGTAACGGAATACGCATTAATGTTTTAATTAAGTTGCCTGTCGGATCGATACATGACAATAATTATCTACACACAGAATCAAAGCTGACTCGGTCCTACTCTTTATGAAATTGGCGATTATTTGCATGACATTCGTCTGTATGAATATTGGACATGGAATTGGGCTTAATTCGCCCTTAGGTGTGTAATGAAGGAAGATTTTAACGTTTTTGTCTCTCCAAACATAATGTTCTTAATTGAACATGATTAAGCTTAATAAGTTTCCTGCCACGTCGCTGATATTAGAACTAGAAATGATCAAAGTGCTTTCATTCGATTTCCAATACTAATGACAGTATTAATTCAGTGATTTCCATTTATGGAGATGGCGTATTTAATATGCATCAATCAGATTTGTTTCAATGAAGCATCAATGGAAGAAGAAGAAAGCATTAAAACGTGACCTACAATGGTATCAGGTAGGGGGCTATTTAAATATTGTCAGCTTTTATCCCTTTTAGTGCAAGTTTGAAATTCCCCTAATCTTTGATATCTGTTTTAATACCTCAATTGAATACAATAAAAACGCAGATTTGTGTTAAAAGTAAAGAGATTAAACGAAAAATCATCCCAATTCAAATAGCTTTTCTTTTTATTGTTTAAAAATCACAAGTTGAAGAGTAATCTGCAGTGTTTTTCAGGTAATCCCGGTTTGGACATGGGTATGTTTCTAATTAACGGTCCGGATTAGTTTGGTCCGGCTTTGATCTGCAACAGGACCTACACATCCTCAGCCCATCAGGTTCTGTAAGAACACATAATGGTCTCTGCGATCAAACCTATTTATTGCGACGCTTGAGTTCGTAGCTGAAGTCACTGAGTCACTCATTACCATCCGACACCATACACGGCACTGTTTACCTAATTTCCACGTTTCTGTACGGAATTTTGCCTAATTGCGGAGTAGATTATGTAAATCAGTTGCTTCTAATGTTGCGAATAATCAATAGTTTGTTGGAATATTACTTTTTTGATTATATTTTCTTGGAGAGTAAATACCGTGCATATGTGACAATGTTAGAGTATAAATCATTACGTCACCCGATAGAATATGTTTTGTAACAGACAATTATGTCACAGAGACGTATCGATCCAGACATTAAAAAGCTGGCAACATATCCTATTGACGTGAATCATATTGTGTAATCTGTTATTTTTTTCCATGACAGGTCTTGAGTGTAATCGCTTGCTGACCATTTGGACTTTTGACCGAACTGTTCACAAATTGATGAAACGGTTTTGTACTGATTGGCCGAGAGCGATAATGGTGAATATCAGAGAAGTTATTTACTTAAAACCAATGATGTCGAGTTGCCAAAGTGAATAATACGGTTCAGTCAAGTGTATGTTGTTTGTTGATGGTGATGAAACCGAAGACGCCAAGCAAAGAGACGAAAGTTTACCATGAAACCATATAAAACGGAAAGTTTAAAATTGAAACAAGGACATGAAATGTAGCTATGAAAAAAGGAACAAAAATCACTTCAAAAAACAAATGAGCAGAAAATTCACGTTGGAAACAAAGAGACAAAAGTTTACTATGAAAACAAATGTAACAATGAAAACGAAAAGACAAAGTTTTATTCAAAAACAAAAGGCCAAAGATTACTATCGATACAAAGAAATAACATCTTAACAATGAAAATAGAGGTACGAAAGTTGGTAATGAAAATAAAGATAATATATTTACTGTGCAAACGAGGAAATGAAGATTTACTATCAAAACATAAAACGAAATATATCTTTTAAAATAAGACGGCACTTTACTATGAAAACAAGGAGATGAATGCAGTAATGAAAACAAACAGACAAAATATTTCTTTGAAAACAGGGAGACGAAACTTTACTATAAAAATATACAGGCGAGTGATTCCCATGAGAGGAAAGAAATGAGATGCTTCTGTGAAAGGAAAGAGACGAGATGTAGATATGATAAAAAATATAACATTTTACAAGCAATACATCAGGGAGTGAGAAGTTAAACACAGCGATCAGCAAGTAGTGCAACTTAGGCGCAAGCAGTGGAAGAGACAAATGAATTTAACAAGCAACGCAGTGGGGAAAAGGCAGTGAAAACGTCGAAATAGATCTGCAAGTAGTGCAATTAGCAACAGGCAGTGGAGGGGTTGACTGTAGTCGAGAAGAAGTGCAGTGAAGGGGTCGACTGTAGTCGAGCAGAAGTGCAGTGGAGGGGACGACTGGAGGCGGGAAGAAGTGCAGTTGAGAACATGCAGTGGAGGGGTTGACGGTAGTCGAGAAGAAGTGCAGTGAAGGGGTCGACTGTAGTCGAGAAGAAGTGGAGTTGAGAACAGGCAGTGGAGGGGTTGACTGTAGTAGAGAAGAAGTGCAGTTAAGAACAGGCAGTGGAGGGGTTGACTGTAGTAGAGAAGAAGTGCAGTGGAGGGGTCGACTGTAGTCGAGAAGAAGTGCGGTGGAGGGGTCGACTGTAGTCGAGAAGAAGGGCAGTGGGGGGGTCGACTGTAGTCGAGAAGAAGTGCAGTTGAGAACCGGCAGTGGAGGGGTTGACTGTAGTCGAGACGAAGTGCAGTTGAGAACAGGCAGTGGAGGGGGCGACTGTAGTCGAGAAGAAGTGCAGTGGTGGGGTCGACTGTAGTCGAGAAGAAGTGCAGGGGAGGGGTCGACTGTAATCGAGAAGAAGGGCAGTGGAGGGGTCGACTGTAGTCGAGAAGAAGTGCGGTGGAGGGGTCGACTGTAGTCGAGAAGAAGGGCAGTGGAGGGGTCGACTGTAGTCGAGAAGAAGGGCAGTGGGGGGGTCGACTGTAGTCGAGAAGAAGTGCGGTGGAGGGGTCGACTGTAGTCGAGAAGAAGGGCAGTGGGGGGGTCGACTGTAGTCGAGAAGAAGTGCGGTGGAGGGGTCGACTGTAGTCGAGAAGAAGGGCAGTTGAGAACAGGCAGTGGGGGGGTTGACTGTAGTCGAGAAGAAGTGCAGTTGAGAAAAGGCAGAGGAGGGGTTGACTGTAGTCGAGAAGAAGGGCAGTTGAGAACAGGCAGTGGAGGGGGTGACTGTAGTCGAGAAGTAGTGCAGCTGGGAAAAGACAGTGGAAGGGTCGACTGTAGTCGGGAAGATGTGCAGTTGAGAACAGGCAGTGGAGGGGGTGACTGTAGTAGAGAAGAAGTGCAGTTAAGAACAGGCAGTGGAGGGGTTGACTGTAATCGAGAAGAAGGGCAGTTGAGAACAGGCAGTGGGGGGGTTGACTGTAGTCGAGAAGAAGTGCAGTGGTGGGGTCGACTGTAGTCGAGAAGAAGTGCAGTTGAGAAAAGGCAGAGGAGGGGTTGACTGTAGTCGAGAAGAAGTGCAGTTGAGAAAAGGCAGAGGAGGGGTTGACTGTAGTCGAGAAGAAGGGCAGTTGAGAACAGGCAGTGGAGGGGGTGACTGTAGTAGAGAAGAAGTGCAGTGGCGGGGTCGACTGTAGTCGAGAAGAAGTGCGGTGGAGGGGTCGACTGTAGTCGAGAAGAAGTGCGGTGGAGGGGTCGACTGTAGTCGAGAAGAAGTGCGGTGGAGGGGTCGACTGTAGTCGAGAAGAAGTGCGGTGGAGGGGTCGACTGTAGTCGAGAAGAAGTGCAGTGGAAGGGTCGACTGTAGTCGAGAAGAAGTGCAGGGGAGGGGTCGACTGTAATCGAGAAGAAGTGCAGTGGAGGGGTTGACTGTAGTCGAGACGAAGTGCAGTTGAGAACAGGCAGTGGAGGGGTTGACTGTAGTCGAGAAGTAGTGCAGCTGGGAAAAGACAGTGGAAGGGTCGACTGTAGTCGGGAAGATGTGCAGTTGAGAACAGACGGTGGAGGAGTCGAATGCAGTCGGGAAAAGTGCAGTAAGGAACAGGCAGTGGAAGAGTCGACTGCAGCCAGCAAGCATCACAGTGGTACATTTAGAGTCGATTGTGACGTGATTATACTTTAGACGGGCTGTGTTGGCAGACGACAGCAATTTTGGACATTAAGCACTTGTATAAAGATTGAACGAAATGATTTAAGGTAGACACAGTAGGAATTCTGAAAAGTAACACAATAAAATGAGGATAGGGGGTAGTTTAGAAAACAACAGCAAAAAAATGGGGTTTGTTGCAGGATTTGTAGACAAAAACCAATGCATTTAGACGGTTGCCCATCTTCGCAGCTGGAACCATTCACACTAGTCCCTCGTGAGATAGTGCAACTGGACATTATACGTGAATGTGTGCTATGACGGCAGATAGGAGAATGGTTTCTCAATCTATTGACAGTAGGGTTGTAATGACTGCCAGCAAAACAATAGAATACCAAAGCATCAGCAAAACCCTAGTTAAAACTAATTCAAAATATCAATACATGGAGCACTTAAAAAAATACACGGAGAAATAAGTGTTCTAGAAATGTAAGCAATCATCATAGTCAATCTTAGTCAAATTAAAGTAAAGTTACGTCTTATCGTAAAAAGCGAGCGCATTCCTCAGTTTGGTGAAAGGTATGGCAGTGTACAGCGTGGACAACTCAAATGTTCTTACGACAGAAACATGTTTAGGAGAGAAGGCTCTAGATTGACCAAAATATGTTTTGTAAATCTAAGTCATATCCAAGTAATATCACGTCTTCCAGCGATAACCGGAGTCGTGGCATAGGAAATAGCAGGGCCCACTAAACAGCGTAATAGAGGCCTCGACCCATGTCACGCGAGTTTTCTTCAGCATTCATTATTTGTCTTCGGTCCTTGTAATTGAATTCAAGTTCAGAAGGGTAAATATAATCGGTGTGGTCAGTAAATTATTATTTAAAGGCAGCATAACCGTCGAGATATTTGATATCGAGGTTTTTGTTACCACTCCTGATAAACTCCTCGATAAATATTGCCTCATAAAAAAACTAGCAGTCAGAAAATGGCACAGTTTGTTCCCATAGGTATATCTTCAGTTTGTTGGAAAATCTTACCAGAGTGTAAAAAGTGGCAGTGTCAAAAATACTGATACCAGATAGAAGAAGCATTTTTCAGGAGAAAGTGTTCAACTTAAGATCGTTTTAATTCCGTTTTTGTAGTATGCAATATCACAATATGACTGTAACACTGATTTAATGGAACATATAGTTATACTTTATCAGTTAATAACAACCATTGTTCCATTTGTTTCTAGAAGAACAACAGTAGATATACATAGGATTTATAGGTGATACCTAATGGTATTTATAAATATACATTATGCTCAGAAAACTGCCAATCATTACTTGAAAATAAATTTAGTTTTGTGAAATAAAATGATCAATATTTGTTATGGAACCAAAAACACGAAGAAGCTGTACAAGCTCCGGAAAAAAATTCGACCTAACATATCCAATAGCATGATCACACGATGCGACTATTGCACGAATGCAGACTTGGAGGTTTCCTTCTGTTTCCTCTTTCAAGTGGATATTGATCATATAGGCATGGATTTCAATTACGACAACTGTTGAGCTCAATGTTTGCTTTCTCTCCTCACCTCGTTGTCGACTCCTCTCTTGTAAGTCCGGGAGGATCATACTCTGATGACTCCTTGGTACCTCTCTCAAGGATTTGGTGGCGATGCCCTTTGCTCATGCTCCCCTAAGATGTGTTTAACCGTTTGTCGGCACTTCAATGAAGCACTTGAGCGACCCATCCTTAGAGGATAACGTCATACCTTATCGGCTCATACGTCACCAATGACAACACTTGTCAAATAGGCGGCGACTCCGTGTCAAGATTCCAAAATACAGCAGTATTACGTATAGAAAGGCTTCACGACCATTAGTATTTTCGTTGGTTTAGAATTACTAAAGAAAACGTTTCGTTGTTTTGTTGGATCGTTAACATATTTGTGCATAGGTATGTCGCTGCTAATGATGGCTTGTGGACGAGCACTAAACACACAGCGTTCGTTAACGAATCCTCAAAAGCTGCCAATTAACTCCTAATGCATTTCTCAGTGCTGTATAAGATGCCCATGGGAATAGGTCTATATCCAGCCAAAATATAAGTTTTAATGTTCGCGTCGCTCACCGCTTAGGGAAACAAAAAGTGTTTAGAAGAGAAGAGCGGTGGTGAAACACGTGACTCTCGCGAGAAAACAATGACCGGTCAACTTAGCACTAATATAAAGTAACGCTTAAAGTACGTTCAATTTTTTACAACTCCGTCGCTCTTAACCTGGTAGAAAATCTACAGCAGCTGTTCCGCTCTCGTTCTCCCCTCTTTAATGTCTCAAATGATTTTCAACATGTTTTAAGCAGATGACTCAATTGTGTCAATCTTATTTATTCGAATGCCATCTGACAAAGGACGGTGGAAATGGTTCGAGATATGTTTGGCTAGGAGTAAGATGTTAATAGTTGGCGTGGCTGTGGTGGCGATAGCGGCGGCTACGGCGGTCGTGGTTATGGTGGTGCTGTTCGTTGTCGTGGTTATGGTGGTGCTGTTCGTTGTCGTGGTTACACGGTGATGCTGTTCGTTGTCGTGGTTATGGTGGTGCTGTTCGTTGTCATGGTAATGGTGGTGCTGGTCGTTGTCGTGGTTATGGTGGTGCTGGTCATTGGTCGTGGTTATGGTGGTGCTGGTCGTTGTCGTGGTTATGGTGGTGCTGTTCGTTGTCGTGGTTACACGGTGGTGCTGGTCGTTGTCGTGGTTATGGTGGTGCTGTTAGTTGTCATGGTTATGGTGGTGCTGTTCGTTGTCATGGTTATGGTGGTGCTGGTCGTTGTCGTGGTTATGGTGGTGCTGGTCGTTGTAATGGTTATGATCGTGCTGGTCGTTGTCGTGGTTATTTTGGTGGTGTTCGTTGTCGTAGCTACACGGTGGTGCTGGCCGTTGTCGTGGTTACGGTGGTGATGGTCGTTGTCGTGGTTACGGTGGTGCCGGTCGTTGTCGTGGTAATGGTGGTGCCGGTCGTTGTCGTGGTTACACGGTGGTGCTGGTCATTATCGTGGTTACACGGTGATGCTAGTCGTTGTCGTGGTTACACGGTGGTGCTGGTCGTTGTCGTGGTTACGGTGGTGATGGTCGTTGTCGTGGTTACGGTGGTGCTAGTCGTTGTCGTGGTAATGGTGGTGCCAGTCGTTGTCGTGGTTACACGGTGGTGCTGGTCGTTGTCGTGGTTACGGTGGTGATGGTCGTTGTCGTGGTTACGGTGGTGCTGGTCGTTGTCGTGGTTACACGGTGGTGCTGGTCGTTGTCGTGGTCACAGTTGAGGGTTTGGTGGTGCTGGTCGTTGTCGTGGTTATACGGTGCTGCTGGTCGTTGTCATGGTTACGATGGTGCTTGTCGTTATCGTAGTTACGGTGGTATTGGTCGTTGTCGTAGTTACACGGTGGTGCTGGTCGTTGTCGTGGTTACGGTGGTGCTGGTCGTTGTCGTGGTTACCGTGGTGCTGGTTGTTGTCGAGGTTACGGTGGTGCTGGTCGTTGTCGTGGTTACGGCGGTGCTGGTCGTTGTTGTGGTTACACGGTGGTGCTGGTCGTTGTCGTGGTTACGGTGGTGCTGGTCGTTGTCGAGGTTACGGTGGTGCTGGTTGTTGTCGTGGTTACGGTGGTGCTGGTCGTTGTCGTTGTTACGGTGTTGCTGGTCGTTGTCGTGGTTACCGTCGTGCTGGTTGTTGTCGAGGTTACGGTGGTGCTGGTCGTTGTCGTGGTTACACGGTGGTGCTGGGCGTTGTCGTGGTTACGGTGGTGCTGGTCGTTGTCGTTGTTACGGTGGTGCTGGTCGTTGTCGTGGTTACGGTGGTGCTGGTTGTTGTCGTGGTTACGGTGGTGCTGATCGTTGTGGTGGTTACGGTGTTGCTGATCGTTGTCGTGGTTACACAGTGGTGGTAGTCGTTGTTTTGGTTATGGTGATGCTGCTCGTCGTGGTTATGTTGGTGCTGCTCGTTGTCGTGGTTACGGTGGTGCTGGTTCGTTGTCGTGGCTACACGGTGGTGCTGGTCGTGGTCGTGGTTACGATGGTGCCGGTCGTTGTCGTGGTTACACGGTGGTGATGGTCGTTGTCGTGGTTACACGGTGGTGCTGGTCATTGTCGTGGTTACACGGTGGTGCTGGTCGTTGTCGTGATAACACGGTGGTGCTTGTCGTTGTCGTGGTAACACGGTGGTGCTGGTCGTTGTCGTGGCTACACGGTGGTGCTGGTCGTTGTCGTGGCTACACGGTGATGCTGGTCGTTGTCGTGGTCACAGTTGAGGGTTTGGAAATCGTAGTCCTAGCTTTCTGGGTAAAGGTAGTCGTGGTCGAGGGTAATAGTCGTATACTACATGTATGCGGTTTGTGTCATTTGGTGGTTATCTATGTACTTTGTTTTTGAATGCATATCAAAATATTAGAGTGATACATTATATATATTGTTTCATTAAATATGCATAGAAATAATGTTTGATTTGTATGATAAATATCAATTGCCTGCAAATTGCATCGCTGATGGCGTTCATTAATTACTCCGTGTTAATGATAAACCTTATAGACGCAGTTCTAATTGAAGCGTTTGATCGGTGTACGATTTTAAATACTACCTTCCCTCATTTCTCGCTCAATTAAACATTGCCCTAGAGGGCTAATGAGATCGTTACTAAAACTCATTTCCAAATTACCGACAGCATCGCCATTATGGTTTATACGAACACCCGACAGAATTATATATGCTTGGTATGTGAGATCCATATTTAGTCTCACGCTATTTTTTTGTACTTTTGATTTAAAGCGTAATTAGGCCTCATTATTTTCTTCAATCATTTTTTAATCGACACATGGAATTACGGTGCGTTCGCGGATATCAAGCTTTCCTTACATGCCTATTACCGCCTCGAGTGAACGTCACTTGTCGGTAGGGGTTGTAACATTCCATCCTGTAGTATACGCTTCGTCTCATCTCCTTCAGCTGTGTCATGTCGTAATATTGTCTTTTCGTATTCACTCATTTGATCTATGTATTTCCCTTACCTCTGCATGTCAAATAAATGATTTTTATATAAAAGTAACCCAGTATGATGCCGTTATGTATACCTAACGTCTTCAGCTTCTAAGCTTAGACTTGCAAACTGTAGTAACTCCGTTAAGTCAAATCATTTCAGAGAGGAAGATATACTCCAGCAGTCAAAGGTTTATTTTAATACGGTTAAAATTATCGTTAGTCGTATCATGGAATAAGATTCCAAGTCCATGGTCGTATAGCTATGCTTCCATTTGCTTATATTCCTAATATCATAAAACAAATGATTGCATGGGGAATGTCTCCTATTTGGTTTGAATTTTTTCATTTTCATAAATAATTTGAACTTATTTCATGAGTGCTGATTAATTAAATGCAAATTTTGCTCGAGTTCGAACTTTGTACGGTAATAATGTTGACATAGTTTCATCAGAATACGGTCATATTGGAATAAGTTATTAACCGTCGTCGAACTAATGAACACTATCTTAATCAGGTATGCATTGGTTGGGCTCAACTTCCAACTTAGCCTTCGCCGTAGTGTTTTGTACATGTTTACCAAGTTTGATAAAATTCGATTGATATTTAAGCGAGCTATCCGGCAGCAGCCAAGGTGTGGATGCACGGTCGACAGGATGTAGAACCCATTCTATAAATACGCCCCGTCAAAATTTGACAGCTGTATCAAAACACGATGGGATATTGTACTTTGATACAATGCCCACTACAGATTCAATACATAGATCAAACACAAGATTCCGTACAAATCTAGACTACATGTAAATCGCAACTACAATCTTTTTTGTTTGTCAAGTTAAGTCATTGAAAAGATGTCCATATTCTTTTCATACATCTGTATAAAAACAGGTCATATTGGCAAGACGACAATGGGAGCCAAATTGTATTACCGAAATAGTGTGACTGAGCGTTGCCTATTTCCGGTTCCGGTCTCAACGACATTTTAACACAAAATGAAGGAAATACGGAGAAGAAAATGTTGGAATGAGCCGTCCTAAATTCAGACTGCAATCTTTGTCAACTATTTCATGAGTTTAATTCAAAATTAAATTTATCAAAAAACGTGATTGACTTGAAATTGGATACTTAAAAGATAATGAAACATCTAAGGGTAATCGCAATGTAGTTCAGGGCCATTCTTTACCTTAGGAAATCCTCATTTTCAATTCAAATAGAACTGGGCGACCTTGATTTTTTTTATTAATTTCTCTGATGAATTAATGAAATGACTGAAAAGATATTCAAGGACCATCGTCTCAATCGAAACTAATTAGAATTAAAAGCAGAAGCGCAGTAGAACTTGCGCATGCCTAAAAGGACGTGAATGTACATAAGGATTGGGCACAAGTTGTCCAACTTATGTAAAGCCCTTTTTCCCAATAACATCATGAAATATATATACATACAAGATGGCAATTTTTAAATTAATTAATATTTTCAATAAAGTTAAGAGAGAGAGAGAGAGAGAGAGAGAGAGAGAGAGAGAGAGAGAGAGAGAGAGAGAGAGAGAGAGAGAGAGAGAGAGCGAGGACAGGGTTCATGTGACTAATGCACCTCGTTTGGCAATAGACCTTTATAAGTTTGATCCCTGCATTATTTTAACTCGCAATTAAAACATATATCTTGAAATCTTAATATGTTTCATGTGAAGACATTTCGTCGTCATAAGCTCTGGATCACTTTCGTTTCGCCGTATTCGTTATAATCACTCTAGATCTCTTTACCAAACACTAGCTTTAACGCTGAAATACACTGTTCAAAAATTATCAGTATAATCGTTAAACACTTGTTACACTGACTGTCTTGTTTTTGGTTATTTATTCACAGTAAAATCGGAAACGATAACGCTATTTATTTCAGTGTCTCTCGTACGTGCATGCTACAAAGAACAGATATTAGGTAAAATTAGACTTATACCTGATCAGACCCATATATTTGTTGGTATTTTCAAGGACGTCTTTCTTCAGAATAGAAGCAAATTCTCAGACGGATAACTTATTGAACTTTAGCCATTAAACATTCCGCAGATGTATTAATGCCCACCCTAATTCTCCACTGAGGCTGATGGAAGTCGAAGCGCGTGCATATAGCCAAATCACTAGATAGACATGCTAATAATATTTTCAATTATCGATGGTGATCGGTCTCGGACCTCTCGGCCATTGTTTTGGGCGGGATATCTCTAAATATATTCGCTTATTCTCCCTGACATTACGAAGAAATGAAATATTCAACTGGTACAGTTAGTCCCCGTGTTTCGAAGGTCGGGAATTAAACAAATCCTAGATTTATGGCTTATGCGCAAATGTGCTGCAAAGAAATCTGATAGGGATGTTTGTAATATGAATTCAAAGCATAGTGCATTTATAAAATTACGTCCCTGTTGGCGCGTTTGCAGCCTTTTTCAGCTCTTGTAGAGGTATTTAAGAACAAGTAGCCTTTTTCAACTCTTGTAGAGGTATTTAAGAACAAGTAGCCAGTTTCATTTGAAGTATTGTTCGTCCTTTGCCCAGCCCTTATTGTAATATTACAGCCCTTTATCAAGTTCTGCAACTATCAAAATTTATCTGGAGTATGAGGAAAGCTAGGCTACTACAATAACTCCTGGGGTTTGAGTTGTATTTTTTTGCAGTAGGGGGAAGTGTTTTGAACTAGTATTGTTCTAAGGAGTAAAGTAACTGACTATTTATACATTAATACCGTCACAAGGAGCACCGTGTTCTGGTATACTTATGATGTACATTGGAGACGATAATATGTACAACGCAATAAATTGCTACATTTGGGAAAATATCTCGTGAAGTTCTTTCCTTGTTTTGTATACTTCGTAACGCCCCTCTGACACCACTTCACTTTTGGCTATATTACACAACGTTCGCCCATGTGAGGAAAGCAATGTTCTATTTGGATAAGATTCACTAGTGTGGTCTATGTGTACTGGCAAATTCCTAGAAAAGCAGTTGTCATTCCTTGTTTGGTTTATCTGTTGTCAGTATAATTTAACCGGGTGGAGTACTGTGCTCGATGTCCCGGGGTGGTATATCGGAGAGATAGCACTCACAAGTCGGCATCAGATCCGCACTATCGCTTGGAGGCAAATACACCTACAGCTCATCTCCAGCACACACGCATACACAAAGAGACAAGTCCTTAAGTTACCTTACTTATGATAACTCCATTAGTGTTGGCCTCCTTCCGAAAATGCTGCCCACTGAAATACCATGCCGAAGCCACCCAGGCACCCGGTCACATTATACTGTAAACAGGTTTACCTGTTGTTGCGATTACCCTAAATGCTGAACGTAAAGCTGGTAATAATAGGTACCATTTTTAAGGTATTTGGCATATCCTGGCTTGAGACAAGGCCTTCATTGCTTTCCTCTCCTGGGCGAACGTTAAAAACCCAAGCCAAAAGTGAGGTATTGCTAAGGAAGGCGCTAGTAAAACTCAAGGGTTGCTATGAAGTAGAGAGGAAATATAAATTTCTAAATGTTGCTATGGGTGCAGCAAATATATTTTAGTCGCTTTGGTGTCCGCAAAAACAGGACACAAAAGAACAACCCCAAATCCGGGCGTCCCCACATTAGCTGCCTCCTACACCATGCAGTGAGTAACAGCAGGCGTAGTTCTTTTCTCAATCCCCGATCTTCAGTGGTTGCTAATTTAAGATTACTTATATAGCACCTTGGTCTTCAAGTTAAAGTATATACTCTTGTGTCACTGTCAGTATATACTCTAGTGTCACTGTCAGTATATACTCTAGTGTCAATGTCAGTGTATACTCTAGTGTTACCATCAGCATATACTCTAGTGTCGCTGTCAGTATATACTCTAGTGTCACTGTCAGTATATACTCTTGTGTTACTATCAGCATATACTCTAGTGTCGCTGTCAGTGTATACTCTAGTGTTGCTGTCAGTATATACTCTAGTGTCACTGTCAGTATATACTCTAGTGTTACTGTCAGTCTATACTCTAGTGTCACTGTCAGTATCTACTCTATTGTCACCGTCAGTATCTACTCTAGTGTTGCTGTCAGTGTATACCCTAGTGTCACTGTCAGTCTATACTCTAGTGTCACTGTCAGTATATACTCTAGTGTCACTGTCAGTCTATACTCTAGTGTTACTGTCAGTGTATACTCTAGTGTCACTGTCAGTCTATACTCTAGTGTCACTGTCAGTATATACTCTAGTGTCACTGTCAGTCTATACTCTAGTGTCACTGTCAGTATATACTCTAGTGTCACTGTCAGTCTATACTCTAGTGTCACTGTCAGTGTATACTCTAGTGTCACTGTCAGTCTATACTCTAGTGTCACTGTCAGTATATACTCTAGTGTCACTGTCAGTGTATACTCTAGTGTCACTGTCAGTATCTACTCTATTGTCACCGTCAGTATCTACTCTAGTGTTGCTGTCAGTGTATACCCTAGTGTCACTGTCAGTCTATACTCTAGTGTCACTGTCAGTATATACTCTAGTGTCACTGTCAGTGTATACTCTAGTGTCACTGTCAGTATCTACTCTATTGTCACCGTCAGTATCTACTCTAGTGTTGCTGTCAGTGTATACCCTAGTGTCACTGTCAGTCTATACTTTAGTGTCACTGTCAGTATATACTCTAGTGTCACTGTCAGTCTATACTCTAGTGTCACTGTCAGTATCTACTCTATTGTCACCGTCAGTATCTACTCTAGTGTTGCTGTCAGTGTATACCCTAGTGTCACTGTCAGTCTATACTCTAGTGTCACTGTCAGTATATACTCTAGTGTCACTGTCAGTGTATACTCTAGTGTCACTGTCAGTATCTACTCTATTGTCACCGTCAGTATCTACTCTAGTGTTGCTGTCAGTGTATACCCTAGTGTCACTGTCAGTCTATACTCTAGTGTCACTGTCAGTATATACTCTAGTGTCACTGTCAGTCTATACTCTAGTGTCACTGTCAGTATATACTCTAGTGTCACTGTCAGTGTATACTCTAGTGTCACTGTCAGTATCTACTCTATTGTCACCGTCAGTATCTACTCTAGTGTTGCTGTCAGTGTATACCCTAGTGTCACTGTCAGTCTATACTCTAGTGTCACTGTCAGTATATACTCTAGTGTCACTGTCAGTCTATACTCTAGTGTCACTGTCAGTATATACTCTAGTGTCACTGTCAGTGTATACTCTAGTGTCACTGTCAGTATCTACTCTATTGTCACCGTCAGTATCTACTCTAGTGTTGCTGTCAGTGTATACCCTAGTGTCACTGTCAGTCTATACTCTAGTGTTACTGTCAGTGTATACTCTAGTGTCACTGTCAGTCTATACTCTAGTGTCACTGTCAGTATATACTCTAGTGTCACTGTCAGTCTATACTCTAGTGTCACTGTCAGTATATACTCTAGTGTCACTGTCAGTCTATACTCTAGTGTCACTGTCAGTATATACTCTAGTGTCACTGTCAGTCTATACTCTAGTGTCACTGTCAGTATATACTCTAGTGTCACTGTCAGTCTATACTCTAGTGTCACTGTCAGTATATACTCTAGTGTCACTGTCAGTCTATACTCTAGTGTCACTGTCAGTATATACTCTAGTGTCACTGTCAGTCTATACTCTAGTGTCACTGTCAGTATATACTCTAGTGTCACTGTCAGTCTATACTCTAGTGTCACTGTCAGTATATACTCTAGTGTCACTGTCAGTCTATACTCTAGTGTCACTGTCAGTATATACTCTAGTGTCACTGTCAGTCTATACTCTAGTGTCACTGTCAGTATATACTCTAGTGTCACTGTCAGTCTATACTCTAGTGTCACTGTCAGTATATACTCTAGTGTCACTGTCAGTCTATACTCTAGTGTCACTGTCAGTGTATACTCTAGTGTCACTGTCAGTCTATACTCTAGTGTCACTGTCAGTATATACTCTAGTGTCACTGTCAGTCTATACTCTAGTGTCACTGTCAGTATATACTCTAGTGTCACTGTCAGTCTATACTCTAGTGTCACTGTCAGTATATACTCTAGTGTCACTGTCAGTCTATACTCTAGTGTCACTGTCAGTATATACTCTAGTGTCACTGTCAGTCTATACTCTAGTGTCACTGTCAGTATATACTCTAGTGTCACTGTCAGTCTATACTCTAGTGTCACTGTCAGTATATACTCTAGTGTCACTGTCAGTCTATACTCTAGTGTCACTGTCAGTATATACTCTAGTGTCACTGTCAGTCTATACTCTAGTGTCACTGTCAGTATATACTCTAGTGTCACTGTCAGTCTATACTCTAGTGTCACTGTCAGTATATACTCTAGTGTCACTGTCAGTCTATACTCTAGTGTCACTGTCAGTATATACTCTAGTGTCACTGTCAGTCTATACTCTAGTGTCACTGTCAGTATATACTCTAGTGTCACTGTCAGTCTATACTCTAGTGTCACTGTCAGTGTATACTCTAGTGTCACTGTCAGTCTATACTCTAGTGTCACTGTCAGTATATACTCTAGTGTCACTGTCAGTCTATACTCTAGTGTCACTGTCAGTGTATACTCTAGTGTCACTGTCAGTCTATACTCTAGTGTCACTGTCAGTATATACTCTAGTGTCACTGTCAGTCTATACTCTAGTGTCACTGTCAGTGTATACTCTAGTGTCACTGTCAGTCTATACTCTAGTGTCACTGTCAGTATATACTCTAGTGTCACTGTCAGTCTATACTCTAGTGTCACTGTCAGTGTATACTCTAGTGTCACTGTCAGTCTATACTCTAGTGTCACTGTCAGTATATACTCTAGTGTCACTGTCAGTCTATACTCTAGTGTCACTGTCAGTATATACTCTAGTGTCACTGTCAGTCTATACTCTAGTGTCACTGTCAGTATATACTCTAGTGTCACTGTCAGTCTATACTCTAGTGTCACTGTCAGTATATACTCTAGTGTCACTGTCAGTCTATACTCTAGTGTCACTGTCAGTATATACTCTAGTGTCACTGTCAGTCTATACTCTAGTGTCACTGTCAGTATATACTCTAGTGTCACTGTCAGTCTATACTCTAGTGTCACTGTCAGTATATACTCTAGTGTCACTGTCAGTCTATACTCTAGTGTCACTGTCAGTATATACTCTAGTGTCACTGTCAGTCTATACTCTAGTGTCACTGTCAGTATATACTCTAGTGTCACTGTCAGTCTATACTCTAGTGTCACTGTCAGTATATACTCTAGTGTCACTGTCAGTCTATACTCTAGTGTCACTGTCAGTATATACTCTAGTGTCACTGTCAGTCTATACTCTAGTGTCACTGTCAGTGTATACTCTAGTGTCACTGTCAGTCTATACTCTAGTGTCACTGTCAGTATATACTCTAGTGTCACTGTCAGTCTATACTCTAGTGTCACTGTCAGTATATACTCTAGTGTCACTGTCAGTCTATACTCTAGTGTCACTGTCAGTATATACTCTAGTGTCACTGTCAGTCTATACTCTAGTGTCACTGTCAGTGTATACTCTAGTGTCACTGTCAGTCTATACTCTAGTGTCACTGTCAGTATATACTCTAGTGTCACTGTCAGTCTATACTCTAGTGTCACTGTCAGTATATACTCTAGTGTCACTGTCAGTCTATACTCTAGTGTCACTGTCAGTATATACTCTAGTGTCACTGTCAGTCTATACTCTAGTGTCACTGTCAGTGTATACTCTAGTGTCACTGTCAGTCTATACTCTAGTGTCACTGTCAGTATATACTCTAGTGTCACTGTCAGTCTATACTCTAGTGTCACTGTCAGTGTATACTCTAGTGTCACTGTCAGTCTATACTCTAGTGTCACTGTCAGTATATACTCTAGTGTCACTGTCAGTCTATACTCTAGTGTCACTGTCAGTGTATACTCTAGTGTCACTGTCAGTCTATACTCTAGTGTCACTGTCAGTATATACTCTAGTGTCACTGTCAGTCTATACTCTAGTGTCACTGTCAGTGTATACTCTAGTGTCACTGTCAGTCTATACTCTAGTGTCACTGTCAGTATATACTCTAGTGTCACTGTCAGTCTATACTCTAGTGTCACTGTCAGTGTATACTCTAGTGTCACTGTCAGTCTATACTCTAGTGTCACTGTCAGTATATACTCTAGTGTCACTGTCAGTCTATACTCTAGTGTCACTGTCAGTATATACTCTAGTGTCACTGTCAGTCTATACTCTAGTGTCACTGTCAGTATATACTCTAGTGTCACTGTCAGTCTATACTCTAGTGTCACTGTCAGTATATACTCTAGTGTCACTGTCAGTCTATACTCTAGTGTCACTGTCAGTATATACTCTAGTGTCACTGTCAGTCTATACTCTAGTGTCACTGTCAGTATATACTCTAGTGTCACTGTCAGTCTATACTCTAGTGTCACTGTCAGTATATACTCTAGTGTCACTGTCAGTCTATACTCTAGTGTCACTGTCAGTATATACTCTAGTGTCACTGTCAGTCTATACTCTAGTGTCACTGTCAGTATATACTCTAGTGTCACTGTCAGTCTATACTCTAGTGTCACTGTCAGTATATACTCTAGTGTCACTGTCAGTCTATACTCTAGTGTCACTGTCAGTATATACTCTAGTGTCACTGTCAGTCTATACTCTAGTGTCACTGTCAGTGTATACTCTAGTGTCACTGTCAGTCTATACTCTAGTGTCACTGTCAGTATATACTCTAGTGTCACTGTCAGTCTATACTCTAGTGTCACTGTCAGTGTATACTCTAGTGTCACTGTCAGTCTATACTCTAGTGTCACTGTCAGTATATACTCTAGTGTCACTGTCAGTCTATACTCTAGTGTCACTGTCAGTGTATACTCTAGTGTCACTGTCAGTCTATACTCTAGTGTCACTGTCAGTATATACTCTAGTGTCACTGTCAGTCTATACTCTAGTGTCACTGTCAGTGTATACTCTAGTGTCACTGTCAGTCTATACTCTAGTGTCACTGTCAGTATATACTCTAGTGTCACTGTCAGTCTATACTCTAGTGTCACTGTCAGTGTATACTCTAGTGTCACTGTCAGTCTATACTCTAGTGTCACTGTCAGTATATACTCTAGTGTCACTGTCAGTCTATACTCTAGTGTCACTGTCAGTGTATACTCTAGTGTCACTGTCAGTCTATACTCTAGTGTCACTGTCAGTATATACTCTAGTGTCACTGTCAGTCTATACTCTAGTGTCACTGTCAGTGTATACTCTAGTGTCACTGTCAGTCTATACTCTAGTGTCACTGTCAGTATATACTCTAGTGTCACTGTCAGTCTATACTCTAGTGTCACTGTCAGTGTATACTCTAGTGTCACTGTCAGTCTATACTCTAGTGTCACTGTCAGTATATACTCTAGTGTCACTGTCAGTCTATACTCTAGTGTCACTGTCAGTGTATACTCTAGTGTCACTGTCAGTCTATACTCTAGTGTCACTGTCAGTATATACTCTAGTGTCACTGTCAGTCTATACTCTAGTGTCACTGTCAGTGTATACTCTAGTGTCACTGTCAGTCTATACTCTAGTGTCACTGTCAGTATATACTCTAGTGTCACTGTCAGTGTATACTCTAGTGTCACTGTCAGTATCTACTCTATTGTCACCGTCAGTATCTACTCTAGTGTTGCTGTCAGTGTATACTCTAGTGTCACTGTCAGTCTATACTCTAGTGTCACTGTCAGTATATACTCTAGTGTCACTGTCAGTGTATACTCTAGTGTCACTGTCAGTATCTACTCTATTGTCACCGTCAGTATCTACTCTAGTGTTGCTGTCAGTGTATACCCTAGTGTCACTGTCAGTCTATACTCTAGTGTCACTGTCAGTATATACTCTAGTGTCACTGTCAGTCTATACTCTAGTGTCACTGTCAGTATATACTCTAGTGTCACTGTCAGTGTATACTCTAGTGTCACTGTCAGTATCTACTCTATTGTCACCGTCAGTATCTACTCTAGTGTTGCTGTCAGTGTATACCCTAGTGTCACTGTCAGTCTATACTCTAGTGTCACTGTCAGTATATACTCTAGTGTCACTGTCAGTCTATACTTTAGTGTCACTGTCAGTATATACTCTAGTGTCACTGTCAGTGTATACTCTAGTGTCACTGTCAGTATCTACTCTATTGTCACCGTCAGTATCTACTCTAGTGTTGCTGTCAGTGTATACCCTAGTGTCACTGTCAGTCTATACTCTAGTGTCACTGTCAGTATATACTCTAGTGTCACTGTCAGTCTATACTCTAGTGTCACTGTCAGTATATACTCTAGTGTCACTGTCAGTGTATACTCTAGTGTCACTGTCAGTATCTACTCTATTGTCACCGTCAGTATCTACTCTAGTGTTGCTGTCAGTGTATACCCTAGTGTCACTGTCAGTCTATACTCTAGTGTCACTGTCAGTATATACTCTAGTGTCACTGTCAGTCTATACTCTAGTGTCACTGTCAGTATATACTCTAGTGTCACTGTCAGTGTATACTCTAGTGTCACTGTCAGTATCTACTCTATTGTCACCGTCAGTATCTACTCTAGTGTTGCTGTCAGTGTATACCCTAGTGTCACTGTCAGTCTATACTCTAGTGTCACTGTCAGTATATACTCTAGTGTCACTGTCAGTCTATACTCTAGTGTCACTGTCAGTATCTACTCTATTGTCACTGTCAGTATGTGAAGAAGCCTATTATGGTTACATTTCTGTTTCATAGTACCTTCCTTGGTAATGGCCATGCGTGTTGGAATCCTGCCTGTTCGGGGAAGGCTATTGGTTTTTGTGTCCAGGTCGTTGTATACAAAAGTCCTAAAAAGGGAATTTTTGATTCCCTGCTTATCATTTACAGGTAAGGTAATAGCAACAACAGATTAACCCGTTATCAGTATAATTTGACCGAGTGGAGAACTGTGTTTGTGTGGAGCACTCTAAAGCCGGCATCAAATCTGCGCCATTGCAGAGAGGGAAATACACCAACATACCGCCTCAGGCACACCCCCATACATAAGACACATGTAAACGCGTCCTTAAATGACCTTAGCTGTTAAAAGGACACGTCGTTCACCTCTATAAAACCATTCTGATATTAACACTAGAACGATGACAATATACTTCAAGCCATCCTTTGAAAGTTATAACTTCCGGCAAACCATATAGACAGCGTCCATCAGAAGAAAACGTTACAAGAAGCCTGGCTGTTCCATCATCTGGTCTTACTCATTAGTCTCGGACAAACGCCGTATCGTGTGCATTGCAGGCACCCGCGGAATTTCTTCAATTTGATTTCGGTATGCAATCTATTTCGCAATTTTATTATAATTTGTTCTATGGATAGAATCAGATATGAGGCTAGACTAATGAAAATTGACATAATAGTTATTTCTTGATGTAAAAATCAAAATTTATTACGACAATATTATGACTATGTAAATCCTGAGCTTTTTCATGATAAATTATCGCCTGAATAAATACCTAAAGAGAGGGGACTTTGGACCATAGGGATTCCAAACCCATTTGTAAACGGTGAGAGTGCTATCAGCACTAATCGGCATTCCCCGTATAGGTACGCTGTCGATGTTTAAGACCGTTTATCAATGGTAGATTACGCTAAATCAGTCAGAATGCAAACCAATCTGAAATGCTTCCATGAGTGCATAAGTCTTCATCTAAAAATGCCTCGGAAATCATTTCAAAATTGAATTTGATGTAGATAATTTCGGGACCCGGGAATAATCGTAATTACATTTTGATGTTTTGTCTCATCAATTGCGGGCTTAATTTCACATCGTGGAACGTTGTGGATTGCAGAGATTGTTGTCCCCTGAGTAGATAGGCGTAATTAATCGGACCGCTTGGTCTTTGTAATTGCTGTGCCTTCGTTTGCCATCGATCCGAACTTGCCTTTATAATCCCCCTATTTCCTCCGTTTTATGACTGTTTGTTTCAAGCATGGCCTAGCAAGTCCCATGGCCAAAACTTAATCTTTCCACTGTTTTCCTCGGAGGGCGCCTATTGCATCACTTCTCATTAAAACACCCTACCGCCACCTTTCAAGACTGACATACACGTGGGTTCTGTAATGTGGCTGGCCTTCATTAGCAAAGTGTTGGAATGTCGTTCCTGCTAGATTCCATACTCATTACCAAAGCGAAGGCAATTAATGAAACGAAATTCATCTATTTCCTCTAATTTTACCAATTATGGAGGTGAATGCCACCGTCGTTAAAAGCGATTCGAGGTAAAATTACAATGATGATGATTGATTGAAAATAAATTCCGACCTCGCCACACAAAGTACCTCATGTTTTATTGGGAAATAGCCACGGCTCTGGCCCCAGTGGTGGCGGTGTAGGTCGTTGTGTGCGGGGCCAAGAGCCAGGGCCGGCCACTGGTTGTGTAATAGTTTGAGGTAGAGGAACACCTCGAGCACAACAAGGTCTGACGAATCGACAAGACACACGCATGTGAATTAATTCGGGCTCAAACCCCTTACACGATTTTCCATTATTCATTTTTAATTTCCAAGTAGAATACAGTAAAGAAGGTTGGCACTCGCACATTTGTGATCCGTCATGGTATTAGTGGTGTGATCAGGCCGCCATTAGTGTCGGCCTTATTGACTGTAGTTCATGACGAGACGTTTACATCACATGCATGTCGCTGTCCGTATCTGATTCCCCCAGACATGTATTTCCTCATTCATTCACCCATTAGGATGTTCTTCCTTGGATATATATCTGTTCTCTTACACATCCAGTTTACCTAACATTTTACATGATGCACTTTCCTTGATAAATCAAATGTTGATAAAGCCTTAGCTGTTTATACGGATGTAATTCAGTGATAATTTGTTTTATTAGCAGTGGAAATCAGAAAGTTAGCACAACAATTTCCTTCCGTATTATCTTGTATCATATGAATGAATTGTGTAAGTATCCCCTTGGTTGACGATTTCCATCTTTTCTGATGTCTCCTTGACCAATGTTGTCTTCCTTTTTGCTTCGGTAAACCGATAAGTTATACCCTTTAGGTTTGGCGTCGCTTGGTTTTTGCGTTGGGTCCCTTTCTGTTTTTCTGTCTCCTGGGTTAGCTCTGTCTACCTTTCTGTTTTGGTGTCTCCTGGGTTTGCGTTGTCTACATTTCTGTTTTGATGTCTCCTGGGCTTGCGTTGTCTACCTTTCTGTTTTCGTGTCTCCTGGGTTTGCTCTGTCTTCCTTTCTGTTTTGGTGTTTGCTAGTTTTCCATTTTTTTCTGTTTTGGGGTCTCCTGGGTTTGCGTTGTCTTCCTTTCTGTTTTGGTGTTTCCTAGTTTTCCATTTTTTTCTGTTTTGGTGTCTCCTGGGTTTGCATTGTCTACCTTTCTGTTTTGGTGTCTCCTGGGTTTGCGTTGTCTACCTTTCTGTTTTGGTGTCTCCTGGGTTTGCGTTGTCTACCTTTCTGTTTTGGTGTCTCCTGGGTTTGCGTTGTCTACCTTTCTGTTTTGGTGTCTCCTGGGTTTGCGTTGTCTACCTTTCTGTTTTGGTGTCTCCTGGGTTTGCGTTGTCTACCTTTCTGTTTTGGTGTTTCCTAGTTTTCCATTTTTTTCTGTTTTGGTGTCTCCTGGATTTGCGTTGTCTACCTTTCTGTTTTCGTGTCTCCTGGGTTTGCTCTGTCTACCTTTCTGTTTTGGTGTTTACTAGTTTTCCATTTTTTTCTGTTTTGGTGTCTCCTGGCTTTGCGTTGTCTTCCTTTCTGTTTTGGTGTCCCCTGGGTTTGCTCTGTCTACCTTTCTGTTTTGGTGTTTACTAGTTTTCCATTTTTTTCTGTTTTGGTGTCTCCTGGATTTGCGTTGTCTACCTTTCTGTTTTGTTGTCTCCTGGGTTTGCGTTGTCTACCTTTCTGTTTTCGTGTCTCCTGGGTTTGCTCTGTCTACCTTTCTGTTTTGGTGTTTCCTGGTTTTCCATTTTTTTCTGTTTTGGTGTCTCCTGGGTTTGCTTTGTCTACCTTTCTGTTTTGGTGTCTCCTGGGTTTGCGTTGTCTACCTTTCTGTTTTGGTGTCTCCTAGTTTTTCCATTTTCCCCTTTTCTGTTTTGGTGTCTCCTAGTTTTTCCATTATCCCCTTTTCTGGTTTTTATGTCTGCTGGTTTTGCATTGTCACCCTTCTTGTTAAAGGACGTCCTATGATGTTAGTTAGTGTTTCCTAATTAACCTATATTAAAACCTCCCTGGCGTCATTTTTCCGTGTTGTCATCATTGACATAAACTCCCATACATAAGGATATTTGTTGGAACTTGAATATAGAAAATGACAAATAGTCATGTATCTTGCAAATGAAATAATGAATTTCTTTCAAGATTTAAAAAATCAACAGAGCTTGGTCTTGGATATCCTCTGCACTTTTTCGTTAAATATAAACCATCCTGCATCAGTTAACATTGTAAGGTAAATCAGACTGTATACGTGTCGCCATTGCTGCATTGTTCTTGCACTCGATTGCTTCACACACCGCATTGTATCATTGTGCTCTTTGCGGTTGTCACCAATTGTTGTTAGCTGGTAAGGGAAACCATTTAGAGATTACGAGAGATGTTTCCTCCCCTACCGAACAAATCACCTAACCACAGACGGATCGCGGCCTCATCACATTCCTCCGGTGAGGATTTGCAGTCACCTAGGCCTGGCAATGAAGGGTAAATAGTCGGTTGCTGGCAATGAGAGGGATGATGGTTTATTTGCGGTTGTACTTGTTTGTTCTTGTACAGACGTCTGTGGTTTAGCTCCACCGACCGACCTATCATGCAGGAGTCGCAGAAGAAATGCACCGGTAATATATGTTCTTCTCTCTCGCTTACTGAGTAAATGTTAGCTTGTTCTATATCATAAAATATATTAATTTTATTTTTTAATCTATAAAAAGCACCAATCAATTATAAAGTATATAATCGTACTATATCGAGCCAATACAATCCTCTCATTATCATAATAACAGTATGTTTTCGAATGTACTTAAAAATGTTTAAAACACTGTAAGAGATTTATAATGGTTCTCCTGAGCTGTATGCAAATAGTTTGTACAAAGACGTTTGTCAGTAAGGCCTGTGTTTAGTGGTCTCTTTATTGTAAGCTCTACAGAGGTGTCCGTTTCTACCGTGAGACACATTGACCTAAAGCTTTTGAATCCTGTCCCAGAGACTATTCTGGTATTGAGTCATACAGACCCGGGTATAAGTCATTGAGACACATGACCTAAGCTTTTGAGCCCTATCCCAGATACTATTCTTGTATTGAGTCACTGAGACACGAGAATAAATCACCTACAGCTTTGAGCCCTATTCGAGGGCTTATCTCTGAAAAATCGACGCTGCCGTCTGGAATCGAACCTGAGCGACTGAGTAAGAAGCGTATCAACCGGACCAACCCACCAATGTTATGTGGAGATCATTCATTTGTATTACACCCAAAAACGTCCATCAATCTTCCCCAGAATGCATTGCGGCCCCTCCATTTCTTTGTCAACGCCTCGCGGCAGAGGCATATTATCGGCCATTTTCTTCAAATGTAGAACATGCGTCGGAAAAGGGCGAACTTATTCGATTTGTCAGACACTTGAAATTCTACTCGCACCGCATAATGTAATAAAGTAAAAAAAAATATCTTTCGTCATTTAATTTAAAGCATTCTTTGCAAAAATGAAATCATTTTTATCACATCATTACGTCGAATTATTATTTTCGGAAAATATTTGTGGGCGTGCGTTTATCTTAGTTCATCATCACAAGGGAGATAACCCCATATTCCCTCCAATCCTAAATATGTCTCCATTTTATCAATGTCTACTGAAAAACGATTACAACATTTTCCTTAAATGTACCAATTTCACAAACACCCCAAAAATAAATATATCTTTGAAGAGTATTGATCGATAAAAGATGCTCCCTAAACTGAATAGATTTTTTTCCGCAATGAAGCTTACACATACATCACCAATACTGGCAATTAGTTTCCTCAATATACAGGTCCACCATTTGTATATAAATATATACAACGAAATTTCCGAAAGGAATATTCACGATTAGGACAGGTCTCTGGAGAAATGGAGAAATGCATACCAATTAGATATTTCTTTATCAAAAACACTGCAGGTTTTAGGTGTTTACTGTTTCAAAATTAGCATGGAAAATACAAAGAGACGTTCTAATTGTGTCTGACCAGAGTCGTCTGCAGTGACGATCGAAATGACATGCATTACAAAGATACGAACGTGCTGGAAAAAACAACGGCACGTACAAGTTTTTAAAGAAACGATTCTCCGGGGAGGATAAACAGAATTGCTCATTATCGTAAATGGCAACCGTCGAGACGACTATCACAAAAACGGCACACTTTACTGCTGAAATAACTAGAACGAGAACGCACTCAAAGGGAGCGCCACGTCTAGGATCACGCGCAGTTGCATGTGCAGACATAACAATGCCTCATTGGAACGTCGAGGTACGACCTGCCACTCGGCGCTGTAGTCGATCCAGCAAACCCTCCATCATATAACAAATAAGCTGGGTTTTTTATTTACGCGTGTGTGTAACAGGTAGTCAGGTGCTTCCTCTTTTAATTCCTTACTTGGTTAAAAGAATGTTTCATATAAAACACCTTAGTTATACAGGTATACGGTGAAACCTTTTGTATTCGAAATATTATAGCCCATACAGTTGAAGAGCACTCCTATCATAATACAAGCGTAAAAGAAAAAAGTTTACAAAGACGTACGATATATTTTGAGACGGATAAATCCGGATGTGAGTAGAAACATTTTCGTTATATGAAATGTAGTTAAGTGTTTCAATATTTTCATTACTTGTATGAACTTCATATAAGATTTATTACATGGTTTGTTGGGTCCTGACACAGGTAGACCGTAAGATACCCAATACAGTACGGTGGCCAATAGGGGCCAGAAACTTTTGATTACTTTTATGTTCGAAAGTGTACTTTTGAAAGATTTTTTTTTTGCCGTTTCGGCCGTAAATGAGGGACGAATACGATTCTAAATGGCGAACCACATACAAGTATACACATTTGAACAAACGGGTAACTAAAAGTGTCTGGCCGCTATCGGCCACCGTCCTAGGGTAACTCGGTGATCTACACTGGTCCGGTAACCTACGAGGTAACCCGAACTGTAACAAAGATTAACTTTACGTCATTGTTGTGATGTTGTGAAAAAAACCCATATTAATTTCGATTCCATATTAAGAAACGTTCTTAAATGACCTAAGCTGTTAATAGGAAGGTAAACAATATAAAACCAAACATATTAATAAGAAAATATCTTTTTTTTTCTCTCTTCCGAAATGATATTAAGAGTATTTAGGTCATACATTGTGTGATATATATATATAAATTATTTTCAACTGTTCGATTAAGTTATTACTGGCGGCAATACCCAAAATATGAGAAATCCCAACCGAAAACATAGATCCTTGTCTTATTCCGATGAGTGATTGCTTTATTTATAGACGTGTGTACTCTTAAACGATCACCGTATACGTGGTATGATTGCGTTGTGTGACGGGGATAATTTGGTCAGGGAAACGAAATATTGTTCTGATTGCGATTCTGACTCGTATTAATCACCAGCGTATGTGTAGCACGTGTTAAACATCCTGACGATCGGCAGCATCGCCGTCTTATGTGTAGTCTATCGTCCCTGTCGGCTGTAGCATCGCCGTCTTTTGTGTAATCAATCGCCCCTGTCGTCGGCAGTATCGCCGTCTTAATTGTAGTCTATCGTCCCTGTCGTCGGCAGCATCGCCGTCTTTTGTGTAATCTATCGCCCCTGTCGTCGGCAGCATCGCCGTCTTTTGTGTAATCTATCGCCCCTGTCGTCGGCAGTATCGCCGTCTTAATTGTAGTCTATCGTCCCTGTCATAGGCAGCATCGCCGTCTTATGTGCAGTCTATCGTCCCTGTCGTCGGGAGCATCGCCGTCTTATGTGTAGTCTATCGCCCCTGTCGTCGGCAGCATCGCCGTCTTTTGTGCAATCTATCGCCCCTGTCGTCGGCAGTATCGCCGTCTTAATTGTAGTCTATCGTCCCTGTCGTCGACAGGATCGCCGTCTTATGTGTAGTCTTTCGCCCCTGTCGTCGGCAGGATCGCCGTCTTATGTGTAGTCTATCGTCCCTGTCGTCGGCAGCATCGCCGTCTTTTGTGTAGTCTATCGCCCCTGTCGTCGGCAGTATCGCCGTCTTAATTGTAGTCTATCGTCCCTGTCATAGGCAGCATCGCCGTCTTATGTGTAGTCTATCGCCCCTGTCGTCGGCAGCATCGCCGTCTTAATTGTAGTCTATCGTCCCGGTCATAGGCAGCATCGCCGTCTTATGTGCAGTCTATGGTCCCTGTCGTCGGTAGCATCGCCGTCTAAAGTGTAGTCTATAGTCCCCGTCATCGACAGCATCGACTCTTTAGTGTAGTCTATAGTCCCTGTCATCAACAGCATCGCCGTCTTAATTGTAGTCTATCGTCCCTGTCGTCGGCAGGATCGCCGTCTTATGTGTAGTCTATCGCCCCTGTCGTCGGCAGCATCGCCGTCTTAATTGTAGTCTATCGTCCCTGTCGTCGGCAGTATCGCCGTCTTATGTGTAGTCTATCGTCCCTGTCGTCGACAGCATCGCCGTCTTATGTGTAGTCTTTCGACTTTGTCGTCGGCAGCATCGCCGTCTTATGTGTAGTCTATCGCCCCTGTCATCGACAGCATCGCCTCTTAAGTAGTCTATCGTCCCTGTCGTCTGTAGCATCGCCGTCTGAAGTTCAGTATATCGCCCCTGTCGTCGGCAGCATCGCCGTCTTATGTGTAGTCTATCGTCCCTGTCGTCTGTAGCATCGCCGTCTAAAGTTCAGTATATCGCCCCTGTCGTCGGCAGCATCGCCGTCTTAAGTGTAGTCTCTCGTCCCTGTCGTCTGTAGCATCGCCGTCTAAAGATCAGTATATCGCCCCTGTCGTCGGCAGCATCGCCTCTTTAGTGTAGTCTATCGTCCCTGTCGTCGACAGAATCGCCGTCTTATGTGAAGTCTATTGTCCCTGTCGTCGGCAGCTTTGCCGTCTTAAGTGTAGTCTATAGTCCCCGTCATCGACAGCATCGCCTCTTTAGTGTAGTCTATCGTCCCTGTCGTCTGTAGCATCGCCGTCTTAAGTTCAGTATATCGTCCCTGTCGTCGACAGAATCGCCGTCTTATGTGAAGTCTATTGTCCCTGTCGTCGGTAGCTTTGCCGTCTAAAGTGTAGTCTATAGTCCCCGTCATCGACAGCATCGCCTCTAAAGTGTAGTCTATAGTTCCCGTCATCGACAGCATCGCCTCTTTAGTGTAGTCTATCGTCACTGTCGTCGGCAGCATCGCCTCTTTAGTGTAGTCTATCGTCTCTGTCATCGCATCGCCGTCTTATGTGTAGTCTATCGCCCCTGTCGTCGACAGTATCGTCGTCTTAAGTTCAGTATATCGTCCCTGTCTTCGACAGAATCGCCGTCTTATGTGTAGTCTATCG